>NW_006286587.1:5069813-5082097 GCF_000327345.1 Myotis davidii | reverse complement strand
TTGACTGTGGAGAGAGGGCTAGGATTGGGGTCAATGGTGGGCAGGGTGAAGGACACATAGACTGTTTTACTCTCTAGCACAAAGAACATGTTTGGATATTACCTGCAAAACTGAAAACCAATAAAATCTGTAACCAGAAAAAGAGAGGAAGTAGTTGGAGTCGTTGATTTAAAGTGTGTATTGTTCCTCCCATTTCTCTTAATTTAATGATGTGTTCTGCCCCTCCCGGAACTCCTGCTTTAGGGATACAAGGAAGAGTTTACTCAACTATATTGAACTTCCTGGATCTGAACTACGTAGTGACCAATTTTATTTTTACACCAACGTTGGCACCGAAGCAGGGCATCGAGTTGCAAGGCAAAGGTCCACTTTGTTTCATATTCTAGCAGGGTAGGTTTTTATTAGCTCTTTAACATTGACCCCTTTCTTTCCTTCCCCAGCTTGTCTTCCAAAACTGTGACGCAGATTCTCCTTGTGGGTCACATGGTTTTGGTGGCTGACCCTTCTTGTGTTGGTTTCTGGTCCCAATATGGATGGCATAGCTCCAAAGAAAAGGCACAGTCTAACGGGCAACCTCTTAAGTGCCCGGGCTGGGCAGGAGCCCCTTCTCACCCAGGGTTACAAATAAACTGATCCTCTTCACATAGCACACATGGACACAAGAAAAAGAAACCACACCAGGCTTAAAACATCATATTCAGAAACTTGTTCTTGCTCGTTACAGTCAATAAGATTTACAGAGCTAACAATACAAAAGGAAAGGATAATGAAAATTAAGTGTATAGTGGGTACAAAGTATAAATAGGTATCCCGTAAGATGGTGTGCGTATTTATCTGCTTCTACCCATCTGAAACATGCTCTCAATGTTTCACCAAAGCTACCTAAAAATCACTGGCCAGCTCTGGCTTTGAACCCCTAAATCTATAATCTGAGCTGCCTGTCTTCTTTGCCACCTATCATTTGTATGGTGACAAACCAAAGGGGGGGTTAGGGAAAGGAGCATGTCATTGTCCCTGAGGATGAAATCAGTGGCTTAAAATGAATGGGTGGTTCTATTCAATGGTATAAGGTAGCCATGATGGGAGAGAGGACGTGGGTAGGATATTGTGTAAAATGTTCAGATTTTCCTCCAGTGCTCTAACAAGAAAGATCTTATAACAATATGCTTTACCAAGAGCTTCTTAACACCACTCAGCTCGCCTCCCAGCAGACTAGGCATCCAGTGTTTACTAATCAAAGCATTTCAGTACAGGCTTCATGGACAAAGGGGAAAGGCTTTGGGAAGAAGCTGGAAGGGAGAAGGGAAGTGTAATACGCTAAGCACCAGTACAAGCTTACAAATGAATGGAGAACACAGTGTGTAAAATGAAGAGATAGCCTGGCCGGCATGGCTCAGTGGTTGAGCATCAACCTATGAACCAAGAGGTCACAGTTCCATTCCCAGTCAGGACACATACCTGGGTTGTTGGCTCAATCCCCAGTGTGGGGTGTGTAGGAGGCAGCTGATCATTGATTCTCTCTCATCATTGATGTTTCTCTCTCTCTCTCTCTCTCTCTCTCTCTCCCTCTCCCTCTCCCTCTCCCTCTCTCTCTCTCCCCTTTCCTCTCTGAAATCAATAAAAATATTTAAAAATAATAAAATAAAATAAAATCAAGGGATGAACTTCAAACCTCTTTTTTTCTCTGACATATCATCCGTCTAATACACGTGCGAGATTCACATCACTAGCAGTAATTGTCAGCAAAAAGTATTTTAAAGAAAGTGGGCCTCTAAATAACATGGTGATTATACCATCCAACTTCTAATGACCTTTTGCAAAATGCATGGACTAAAAGCTTGGCGTGCCATCATCTGTGAGCACCACTTCTCTCTTCTAGCATCCATTTACTCTGCGCCACTCAGAGGAGTGCATCTCTAGAAGGGGATGTAGCACGCCTCTGGTTTCAGGGCTGGGCTTAAAGCAGAAGCACATGGTACCTTGGAAGCATGGAAAGTCTAATTTTTGTTCTTAAATCCTCTCATTTTGGGGTTAGTGATATATGATCACCGACAAAAAAAAATAAACCTCCAACCTCTAGTATAGATGACTGAAGGATGACTTGGGTACTTAAAAAGTAAAAAATAAAATTTGCCATCTCTTGGCTAGAACTGTAAGATTAATATCCATGAAAAGAAAGGCAATAAATAGATAAAGGAAACTGCTACCTCATTATTTGTTTTCATTGGTCATAAACAGTATAACAACCAAGAAAGAAAAAAAAAGGTTAGTAGATAAAAGTGAAAGAAATGTCCCTACATATGAAAATAAGTATGAGTCAAAATACAGGAACAATAGAAATGCATCAAAGAGACTTAGGCCCTAAAACCTTTCTCTTTCTTAAGCAAAGAAATATTTATGACTGGTCTTAGAGGGCAGCTTAGCTGACTTGCCATGAATTATTTAAAAATCCCAAATACCTTCCATTGCTTTTATAGAAGCTTGATTTACCAGTTGAAAAATCAAACTGACAGTTTAGCCTCTCATACAAATACCCAAACTTTTAAAATGCTCTGGGCATTATAAACATATCTTTCATGAATATAGTTCCAACACTCCTAAAAATAACCTTTAGGAGGAAAAAGAAAAACACAACTCTTTCAAGCCATTGTTTTATACATAACAGCAGGAAGCCAAACAGCACGTCAAAGCCAGCGTGATTAACACACTCAGTAATAAGCGTGAACATTAAATAGGAAATCTTACTCCAATACATTTTTTGACATTAGCTTGGGGTCTATGACTTAGCCCCCCAACATCTGTGGCCACAGATGATTCCAGGGAACCCATACTCAAAAGGAAACTGCAGGGCCACCAGGCTAAAATCTGCCTTAGGATGATGGTTAAAAAGGCCATTCAGGACTGGCCTTGGAGACCAGCACCCTAAGAGTTTCACCCAGACTCAGCCCTGACCCCAAACACACCACAGCACAGGGCCAGTTCCATACTGCTGCTCACAGGTGCAATCCAGGTTGTCCAAAAAGCAGAAGGTGAGACAGACAAACTATGGGTAAAGGACCTAATGTAAGGATGTGAAAAGACTCATAGCAGCTCATAATTTGGTGCTCGGTACACTATTGGGGTCCATATGTATTTAGCACTCTCCATAAAGCTGATCCCATCTCCAAATATCAGAATTTAGAGAGCCAAAATATCCTACGATCTATGGTCTCCTAGGTTCAAGTACAGAACCGTAGCTTCGTCTCTTGAAATAATAACTACTTTCTATGAATATGCTGGTCTAACTGCCCATTAAACGCCAAGTAAATATTATGATCTCCAGACACTCCACTTTTAATAATTCAATATGAAATCATCTCAATTGGTTTCATACTAAATGAGATTTTAAATTTATGATATGGTGAACAGAAAGCTAATGTGGGAAGAAATTCCTGAAAAATTAAACAGGTAGGCTAAAGGAATCTTATTCTTGGTTTTCTGAACAAATGATCAAGGCCACATTCCCGCTGAGGCTAGGAGATCCCTTAATAAGCAGCAAAGAAAAGAGGGAAGAGAAAGAAAAAGCCAAAGTTATAGACATTAAAATCAAAAGTGCTTTCTCACCATTTTTCTTCATTCTTTATGGGTAGAGTTGGAGAAGGGACTTAAAACGGTAATATTGGCTAATTTTCTTCTACAGCAAATGTAATTCACATTCCCATGTTCTTTTCCGGAAAACTACCAATTGTTCTAGGATTTAGAACATCTAATATGTCAGACTAGAGTCCTTGGAAAATCCTAAAACATTTAGATACCGGATATACTTTTGAAGTAGAATCTTTAAATAACTTACAAAGGGTCATCTATGAAATAGGTATACTTATGCAGACAAAATAAATACCTTGCAAATCAGCAACTAACTGGATAATGTAAGAAAGACAAATATTACTTCTTACCTTGTTTTGATCTGTCCAGTAAAAGAAAAATCCCTGAGGGTCAGACCTCAAAATAATTGGAGTGACAATAGTGGAGTCCTAGAAATGTAAAAAAACACATGTATATTAATATATGTGCCTGTAGAAAATCCTACCCAGAAGTTACTTACAGGAAATCATTATTAAGAGTTTCTTCAAGGTCATCAATTATTAATAAATTTCAAAAAAATAGACATGACATCTTTAATGTCATAGAACTATTAATTACATAACTGGGGTACTAGTACTTTAGTAATGATCAGAATATTTGGATATTACGTGTAAAGGAAAAGTCCAGTAATGCATATATTTATTTATTAAGACAGATTTTTTAAGGCATTGGCATGTTTTCTATTAAAAAGTTGCACAGACAGATCTTAAGGGAAGGGGGGGGGGCAGGCAGAGAATGCCCAAAGAACTTACATGCATATATGCATAATTCATGGATACAGACAACAGTGTGGTAAAGGCTTGGGGTAGGGCTGGAACCAGGAGGAGCTGGGCAATGGCAGGGAAATGGGGACATCTGTAATACCCTCAATAATAAAGATAAATAATTTTTTAAAAAGCTATATTTAGTTTTCCAAATAATTTTCACACTACATATCATTATCTATATATATAAAAGCCTAAGCGATTGGCCGACCTTCCGACCAATTAACCAAAGATCTTATATGCATACTAGACATCCAATGCACGGATTTGTGCAGCAGTGGGGTCCTTCAGCCTGGCCTGTGGGGATCAGGCCAAAACTGACTGTCCAACATCTGCCAAGGGGTCCCGGATTGCAAGAGGGCACAGGCAAGACCAAGGGACCCCATTGGTGCATGAATCCATGCACTGGGCCTCTATAATATTTTATATGAATACAATTAATTAAAATCAATGCTTGAGAGCATATTTTAAAATACATTTGTATTGTAAAACTATTTTTAATTGTGCTCAAGAGAGTAAACATAGCATTTAGGCATTGCCATTTTCAAGATAACAGTTAATAAGGCCATCTTCTACATATTCATAAGGTTATACACAAAAGTGTTATAAATCTAAATTTGTCATGATAAAAGAAAACATAGAAAAATTTAAAGCATGCATATTGTAAAGCAAAATCTGCATGCTCTGTAATTATAATATTAAGCATTTCTAAAATCTGTGTTCTTTCCTTTTGGCAATTTTCAGAAAGGCATACCATCTGCACAAGAAAACACGTGTCATTGGATATGGATTTTTATACTGAAATACTTAGGCCTTTGCAGGAACCGCATTTTTTAAAAGAGACATAAATTACCAGTTTATTTCAAATTTTTGCATATGCATTATAACTGTGATATGTCATATTCTTTATCTGATCAAAAGGACTTGTAATGAAAATTAGAACATGCAGAGATAATTTGGGAATTTGGGATTCTTTTCCAGGTGGGATAAAATACATTGATGGTTTTGGTCCAAATGGTAAATTTTATTGGAAGAACCAGGTTATAGAGGCTCTGGGGTTCAAATTTCTGCCTGTCCCATCTTGGTGCTACATTCTACACAACCACAACTGAAAAGAAAATAAGATAATAATAATAATAATAATAATACCCACCTCAGAATGGTTTTGTGAGAATTAAATAGGATAATTTGGGTAAAGCAACTGGAACAATGTTTGGTAGATAAAAATGTGTACTATGGTTATAGGGAACTATGTTTACAAACTGATTTATTAAAAATATATTAAATGAAAGTTTATCATGGCATTCCTTTTTTACTGTGACAGACATATATGACATAAAACTTACCATTTTAAAATGTCAAGTTTAGTAGCATTAACTGCATTCATCACTACCACCCCCATCTCCAGAAATTTCATCTTTCCAAACTGAAACTCCATACTTCTCAAACACTAACTCTCCATTCCCTCCTCCCCACCCCACACCCTACCCTGCCCCTGGCAATCACCATTCTATGTCCTATCTCTATGAATTTGACTACTTTTCGTGCCTCAAATAAGTAGAATCATACAATATTTGTCCTTTTGTGTCTGGCTGATTTCACTTAGTATAATGTGTTCAAGGTTCATCCATGTTGTAGCACGAGTCAGAAGTCCCCTCTATTTTAAGGCTGAATAATATTCTATTGTATGCATATATCACATTTTGTTTACCCATTCATTCCTCAATGGATATTTTTGTCTCCACCTTTGGGCTATTGCAAATAATGCTGCTGTGAACATGGGTCTACAAATATCAGTTTGTGTCCCTGCTTTCAACTGTTTTTAGTATATATCTAGAGCAGGAGCATATGATAGTTCTATATTTAATTTTTTAAGGAAATGCCATTCTGGTTTTTCCTATTATTCTTAAAATTCACTTTTTACATGCAGATTGAAATATATCTTTTACAAGGATTGTGCTGTTGCATAGAACTTCATCTGGAATTTTAAAATTTCAAAATTACTTTTAAATAACCAAAAAGACGTTTTGGAAACAAATTTGATGTTATAATGAAAGAATAATTTTTAAACTATTTTCAGTTTCTCCTATGAGATTACCCATTAAGAGTTCAGAGCAATATTTCCAATAAATCAGAGCAATATTATCACTTCTGTTTCACTATCTGCACTTGTAGATTCAGGCAAAATGTGTTTCCAACAGGCTGCACACAGCACACATCCCCACTTCCAGGTGAATCTGGGATTCACCTGGAAGTGTAACTTATTCTCGGGTCACTTCCTTTTCTTATCCGTGTCTGACAAGATTCTAAACAAAATCTTGGTGATGATTCACTGCAGGAATCAGACAATCACATATTAAAGTTCGCAGAGTAAAACTACTCAAAATTTCTGGAACATCATAGGCTGCCTCGCTGTTTCAGATACTGTTATTTTTAAGTTATTCCTTGTCCTCCTTCAAAATTAAAGCTCCTTTGTTCAATATTTTCTTGACCCCACTCTTCCGGCCACAGAGCCTCTGTTAAATGATCATTTATCTCGGCTCCCTGCCTGCTTCCTCCATAATCACCTCTAACATTCCAAGATCAGCTGGAACTTGGCATTCTTACCATGCAAGGCCGGATTTGACACAGAAACACACGAATATCCTTTTTCAATGCCACCTGCTTTTTTCCCCACCTCCCACATAGCTGCAAATTTCTATATTCTCCCCAGACCAAAGTAGCCACTCAATCCAGATCTCAATTATTCTTAATTGTCACAACATGTGCTCTAGTTTGGAGTTTGAAATACTTCATTTCCCAGGTAACTGCAGATGGATTAGGACTCTTGCAACATTTTACTGCAGAAAATGGAGACAACTTTCAGACGATCCATTGTTCACTTTCTCTCTCTCTGTCAATACCTGTGAGAGGTATGTTCCATTACATGGTGGTTTTCAAACTTGTGAAAGCATCAGATTTTACCAGGAGGGTTTGTTAGAACACAGATTGCCGGGCCCTTCTCCCAGGGTTTCTCATTTAACAGGTCTGGGAAGGAGCCCGAGAATCTGCATCTCAAATAAGCTCTCAGTGCTGCGACTGCTACGCTGGTCCAGGGACTACTCTTTGAGATCCATTGGCAGAGGCCTACAATGGGTGAGGCTTTGGATCAGGAACACTGTAAGGTGGCGGCCTGTGGAGCACAGTGAGCTTAAAATGTAAGCAAATACATGTAAATGCACAGGCTCTAACAAAGAAGGCAACTTTCATTTGCTTATTTAAAGTAATAGGATATTTTTCCAATAAACATCCACCTTGAAAAAGAGAACACTAATATGTATATACCCGTTTTAAGTTAGTAATAGTGGATGATGTATGTCCATTTACTCCTCTCTATTTGAAAGAAACCATTTTACTCTCATTCCTATCTCATCAATAGTGAAGACTAATATAATGATATAAAAGGTTTTGCAGTGTGCTGTTCTGCAACTTACATGAATTCCCCAAAAGGTCTTTAGGGTAAAGAAAAAGGACAGTCAAGGAACAAAGTAAAGGACAAAACCCCAACATCCACAAGAAAGAGAAACATTTCAGCAAAAGAAAGAGTCATTGAAATCAACATTAACATTACAAAGACCTATCATTACCATGGTTTCCTCATCAATGTGCTGTCATGAATCAATTGTATATTCGAATGTAAAGTTATATGAAATTGTGTATCAAAAAAGATGAGCTGTAAAACTAAATAAAATAAATCCCTTTAAAACAGGATATAAAAAGTGGGCAGAGGATTTGAAGATGGCAACGTAGGTAAATGCCTGTACTCACCACATCCCACAACCACATCAAAATTACAAATAAAATACAGAATCATCACCTAGAACCGCTGGAAAGCTGGCTGAATGGAAGCCCTACAACTAGAAAAGTAAAGAACAAAGCATGTGGGGCGCGGCTGCAGTGTTTTGGACAGGTCCAAGCCTCGGACTGAGGAGAGGGCATAGTCCTCTCATGGCCACGTGCAAGTCCCAGCTTGGAGGGCAGGGCCCTCCCAGCACAATTATAGCCAACAGCTGTAGTTGTAAGCTTGAACCTATGGTCGGAACACGTGGCCCACGTGCCTGAGTGATGTGGGCTTGATAGAGTTCAGGTGCATGTAGTTGAGTAGGATTGAAACCCGAGAGAATGTTGTAAACATCTTGATCACGCCCTTGCTTTGCCTCGTGGCATCTGCTATAAAATAAAGACACAGCTTGTGGGCGCTGGCGCTGTCCATCAGAGGGGCAGCGTCCCGCCGAGACCGAGTTTTCATTCTCTTGTCTGTCTTTTCTAAGCCTTTCATCGCCCCCACTCAGGGCCACTGAACCAGGCTGAGCTGGCATGAGTATGCCATGGCCGTGCCAACTCCCCACAAAAGCACACTGAGACTGGTAGGAGGTGTGGAAGCACAGAACGAGCTGCTCTGGCACCCATGTGTGCCTCTTTTTTATCGGGAGGGAGATCCTCTCTGTGGAGGCTGCCAGGAGGAGCGAGGGGTACCAGCCCCACACCAGACCCCCTGCCCAGGGTCCCAAAGCTGGGAAAAGAAGTCCCTAGGACAGTAAGAACTACAGGTATAAAAACCAGTGCGGATTGGGGCTCAATGACACACAGGCTGCTGGAGATGCAGCTGTTCCTCTTAAAAGGCCAGCACCACAAACTGAACTTACAAGGTCCTGATTCCTCTGTGCTCCAGTGACAGGGGAACACAGACACATACGAGTAGGAGCTGGATTATCTGGCATCTGGGCATAAACTCAGAGGTGGCTTTCTCCCAGAGAGAGGTACTTGCAGGGATCATTGTTTCTATTCTGGGACCTCCTGAGTTTCAGGGTGAACTGGCAGCCATTTCTGTTTGCTCCACACTGGTGATTCCCTAAGACCCCGCCTCATCCAATCTACAACCCCACCAAAGCTGTGTGCAGCAGCTTTTGCATATGAATGACCTTTCCTTGCTCAGGGTAAAATCTTTCAAACAAGATTCAGCTGGGTCAAAGAGCTCCAAACCTATCAATAAAAGATCCAAGACCCAGCACCAGCACCAGCCTGCCTTGCTTCATAGCTGGGCCTCGTTGTATCCAAACCCGATACAAAGAGAAAGAATTTTCAGATCTCTCTGTAGCTCCTGTTGGGTGGCCCCAGGCAGTGGCTGACTTTGCACCTCCCTGGAGACCCAAGAGCCAGTGTACCCAATGGTCAGTGTCAGACCATACCAGGTTACAAACCTACACATCCATAAGTGACACACTGAAAGGGGCAGACTCAGTGAGCACCAAAGCCCCACTGAAGCAAGTCCTGCTCCATAGGGTGTCTGATGCACAGCAGCTTTCCCACTGTAGTCCCAGCTGGTCCCCACAGCCAATTAACCTGGAGGTCAATTCCTCCCGGTGACACCAACAGCAATCAAATGTCAACTATAACAAAACTGTGTTCACAGCCCACAAAGGGGTGCACCTAGAGCTCCCAGTTAAGGTGACTGGGGAGGCTGAGCCACTGGGTCCTATAGAACACCTACTACACAAGACCAACTCAAGGAGACATAGCAGCTCTACTCAATACATAGAAACAAACACATGGAAGCAGCCAAAATGCAGAGACAAAGAAACATGTCACAAATGAAAAACATGGAAGAAAGCAAAATACTGAATATAGAATTCAAAACGGTGGTTATAAGGTGACTCAAGAATTGTCTAGAAACCTCCAAAAAGATGGAAACATAAGTGATGAGAGAGAATCATTGGTTGTCTCCTGCACACCCCCTACTAAAAATCAAGCCCACAACCTGGGCCTGTGTCCCGACCGGTAATCGAACTGTGACTTCCTGGTTCATAGGTCCACACTCAACCACTGAGCCATGCTAGCGAGGCTGATTGGTTATTTTGAAAAAGCTCCTGGTCATAACCCTGGAGGAACAAAGAGCTCTCTCTCTCTCTCTCTTTCTGTGACCCACACTCGCCCTCATGGCGAATTGCTGGGGCCACAAAGAACTAAGCTTTAATATGAAACAGAAACTCTGGACACTGGCCTTTGTTTTGGCTTTGATGAAGACCAGACTGGACTTTTTCCATGGCAGGACAGAGACAGAACATTGGGAACCCAGGAGGAGAACTCCTTTGATTTTGTATCACAAATAAATCTTGCCACACCACAATCTCCCATGCATGGGTCCTTGGAATGCTTTCCTCACAGCCCCATGAAAGAGACTAATTTCCGCAGGCAACGTAACTAGTTTTGAGTCCTTGGGCAAGTCGAGTAGCCTCATAGTTTGATCTTATGCAAAATGAGAATAATAATACTTGCTCTTTTCCTAACACTCAGGTGCTCTTAATGACTGCATGGGGGTAAATGTAAATAAATAATAGTGCTTCACAAGTATAAGTTCCTGATATATATATATATATGTATATATATATATGTATAATTCTTACTGAATTCTAGAGGCAGCATTATAGCAAAACTCTATTTTACTCAAGAGTAATATTGGAAGAGAAAATTACAGAGAATGTCTAGATTGCTATTGCACGTTAGGGCTAAGAATTATGAAAACCTAGACCTATGAAAGACCATATTGAGCAGGGGTTAGGAAGGAAAAAAAACCTCTCTAGAATCTGTGAACATAAAGGAATTTACTTCCAGACAAGTAAGCTCTTGACAGAATCCCCTGACGGTCCGGAGAAGTGGGCTCAGATTGGACCCCCATGAATGAGCCCAGAACACCACAGCTGAGGAGAGCTATTTGCCTCCACCACACTCAGAAAGGTGAGCGATCAAGGAGGAACCCCTGGAGTGAAAACCACACCATCTTAGTTGAAGACGAAGGGAATGTAATCTGAAAGCAGGGGGCAGCCACTATCACCATTGGCTCTCTCTACTCATGGAAGATTACAGAAGATAACACTTCTTCAATATCTCACTCATCTGCAGAAACAACCCAAAGGATGCTGAAAGGTAGCCTCGTTCACATTTCTGCCTTCCAAATCTCATATGAATGCACTGAATACTGGTGGAGCTTAATTGGCAGCCAAAATATTGCATGCCTCAAGGAAGTCTAACAAGTGTAGCTTTAGATTTCCAGACTCTGTGTTACATAAAGTCCCACTAAGAGGATGTGGGAATGGATGCTACGTAAGACTCAACCATCTCCTAGACAGCACACCTAAGAAAACATCATGGTTAACACCCTTCATTTTTCTTTTTTAAATTGACTAGACCACTAGCTGACTTGCTCTGTGGTCTTCCATCTCCTTTTTGAGCTCCTATGGCCTCTTCTATAAAATTACTCAAATTAACTTTTCCTTACCTAACTCATAAACAAGTTCCTAAAATCAGAAGCTTTTAACGGAAAACTAATCTCTTAGGTATTAATGTTATACATTGATAGCCACCATGACTAGTTCAGGGGAAAGTGTTTTCCTTACTAGGTAATCCATTCTCATTGAACTTGCTCATAAAATTTCAATGCAGTGAAAAGAAACAAAATATTAGGCCAATATTGTTGACTAAAAAAGCCCTTGAAATTAAAAACATATGTAGGATGCTTTTCATTCTGTTTTAGTAGTATTTTTATTTTATGTGATCATCTGTTTCCCCATTCACAATAATTGAGTTTCTTGATAAATGTAGATTTAGTTGACCTCAATTAATACATATACCTATATACCTAAGAGTTTGTTCAATACAGAGTTTTATAATTTCCAAAAATTGAAATTAAGATGTGAAGAAGATAATAAAATCAAATAACAAAATTTATAGAGCTCAGAGGGGAATCAGAAAGATTCTTAAGGAGTCTAGCCTTCTTATGCTGTTTCAGTTAGTTTTTTTACAGAAACTGATGGCTTCCTTAGGATCTCACGTATGACTGATCTCAAAAATGTGTCTCAC
>NW_006286587.1:5063261-5069766 GCF_000327345.1 Myotis davidii | reverse complement strand
CCCTACTGATACATAGGGACACATGGCTCTGATGGGGGGAGGGGGGGGTCAGACCTGGCGTAGATGGAGAAAGGGAGCGTTATGAAATCTGTCTGAGCAGATGGAATTTATGACATGATCTGAAAAGGCTGCGAGAACCTAATATTAGCTCGGGCAGCAGGAAAACTAACGTTTTCAGTTACCAAGGATTTGTAATTTATGAGAGATCCAAAGCGTTAGCCAGCAATTCACAATCAATGCCACTCCATTTTCTGCTGGCATTCCTTGTTCGTGATAACATGAAACGATCCCGATAAAGCAATATTTAACTACAGGTTACTAAGTGCAACATAAAAAAAAAAAGCAAAATGTCCCCGTCCCATTTAAATGTCATGGCAGGTAAACATAATTTGAAACTACTTATTGACAGGTTAAACTTTCAAGGCAAGTGTTAGAGATATGCTAATAGGCAGAGCAAATTATCCCAATGCACCGCAGATGGGGATAGCGAAGTCCGGCAAGACAACAGAGAAAACTTATGAGAGAAAAATACAGTGCAAAAACAGCCCTCAAATAGTCTGCTTGCCTGTGCCCATAACAGTCTACCTGCACGACATTTCCTTACTAAATTACTAGAGCTTTAACTCTTTCCTCCTTTGGGGCATTCATTACACCTGCCTCACTTCTCAGACTTCATCTTAGGACAGGTAAGGACCAATTCAAGTGCCTTCTAAACAGAAAATAAGTCAGTTTTGTTGATATTGTTCAAGAGGGTTCATCCAGCAATAACTAAAATGCTTTAGGCTAAAGAGGGTTTGTTTTCTCTGAAAATAAAAATAGCTTTATTAGATAAAAAACGGGCAAAACTTGCTGTATGGAGTTGTAAGTTGGGATAATTGTTACCCAAGGTGGTGAGGGGGGTGTAGGGACTGAAACAAAGCACCCAGGGACATGAGGGGCTGGCACTGCTGTTCCTTGCTCTGTAGCTGCTTCCAGATGAATTTGTTTTGTGAAAATAGATTCAGCTGGACACAAGATTTGTGTGTTTTCCTGAACACATGTTACACTCTGATAGAAGCTTAAAAGAGCTTTATTTGGAAGAATAATACTCTCACATTTAGGTGACAGATATTACTGCCAATGAGAAAGTCACTACATCTCTTTGGAAAAGAAAAATGGACTATCTGGGCATATTCAAGTGGCATTTTGAGGGCACCTGCCAGCCATCCCGTCTAAAAACCTGTGGGGGCCCCATCCGGATCCAGCACTTGCCAACCAGAGCTGCTTCTTCCCTACTTCACAAAACCTTTTCAAAGAGAACTCTGCTGAATGCCCACCTCATCAACCCTTCCCCTCTGCCTCCTCAGCAATCTTGTCGTCATCATGTTGGAAACCGTAACTGTACGTGCTATGCCATGCAAAAGTTCTACCTATGCTTTTGTGTAGGATGCTGGGAAATATGCACTAGGCTAGCATGCTTTTAGTATTATTATCACCTGTTTTAGCTGTGGGGAGGAGAGAAGGGGGAGTGGTTGAGAGGGAGGAGGGAGTTACTTGTTTTAAAACCACAGGGCATCATTGCAAATGAGCCAGGCTAGCAATTATGTTTTGAATGTTAGATTATGCTTGCAAGGCAGGTTGTACGATGCAAGATTTATATATGTATTAATTCTTGCTAAATTACAAGAGTTTTTGTTTCATCCTTACAGAAATCATACTTGTGTACTTGCTGTGTGTGTGTGTGTGTACATATATATATTATTTTGTTAAGTGGAAATAAAACTTTTGGATGCTTTGTAAACTGACTTTTTTTTTTGGATTCACTTTTCTCTCAAACACCTGGATTTTTTAAAAAAGAAGGAATTGTTCTTTTTTAAATACAAAATATGAAAATCAAAGCATACCTTAAAGGAAATGGAAGGAAGGTCTGGGTCTCCTACTTACAGAACAGAAGAGTCCTCTAATACATGCTGACCACTTTGAGATAAAACTCATGGCCCTGTAACTACAGGGGAGACAATAACTCCTTAAAACGTGTTTTATTGAGGGCTTCCTGTATGTCAGACATTAGACAAAGCCATGTATAAGCCTTCCCTCACTTGACCTTAACAGCTGTTTTGTGCAGCAGGAAATATTACAACGCTCCCATTACTGATGAGGACAGCGAGGTTACGATGCATTTAGTAACTTGCCACAGTGAGATCTGCATTTGGACGGCGACAGTGGAGAAAAAGAAAGAACAGACAGAGGAGAAGCCTCCCAAGCTCCAGAGGTTGTTGAACAAAGAGACAGGGTTCTCGGATGTTAAATAGGGCGAATCAGGTGTTGGGCGGCCACTGTATGGTTTCTGTCCTTCCTCTTGCCCTCCATATCCTCTCCAATACAGAGCAAGGCCAAACACCAGAAACTAGAGGGGGCCACAATCCAAGCTCCCTAAACTGATTTGGAGAAAGTAAGCTTTTCCTTTGTCCGTTTCCCATAATGGTCACAGACCTTTACACACACCTCTGACCTCCAGAGCTTGTTAATACGCAAATGCAAAATAAAAGCAAGAATCAAGTGGCATCCTTTGAAATCACCAGTGGAGCCGGTAGCCATAATAGGTCAGTCCTTTCTCGGCTGACCAAGTTCTGGAGTTCAAGGTTTGGCCTTCCTGTTCAGACACTGAAATACTTCCATATGCCCCCACAGAATCTGGGGGCCCCGGACCTCTCCATGGATCAGGCAAAAGCAAAGTTAATGCCTAGCAGTGGTGCAACACGGTATCTTCAGAACCCTGCTCCAGCTCCACCACCCACCTGCTATTTGTTGTGATGGGCTAGTTCCTATGGCAAAGCTTCTGAATACCAATCTTAGAGTCCAGAGCCTCACCATGACATTGGTAGATAGCCAACAGATTATGCAGGGCACTGCAAGTCTGGGTGACATCTTCCATCCCATAGGGTGTTCAGGACAATGGGACTGACTGGTAATTATAGTGCTTTAATCACCCAAGGAACAAGAGATAATCTCTTTACAATACTAAATGGCTCCAAACTCATCATGTTCAAATGTACCATTATGCATTCTAATGGACTATTGAGAATCTGCTTAATGAGTTTGATCAGACTTCCTGTTAAAGAACAGAGAGCAGGGTTCAAATTTTTAAGTGAGATGAGATATTTGAGAGTTTTTAAAGCTATTTCCAGAATTTACTTTTCTTCTAGACAAACAGGTGCAGAGATACCCCGGTAGCAGGTATTTTCCAAAGTCAGGGTCAAAAGGCCTCCCTGCAGACAGGACAGAAAATCAGACTAGACAGCCTCTCAAAAATCTTCCTTCCTTTCCCTTTCTTGCACTCCCACTAGAGGCAGGTGAAAATGCTGAAATTTTTTCATTGCACATAAGAAAACTAAAAGAAATGTATAAAGGTGAAGTGAGCCACCCCACCCTGAGCATCAAAGATAGGATTGTCCAGGATTATGTCACTGAGGTCTTTCTACCTCTTAGGTAGCAACTGGATGACTTCCTCAAAATGCAAACAGAGATAAAATAAAATTCCCAAACCAGCGAAAATGTACACAGGCCAACAACATTGCGCTGTGCATCGCACTTTTCAAATTCTTTCAAAAATCTTATCTCAGTGGTTTCAAAGTGTGGTTCCTCAAGCCAGCAGCAGCAGCCTCACTCAAAACCTAATGAGAAAAACAGATCCCCAGGTCCCACCTCCAACCTTCTGAATCAGAAACTGAGGGTGGGACTCAGCAATCTGACTCTTCCCAAGCCCTCCAGATGTCTCTGATGCACATCCAAGTGTTAGAAGTGCTGCTTTATCCTATCGGCTTCTCCCAACTGTAAGATGAAACAGGTAGGGAATGTGGCATTCTCAGTTTGCACAAGAGGCAGCAAAGATTCAGAGAAGTTAACTGATTAACCTAAAGTCACACAGCTGACTGACAAATGAACCAGTAGGTTAACCCCGGCCTTTCGACTCTCCTTTGTCTTCTGTACAGACTCGCTAAGATGCAATATAATTACTCAGGTCACCTAAACTGGCTTGGTTCTAGAGGGGCAAATATGGGCTGGGAAGAGGAGAGGGGTGACCCTTGGGGAGCATACAGGCCACCTAGGAAAGCCTGGGTCCCTCTCAGTCCACAGATCACCATGGAGGCCAACAGAGTCAAGAAACACGCAGGATAATTCATCATATTCCAGATAATTTGACTTCTGGGTGCAGTCTGGGTTCTTCCCTATAAAAGGCCAGAGATTCTACTGCTCAGAGGGAGTCTCACCTTCAGGTGGTGTTTGACTAGTGACCTCTCCATTACTCACTGCACCTCTATATCACTGGTGTTGTTGATAATTTTCTGTGTCCTCTAACTAGCCTGTAAGGTCTGTATCACTGGGATTTTGTCCACTTTCCTCACCACCCCCAGAATCTAATGCAGGGCCTGGCATCAGTAGGTGAAGAATAAATATATGTGACAGGAATGAAAATAATAATCTACCTGGACCTATCAAAATATGTTTCCATAGAAGACCTTCATTTTCAAAGTGACACTGGATATGTTCTTCCAAATAAGACATTCTGGAGTGTGGGGCATGGATACTGTGTTTTGGGCAGGTTCAAGCCTTGGGCCGAGGAGAGGGCACAGCGCTCTCATTGCCATGTGCAAGTCCCAGCTTGGAGGGCAGAGCCTTCCCAGCACAATTATAGCCAACAGCTGTAGTTGTAAGCTTGAACCTGTGGTCCGAACACGTGGCCACAAGTGCCTGAGTGGTAGAGTTCAGGTGCATGTAGTTGAGTAGGATTGAAACCAACGAGAATGTTGTAAACATCTTGATCACGTAGATGCCCCTACTTTGCCTAGTGGCATCTGCTATAAAATAAAGACACAGCTTGTGGGCACTGACATTGTCCATCAGAGGGGCAGCGTCCCACAGAGACCCAGTTTTCATTCTCTTGTCTGTCTTTTCTAAGCCTTTCATCACCCCCACTCAGGGTCGCTGAACCAGGCTGAGCTGGCATGAGTATGCCATGGCCGTGCCAGCTCCCCACATAGAGAATTATTTAAAATATAGTTTAAAATTATCATCGTGAATAAATCCCTGAGACGATGCTGGAATACCTTTTTTTATTCTGTACTATCTCTTCCTTCTGCCCTTCATTCTTTTTCAGTAAATCCATCATCACATTAACTCTCTATTTGAAGATCTCAAGATGGGCTAGCCTGTTTTGTTATTGAATTTTCTTTTTTGCTGTCTTCCCCTGACACAAAGCATTTACTCTGAGACTAAACTTGTTTAGATTCTATTCCATTTACAAAACATCCGGTCATTAGACTGGACCAGAAAGAGAAAAGTGTAAAGCCCACAGTGAAAGGACGCATGTTTACATCCTGGTGCACAGAAGTCTGTAATTGGCATGAGCTTTCAAGGAAGCTGTGGCTCCAACTCCAAGTTCCATCTGCACTTCCAACTGGACAAAATAGACACACAGACCCACTCAGCTAAGTAATTGGATTCGCTACCTGTAATATTTAAATTGTTTTCAGACACTGGGAAATGGTTTAAGAAGATTAAAGAAAAATACCCTGGAGGATAATAGGCTATAATTTACTAGGTGGGAAAGATTTTCAACAAGAAATACGCCTCATTTTCCTATAATTCTTCCTGTTTCAAGAGATGTCTTACTCATTTGGACCTAAATTTCCTTAGATTCTGGAAGCTAGGTTTGTGTTCTTGTCAAAGCTCTTGAGTGACACCCAGGACACCAAATAGATACTGTAAGGTCCCCCATCTGAAGATTCCCGTGTTTTCAGCAAGATTCATTTAAATGCTTGAAGGCAATTAGGTGGTGGGGCGATAACTTGAAATCCTAGGGTTCAAGGCTCATGTGAAACACTGCGGATCGGATAGGAGGCTGCGGCTGAGCTCTGCCCAAGCTGGTAAAAGATGTAGGTAAACTGGAGGGGGGGGTGGCGGGGGGATGTCTTGACAGATGTGTTTCAAGATAAGGACTGCAGCCAGTTCCTTTCTCAAACACTAGCCCTCCCTATCGCCGCAGGCCCACTGAGCCCGGCCGGACCCCTCCCTCAGTGCCCCCGCTCTGCTCTCTACCCCTCCCCAGGTGCGTCCTCCCCAGCCCTTCTCAGGCCCCTCACTCGGGAGCCAGGAGCTGAAGTTTGGCATCAGCGACCACCTGTCGGCTGGACCGCGGTGGCCCGTGCCATGTGGGCGCCCCGGGAAGCGCTGGGAGGGTTAGCGGTCACTGAACAGTTTCGGACGTCGAGGCTGTTCCTTTATGGCAAGAGGGCAAGGAGGGCACAGCGGTGCGTCTGCGGACGGAGAAGGGCGCGTCTAGTTCACACACGGGCGCTGCCCAGCCGCTCCCAACTTCACACTGCCCACTTTTCAAACTCTCAGGACCCGCCACGAGGCAAAGCTTGGCCCTCCTGCTCCACTGGGGTGCCGGCCAGACCCAGTTCGGATGGCAGGTCCTGAGCCCCTAGGACCCAGGAGCGCGCGCAAAGCCCCTGCCCTTTGC
>NW_006286587.1:5054293-5062405 GCF_000327345.1 Myotis davidii | reverse complement strand
GCACTCTGAACTGCCCGCTGCCTGGTGGCAGGGGCACCCTGGGCTGTCCTGGGGCCCTAAGGTCCCTAGGGTTTTCTGGGGAACTTGAGCGGGAGCCTGCGAGTGTCTTTGGATCTAAACTGAGTGGGAAAGGGAGCCTGCGTGAGCTATCAGAGAGGCAAACCGCGGCTTTCCCCTCTAGCTGGAGCTCTCCAGCAGCAGCCGCAAACCCTCTTTTTGAAAAGACAATTATTATTTATCAGTAGAGAAGAGAGCGATTGAGAGGCTTGGAGTGAGAGCTCTTTGGGGAAACCTCTCCGCCCCTGAGAGTTTGCAGCGCGCTGGTTTTGAAGCCCTGGCGTGCGGTTAAGTCGTGCTTTTGAGATAGTATGCCTGTCCTCAGAGAAGCTATGGTTTTATTTCCCAGGGAGACGCAAGGCCCCATCGTGTGTGTGTGTGTGTGTGTGTGTGTGTGTGTGTGTGTGTGTGTGTGTGTGTAAGAGAGTGGCAGAGAGAGAGAGAAGAAGTGTTTTACCAATAGAAACTTGCTCATTTAGGAACATAGGTCTAAGAATGTTTCTCTTCACTCATTCAACAAACATTTCTCATTTCTTTTTTTTCTAAAAGAAAGGGATGACCCCATCAGAATGTATAAATTTAAAAGACTGATGATACCAGTGTTTGAGAGGAGGTGGAGTAACTGGAAATCCCATCCAGTGATGGAGGGAGTATAAAATGATAAAGCCACTTTGGAGAACAGTGTCTTTTAAAGTTAAACATTTACATATGATAAAACCGAGAACTTCCCATCCCTAAGTATTTATCCAAGAGAAATGAAAGCCTATGTTTATCCCGACTTGTGCAGCATTGTGCATAGCTTTCCCCATAGTAGTCAAAACTGGAAATCACAAATATCAATCAGCAGATGAATGAATAATTGTGGTATGCCCAAACAATGGAATACTATTCAGCAATAAAAAAAAATGGACATGCTACCTAGTGAAAGAAGCTGGACAAAATAGACTACATACTGCATGATTTCATTAGAAGCATTCTAAAATAGGCAAACTAGTCTGTGTTGACTAAAGCATATCCATGGTTGCCTGAGGCCAGGAGTGGGCAGGGATTGACTGGGAAAGGGGACCAGAGAACTTTTAGGGGTTATAGAAATTATCTTTACTATGTATCAAAACTTAAGGAACTGTCTGTCTAAGAGTAATGAATTTTATTGTAAGTAAATTATATCTCAATAAAGTTGTTCTTTGTAAAAGAAGAAACAAAATGAACAAAGAAAAAATGAAACATTCCTTTCTCTCACTAGTATGTATATGTTCTTCCTGACTTCTATTCTGAGGCTTCTAAAACCCAGTGTTTATCAACTCAGTCAAAATATTACCAAAAAGCCGATGGGGAAAGTGGCTATTAAATATTTTAATGCATTCAAAAAACATTGCTTGATCACCAACTGGCTGATAATTACATGGACAGCCCAGTGAACACAACCCCTGACTCCTGCTCCTTGGGGGGCCTCGCCTTGTCCTTGGAAGCCACCAGCTACAAAGAATCTCTGTAGAAACTGACTTGTTTAATTTGGTCACATGTTCCTAAACTTAAAACTGAGAATACTGCCCACAGTATACTGGCTGCCCTCACAGAAGGCACCAGTCACATTCTCTCATCGATTTTTTTTACTTTAGAGGACTACAACAAAACTCTACTTCCAGGGGTGTTATCTGTTCCTTTTCCATGTGACCTTGCACTTTTCAACTACACAACCTGAGTGTTTAACCACTCCATTGATGTTGGGCAATATGACTTGCTTTGGCCAATGAGATGTTAGACAATGTGTCATGAGCAAAGGCTTGAAATATGCTTGTGGGGTTTAGCATACCTTCTTGGGTTTCTTGTCATTGGCATGACATAAACATATCTCAGGGAGCAATATGATACAGACCTAGGTCCAATCTGTAGTTTGCAGGCAAATCCAACAGAACCTCTCCTAGATCTGCCAGAACCCAGCCAACCTGAAGACTTATGAGCATGACAATAAATACTCATTGTTGAATGACACTGAGCTGTGGGGTCATTTGTTCAACATACCATCATTGTGGCAAGAGCTGGTTGAGTCATTCATCTAGTATTCTTGATTCTTCCCAGCTGTTGCTGTGAATGTGCATAGAAAGAAGGAAGCTGAAGCAGTATAATTCTCAACAGTGTTTCCCTTCCAGAGAAACAGGGACTGCTCGAGCTGCTTCTGCCAGCAAGAGGATGCGGTTTGATCCAGGATGACTGCGAGATAAACCCTTTCAAGATGTAGGGTGAGGCTTGAGGCAGCTTGCTTCAACTCCCTCATTTTCCACACCTCTGATTAAGGATCCAAGAAAGAAACATTTTTAAAGTGCAGGGATTTTGGCCCTGCAAAGGGACATGTAGGAACACCAAAGTTCTGGGAGCCAGGCCTATGGTCCATCAAATTCAATGCTCTGTTCTGTTTTCAAAACAATAGAAAGGTCTGTTTTTTGTGAGAGCACAGAATTGCCCTCTGGAATTTCAGCCTCGGGGAGTTGGCAAAGCCAAGCTTTATTGAGTACTCACTAAGCCAGAGCACTAAGCGAAGCACTTCCCAGACATTCAGTAGCCTAACTCTTACTATTCAACTGCAATTTCCCACCCTCGTTTTCTTGTGAGCAAACCCTGATTTGGTTCAGGTGGCAATGGTGCATAGGGAAGGTGGCTCCTCCTTTTCAACCTTTTTTCATCTCATGGCATGCATAAATTAATTACTAAAATTCTGTGGCACACCAAAACATATATATTTTTCCAATCTGACAAGAAATTAGGTATAATTTAGATGGATTTTTCAAAAAAATATTACCCTTTTTGCTCCAAATTGGTTTTTTAAGAAAATCAAGGGCCTCTCCTTATATATAAAGATTTCTGGTACCAAGAATTAACCAATCAGACACAACCTTATACAACGTGACCAATAAAATGCAACTCTACTAGTATTATGTGACCTATATATGTATAGTTCAAGACAGAGCATTCACACTAGATGACTATTGTTGTGTTGGCTGTTGTCATTTTTTAATTGACAATCTAAGGGAAAAGAAGTCAGTGCCTCTGACTAAATAGTCAGGTATTGCATGTTTTAAAAGTTCTTGCTGCACACAGTTGAAAACTGCTGGTCTATTTATTGGTCTAAACCAATTATTATAGAATCCCTTTCTCTTTTGTCTTTGATTGGTTTAGGATGTAGTTAGGGGACCCTCAGCTAGCCAATGGATTAAAGGAGATGGGGCTTCAGGGAAATTCTCTCTCTCTCTCTCTCTCTCTCTCTCTCTCTCTTTCTCTGTGTGTGTGTGTGTCTCTGTCTCTGTGTGTGTGTGTGTGTGTGTGTGTGTGTGTGTGTGAAGAAGATAGCCAAGTAGAAAGATGCAAAGAGTCTCTTCATGAGACTGTTAACCTTCTGAACCACCTCTAGACTTCCTGATAAATGAAGCAATAAATGTGCTTATTACTTAAGCCTTATTGTTACTCTCCACTGATCTGGTGGACAATATTGTTATCCCCCGTTTTACTAATTATAAAGCTGATATGGAAAGGCGAATTGTGTGTTCAAGTTCATACAATTCAGGTCTTGGAACTCTGACTTTAGAATTTGTCTCTTGCCTGGCTGGTGTTGCTCAGTGGTTGAGTGTCAACTATGAACCATGAGGTCACAGTTCCATTCCAGGTCAAAGCACATGCCCAGGTTCTGGGCTTAATACCCAGTGGGAGGAGTGCCTGATCAATGATTCTCTCTCATCATTGATGTTTCTATATATCTCCCTCTCCCTTCCTCGCTGAAAGTTATAAACTATATATTTTTTTAAAAAAAATTGTCTCTTAATCACAATGCTAGGCACTTCTAGAACTTACAAATCAGATTTGAGTAGTTTAATCACAACATAACATAAATATTCCCAATTCCCCTAAAAAGCTGAATGTGTGGTATGTAGCCCAGTCTGTTGTCAGTTCTTTCTTTTTAAAATATTTTTATTGATTTCAGAGAAGAAGGGAGGGGGAGAGAGAGAAACATCAATGATGAGAATCATTGATCAGTTGCCTCCTGCATGCCCCCTAATGGGGATCAAGCCTGCAACCCAGGCATATGGTGACCTCCTAGTTCAGTGGTTCTCAACCTTGGCTGCATCATTAGAATCACCTGGGAATCTTTTTAAAATCCTGATTTCTGGGTCTCATCCTCCGGAAATTCTGTTTCTTTGTTACTAATGTTGTGGCCCCACCCCATAACAAAGAAACAGAATTTCCAGAGGATGAGGCCCAGAAATCAGGATTTTAAAAAGATTCCCAGGTGATTCTAATGTGCAGCCAAGGTTGAGACCCACTGTCCTAGTTTATAGGTCAAAGCTCAATCACTGAACCACACCAGCAGGGCTCTTGTCAGTTCTTAACTCACTTCAGGTCTACCAGGGTGGGAAGGACAGTTTCTCCGATTTGAGCAGACCTACTTCCTAACAGCCATTTATACCCATTATTAGCTATGTGGCATTGGGAAAGTCTCTTACCTATTCTGAAATACAATAGCCTAATGTGTTAAGGGATAAATAATAGTGCTGATGAAAGCTTATTATGTGCCATCCACTGTTCTAAGGTTTTTATACTTTTAATGCATTAATCACCACACTACACTATCTGGAAGAATTATTGTAAAGATCAAATGAAATCATGTAAGTCTCTGTCATAGAGTGCTAATCGGTAGTAGTGAATGGATTTATAATTATTCTAAAATTGCACTATATTGCCTTTGTGTGCCCTAGAATAGCATTTTTATGTGCAACATTTGAAGACAGCATCCTAATTCTGTGGTCTGTGACTTAGTCAACTTCTTTGCCTGCACTGAGTCTATAAACTTTAATCATATCCACTTTCATGTCTAAATTTCTAGATTTCAAAAGCACTTTTCCATGATGAATAAATGACTTCTAATTGCATGTAGGCATCAGACTTCCTCTAACTCTATCCTTTTTGAAATAACAGAGAGATTTGGAGAAACACTTCCTAGAACCAGCTTCGTTATAACTACATCTGGGTTACATTAAATAGTCTTTGGCACATCACACCCTCCACATGTGCTGTCCGTACTCCTTCCCTCCCTGGTTGTGTGAGATGAAGATGATCCCAGTGGTGATCTGGGAGTCACGTGTGGAAAAAGGCAGAGGCTCCGTTAGCCTGAGTCCATGAATGACTGCAGGTGAAGGTCACCTTGATCACTTGTTCACCAGTGCAGTTCATGAAGAAGAAATACACTTTTAGAGTGTTTATGCTAAGAAATACACGTCGTTAGCATCATTATTATCATCCTTACACTTCTCATCAATGTAAGGAATAAGATTGATACATCTTAGATGTAAAATAAGAACATGTGTCGTGATGAAATTGCTAAGTTCTGACTCAGTGAGATCTGTTATCAAGTAAAACACTGAAATAGGCAGAGATTCAAAAGAAGACAACTTAAAATTACCACGGGCACATGGAGAAGAGCTGTACTTTTCCTTCCCTGGAGGCTCTTGCTGAAACCCTTTCTCAATAGCACAATGCATTTCCTCCAGATCCTAACACACAAAAGGAAAAAAGCTTTCAGATTGCTTCACTTATGTTAAAAAAGTGGCGGGATTTTTTTTTCTTCTTGAAAAACAAGAAAAAAAATGAACTGATAGTCATTTAAGCTCTATTTCACCCTTCATGTGAAGCAAACTCTTTCATTGAAACCTGACTAATCACCATAAACACTATTTTGAAAAAAAGAATTTGGAAATCCAAGTCCAAAAAATGTTTAAGGTCAGACATTCCCAGTAGAGTCTGGATTTCACAGGAAATGCAGGTGCTGGGGAGTGAGGACCCTGGAAACAGTGCCTCGGGACTAATAATAAGCGTTGAAGAATGGCCTCCTCACCTCATCCTGTTTCCCTCCCGCCATCTCCAGACTCTCCAACTCAGAGACTGCGATGCACACGTGTCAAGATATAATCTTCTTGAATCAGTTCATCCTCCAGAAATATACCTCTCCTGTTCTATATAAATAAATGTCTACACACCCCTAATTCTCTTTCACTTCAAATTAACCACCAAGCTTTGTGTCTCTAGTAATTTCTCAGCAGGATTTAAAAGAAATTTCCTTTTCTTTTTGAGCTTTTGAACACTATGAATGGACTCACGTGTTAAAAAAAATCTGGCCTGTTGACTGGTTTCAGGTACTATTCCTCTTCCTAATTAAACTGAAATTAACGTCTACAATTTTGTACCTCTTCTTCCTATACAAAAAAATTCAATCACCATTTACTAGTATCATAACAGTTATAAAAAATGGATAACTATCTCTTTTTTTATTGTTATTATTCCAAGGGCTTTTCACAAACAAGAGCATGACTTTGTTTCAGATCAAGATTTCTTTTTTCTGGCATTATCTCATTTCATTTACTTGCCCCACCTTAGGGATCTAGTCACAGCTCTTCCCATGATTGTTTAAAATAAAAAAAGGCAATGTGGGAACACTGCTTTTAAGGAAGACCCTGTTCTAGAGGTTCTAGTTGTCTATTCAGTCTCCATTCTCCCAGGATCCTTGAGCAGTAGGCTCTGTTAGTTCAAAACCTCAGAAGTCCCTTGGGGGAAATTCCGAACTGGCCACCTTATAGAGACAGCAGGAAGAGAACAACGAAGGAGGTATCCCACTCTAGAGTGGTAGGTGGTCGTTTTAACAAGAAATGAACCTTTTATATTGGGCTTCTCTCGGCAGGCACATCTCCACACCTGTCCACCAGAACCTTAAAAGTTTATATATTAATGGGGTTCAGTCACCTACCCAGTCCCAATGGTCTCAACAAGACATGGCTGAGTGGGTGGCACATACATACACACATAATCTCAAGGATAGGAGTTGGCTTAAGGAGCCTCCAATTGCCCCGGTTCGGTGTGCAGGGCAAATCAGAGGTCACGTCCTCTGGATGACCTCCTTCAACAGACCACAGTTTAATTTGGAACAGCAATGTGCTTTGTTGACCTCCCCTCCTCACTCCTTCTTGCTCCAGGGAACCCTCACTTGATGGCTGAAGTTCCTGCATGAGGTGAACTTGAGAATGGAAGCCAGGAGCTAGGCTGGTGGAGCAGAGAGATGAAAGTCTTAGGGTCTCCCAACCGTCACGCCATCCTGAACACTTACATTTTAGAAGAGAGAGAGAGAGAGAAAAAAAATAAAGCTCCTATCTTATTTAAACCCCTATCATTTGGGAGTTTTCAGCCTACGGAGCCACAACTAACCTTAACTGATATAAAGACAAACACCCAACACTCAGGTGACTTCTAGTCCTACTGTTTTGTTCCACGTCTGTTCTCTAATGACTTTCAGTGCTCTGTGCCACGTGGTTCCCTGAAGGAATTCCTGGCTCTCAGTCATTCCACCTATTCAGAATCAGCATAGAAACACTGGTTTTCCCGGAAAAGAATTGTACATAAAATATGGGGAGGGTAAGTCATGAGGGAGCTAGCACAGTGGAGCATTTTAATAAAAAGAAGTCCCAATGCTACCATAGCAGCTAAATAATTAGAAATAGACATCGCTGTGTATATCAATCAATGAAGATTTATAGAGACTGGGAAGTTTTGCTTTTCCTCACTTGAATACCATCTTTTACTTTAATGCTGACATGATAATATGCTAGGGAATTGACAGATCAAGGGTTTGGACGATTTCATTCTTCATCTAACTAAATACCATGACTCAGAGGGGAGAAATATATTTTAGTGTCCAGATTTCAAAGACTGAAATAAATAAATGATCCCATATGATTGTGGCCCTAGCTTAGTGATGCCAAACTGAGTCAAATAGATAAAAAATAACATTGAGCTGGGTTTCTACATTCACAAAAAGAGTACACAGGTTAGCACTTTAGGGCAAATCAAAATTTGAATCAATTTGTACGCATATATGTTGGTTAATTATGGATAGTTTATAAACATATATGCCGTTCCCTACTATATAGTCCCCATTGGTACGTATTGCATGTCCAATTCCCATATACAAACATGAGCAAAGAGCACGAAGAACAGCTAAGCCAAGCAACAGATGGCAGT
>NW_006286587.1:5052554-5054192 GCF_000327345.1 Myotis davidii | reverse complement strand
GGGAAAAGGCCCCCAGCCTTGGGGGGGGGGGGGAGGTGTTCTCTGTCTATGTTTATCAGATAGTGAAGGCAATAAACAGTTTCCCACAAGTGACTATTTTACAAATTAAAAAGAAAAATAACTTGGAAAATGATTTACTTAAAATTGTAGTAAAAATTTTTAAGATCGTTCGTATGAAGATGGAAAAGACACCCGCTTTGCTTGACTCCAGAGGAAAAAATAAAAATTCCCTACAAACCAGTAGTAACTTTTGTTTTACGGGGTAGTTACAAAAGGAAAAATGAAGTTGCAATAAAGACAATGAAGAGAACTTCCAAGCTCCAATGTATTATATTCTGTTATTTGAGCTATGTTGCCACTGCACCTTCCAACCAATGAAACAGTGTAAGATTTGCAATGATCCTACATTCTAATTCTAATCATACCATATGCTACCTATTCAGATTAATTTATTAGATAAAATATAATCTTTAACTGTGTAGCAGGGATGGACAGACATTTTAAGTAAAGGTTAGAGAGTAAATATTTTAGGCTGTAGGCCGAATGGACTCTATCACAACTACTCAATTCCACCACTGTCAATGGAAAACAGCCACAGATCTGATATAAATGAAGGGTGTGCCTGCGATCCAATAAAACTTTATTTACAAAAACAAGTGACAGGCTATAGGCTACAGTTTGCAAACCCCTGTTTTGGCCTATAGGCTACAGTTTGCAAACTCCTGTTTTCTTTAGGAAGAAATAAGTTCAATATTTCTGGAACTTTTACCTTATATTAATAGAGCATGTATTGCCTCATAAGTATATCATTTCTTTATGTTTCTGTGGCTTGGGAAGTGTAACTTTAATTAATTCTACTAGTACACTATAAAAAAGCAAACCCACATAATACAGCATATCTGAAGCAGATATTTTTATATATGAAGAAAGACAACTGTCTGAACTAGATGAATATAAGTGAATATAAAATTTTGGTCTGAAACAACTCCATAGCAACAAAAACAACCTGGAAAGAGCAAAACCCACAATAAAGAAAAGTCTAAGGAAATCACCTAGCAAAACACTTGCTCCCCTTAAATAATTTTTGTTGTATCCAATTTACAACTATTCAAATTAATCTTTCCTGAAAATATGTGAGAAACGCAGTTATTAAAATAGCACTTCTCATTAGTATTATTCGTATAAGTGAAATAAAAAACTGTACCAAGCATCTATATATATGAAAGCCTAAGTGACCATTTGACTGTTCGACCATTGGACCGTTCTACCAGTAGCTATGATGCTCACTGACTACCAGGAGGCATTTGCTCAATGCACAGGCATGGAAACATGGAACAGACTGATGAATCTCAGAGGGAAGTGGAAACAAGGAGGGCGGGAAGAGATTAACCAAAGATCTTATATGTATACTCGAGGCCCGATGCACCAATTTTTCCACCGGTGAGGTCCCTCAGCTTGGCCTGTGGGGATCAGGCCAACACTGGCAGTCTGACATCCCCCAAGTGGTCCTGGATTGCTAGAGGCCGCAGGCCAGGCTAAAGGACCCTACTAGTGCATGAATATGTGCACCAGGCCTCTAGTAGATAGATAATAACCTAGCTTTCAATAAAGATGGCTAAGTGCCTGGCCAGTGTTGCG
>NW_006286587.1:5035027-5052528 GCF_000327345.1 Myotis davidii | reverse complement strand
GGCCCCTACTGATGTTTCTATCTCTGTCTTCCTTCCTTTCTGAAATCAAATTTTTTAAAATCAAAATAAATTTCTATACTCAGAGAATTCATCTAAATGCCTTCCCTCTTTTGTATTCCTGAATGTTAAGAAAATTGATTTTTGTTCTCTTAGTACAATGACCAATGCTACTTGATTCTAAGTTGCTATTATCAGCTACTTGAATTTTTTAATATTGAGATTATCTATTGACATGATTATTTGTCCCCATTGTATGTTTTTAATTTTTAATCCCTCATTTAGTCAAATATGTTTATACATTTTGATGAGACCAATGATTGTCTTTTCCAATGCTTTTCCAATGTCTTTGGAAGCATATATCTTTTAGTAATAAAATATATTCTATATTTATACTGTAGACCAATTGCTTATAGGCTACAATCCTATACAACATGTTACTGTACAAAACAACATAAGATTAAATCAAGCACAAGAAAATATGATGCAAGAAAGAGATGGTGAACATGAGATGTGTGAGGCTGCTGTGGCATAACAATTCTTATATAAACCAGAAGAGTACACTTTAAAATAACCATAAAAGTATAGCATAGTAAGTCCATAAACCAGTAACAGAGTCGTCTATTATCAAGTGCTATGTACTGTACATAACTGTATGTGCTACATTTTTATACGACTGGCAGCGCAACAAGTGTGTTTACACCAGCATCACCACAAACATGAGGTGATGCATTGCTCGATGTCGCTAGGACAGCAACCAGTCCCTGGCAATAGGAACATTTTGCTCCATTGTAATCTTTTGGGACCACTGTCACATATGCAGTCCCTCATTGACCAAAATGTTGTTGTTCAGTGCATGACTGTACTTGCTCTTTCTCCTTTCTTTTCCTTCCTTCCTTCCTTCCTTCCTTCCTTCCTTCCTTTCTTTCTTTCTTTTTTTCTTTCTTTCTTTCTTTCTTTCTTTTTTTATTCCAGAAGAGGCATAAGCAGAAGGTTGGTCACTGCTTTCTTGTTGACTAGCCTTAGAGGTAAAGTTGCTTGACAGGTTCTCAAGAATGTGAGTGAGAGTCAATCTACAGGTAAAAGTTAGACAAAGAACTGCAGGACTCAGAAGGGGAAAACATGCTTCACATCTTGGAAATAGTTGCTTGGTGATGGTGATGCCATCAGTGTGTGAGTGTGTGTTCATGTTGAAAAGCTCTCACAAACCTGCTTAATTTGGGAAATATTTTATTTTCATTTTTCAAAACATTGAACCAATAATAGCAGTGTCATAGATACATTGTTTTTAACATTTAGATTTTATTTTTATCAAATTATAAAACAGTTTTTAAGTGACAACTAAATCTGTAAAACTTCTAAGTAGAAGCAGCCTTCTGTCCCAACACCACCAAATTTGTCTCTCTTAAGACATAAATACTTTCAATGATTTTACCTGATTCTTTTGGCACTTAGCTCCATGTCATTAAACAATATATTTATATTACTACTTACTGATTCACTCTGTTCACTATTGTTGACTTGTCAATAGAGAAGATGAGTAATTTACATTCTTTCCCTTATCCTCATTATCTCAATATGGATACAGATTTATCTTAATTTTAGTTATCTCTGTATTTCATATTTAATTGTTATTACTATATAAACCTGAATACACTATGAAAGCTGTCAATTCCTCTAAATGCATTAGTACTACATGTTGTAATTTCTAACTTTCTCTTAGGCTTTACCATGGCCGGGCAGCTGCCTCTGCTGTTTCTGAAATATCTAAAACTACCAATTAGATAAGACATTAGCTAATTTAGATAATGTCTTAATTATCTAATCTTAATTTTCTGTAGTGATTTAAGTAATTTCATTGTAACTATCTAGTTTTACTTTTCCAGTAATACCTTTTAATTCTCTTTTCTCCATATTCAATATTTATACAAGCAAAAAAATGTTATTAACAAAGGCCAAGGAAAAATATTGTGGTCATTGATCTAAATTCCTCCTTGAAGTTTCATGCTTTAATGAAAAAATAGTCCACAGTTGCAGAAGCAAAGAAGTGTAAGTACTTAAACCCCCACCACCACCACCACCACCACACCTACACTTTTCAGTGGTTGGAGAAACAAGTAAATATCTTATAAAACTGCCCTTTGTATCAAGACCCAGATTTTCAAATATAATTAAAGACAACTTCCCCTCTAAAAATACAAGCACGTGTCATGGACGTTTTCAGACCATGACATATGTTTACTCTCTAAGTTAAATCCAACATGTAAAATAATAGCAGCTTACAAATTATCCTGTTATAAGAGTGGCTGAGAAGGGTGTCACACCACCAGTTACTGCATCTGATTTAATTGTTCAATTAGCACAAATGGGATGTTTCAGATATTAGCAAAGGTATGTCAGCCAAACTTGTGCATTCATAAAAATAGTTGGCATGTCTTACAGATCCCTCTAAGTACAAAGTTGGCTTGCTCTGTGCAGGCTGCTTGTCATACTGGCATGCTGGTGTAGCAATATCCAAGTTTTTAAAACTTTGCAGATGTTTATAAGCCCTTTACTATTTCTCATAAGAAAATTCGAGTAGTGTAATGTGGGAGACTAAATGCAAAAATGACCCCATTCCCTACCTCTCCCTGTCTCCATGTACTTTGCAATGTGATTTTGCAGCTTCTCCCATCCAGCAGTAGAGACGTTGCCTACTACTCAAATCTGAGTTGGTGGTGTGACTCAGTTCGCCCAGAAAAATGGTACAAGAGTGGCAATATGCCAATTCTGAGGCTCGAAGCCTCAACCATGCCCAGACGCTGTGAGAATAAGCCCGGGTTGCCTGCTGGAGGGATGCGAGAAACCAATGAAGAAAGGCGTAGGCATTCCAGCTTAACCCATCCGAGGGCCAGCCCGCTCTCAAACATGTGATAGGACCCAGCAAAGGTCAACGAGGTTGCCTCCCAATCCATAGCAGACTGCAGACATAAGTGTGTCCAGCCAATATGAAAAGTCGTGTCCAGCTTACCCACAGACTCATAAGCAATCATAAATGTATGCTGTTTTAATCCACTAGGTTGTTGGGTGATTTGTAGCACATCATTGTAGCAGCAATAGATAAATGATACGAGTATGGTTAGCCCTAGCAGTTATATCAAAATCCTACTAAGTTAATAGAGGACTTTTAAAAAATATTGGTTATTTTGTGTCCTTTCTCTGAAAATCCAGGGTTTCTTCCACTTGACCAAAGTCATTCAGGTCATGACTTTCATATTTTCTTTCTAGAAATCCTAAAATATTCCATTGTCACAGATTAGAATTCTGACTCCACTGTTAGTCAACAGTAACAAAACACTATTTACGTAACATGAAGATAAATTGACGCATCAAATGTTATGACTCATCATCTACACTAGCCTAAGGAGTAACTTTCATTTTTATGACACTTGAGTTTTTTGTAAGTGCTATTCTTTCAGTTCCAGAGACTATTCAGGAAGGAAGTACTCTTTTCATCCTCATTTCTCATGCAGGAAATCTGAATCTTAAAACCCATGTGATTTTTCTATTCTTTTGCAACTTTTCATGAAACATTGAAATAAAAGCACCTTCCCTCTAAATTCAATTAAGATACGCTACTTCATGGTGAACTATTCTGGAGAAAACAAAAGACTATGTAAACACTTTCAAGTACTTAAGATTAATGATTTTGTTCAATAGCCATATACAGGGTGTCCCCCAAAATGTATAAACACTTTAACAGCTGATAGCTCAAATTTGAAAATGTAATGTATTTTAATGAACACTACCTTTATAATTATTCAAAGTGTGTATGTACATCCTGGGGACACCCTATACTATGTGTTTATAATACCTTATAATTAGATAGCTCTTCAGAGATTTCAAAACCCTGAGGATGTAGGAAGGGAATTCAAATGTCTCTTTGCATACATGGAAATGCCAAAGTTTAGAGAGGTTAATGAGTTCACCAGAGTCATAAAATGATGGAACCAGATGTGGTTCATCCCAGATTTTAGACACCACTCACAGAAGCTCTTTGCTTGAAAGAGATTTATTCAGGTCATTTCTTTAATATTCTGTGAGTACAAGTTGTGCACCAACACAGCTGAGATCATCATGGCCCGAGAGGAAAGGCCACGCCAAGCCAGTTAAAAGGGAGACTCCTGCTGGCTTAGCCAGCCCAGCAGTGTTGAGACTCTGCAAGTTAGGACTCCCTCAGACACACCGCACAGAAGACTCTATTCATGAAGAAACGGACCAAATTGATTCATTGGCTTCTATTGGGTGTGTTGCCTGGAGTTCATACTCAGAACAATCTTTGAATTGGTATTTTGTTCTCTCAAAAAGGAGGGGTAACTGCACTGTCACATTCAATTAATGAAGAATATCCTTTGATACTAACAGTGTGGCTAGATTGAGCCTGTATTTACTGTGCAAAGGGTATGCTATTTGTCCTCTAGAATATCTTGGATGCAAATGACAGCCTGTGACTCTCTGGAACCCAGGAACGGAGCCACCACTGACAGCTGTACACAGGGTAAGTGGTGAGTTAGACCATGCACCCCATCTGTGAATGCTCCTTGACAAGAACAAGTTCCTCTTCCAAAGATTGGCAATAGCTCTGTCAGTACACGAGGTGCTTCCGCAGTCTCCCACCAAGCATAGGCTAAGACTTAAAATACTCCAGTGAGTTTTCATTTCTATCACTTAAGCTTGCTACATAGAGTAGCAAGCTCTCATGTTAAATGTCTTCTGTTGACCCTCCCAGATCCACTCTCTAGCCTTCTCCATCCTACTTCCTGCTCTGGCCCCTAGGATGCTAACTAACCTGATGGACTTATCATCAGGAATATCATGCTCTCTGTTTTTGAGTTGGCTTCAACCATGGGGTCCACCAGGATGGATGAGAGAGAGGAGGGGGGATAAAATCAGGGTAGCAATTGTCCTGGCTCCCTGTCTGCTGTATCTCTTTAAGTTAGGACCCCAGCTCCAATCAAGTTGGACTTACAGGGGGATTTGCCCTCAACCAAGGTATATGCCCTTGACTGGAATCGAATCTGGGACCCTTGAGTCTGCAGGCCAATGCTCTATCCACTGAGCCAAACCGGTTAGGGCGAGAACTACTGCTTTTTATTTCTTCAAGTTTAAAAATAGTCGCAACTCCCTGTGTTATTGCTAGTCCCAGGGTCCTGCACTATCCCTTGTTTTCCTCCTTACCCTTTATAATAGTCCCTTTATTAACTTTCTTCAATTACCCAGCCTGAGTGTGTCATCTGCTTCCTACTTGGACTCCTGACACATATTTTGTTGGATGGCATCTCAGTAGACCCACTCAAGGTTATTGTGTTCATTTATTTATAAGCACATGTGACTCATTGATTGCATTTTAATGAGCAGACTACTCACTGCATTGAAAACCATAAGAACTTGGTTTTCATCCCTGCCACACATGACTTAACTTTGTGACCACAGGCAATTAAATTTTATTTTAATGTTTTCTTTTTTTATCATCTGATATATGCCAGCCACTGGTTAGGACCTAGGAATGCAAAAATAAATAATACAAGATACCACTCTCACGTAGCTCATAATCTTAACAGGAGAGGTGGAGACATAAATAAAGACCTCTAATACAATATAATAAAAGCTATATGAGAGCTTTATTTTCTTGTTTGGTAAATGAGCACAATGGTACTTGTTCTGTCGATTTATAAGATGAGAAAACAAGTCCTTAGATGATACAGGTGAAAATATTTTGACTTACTTAAGAATATGCAACAATAAACTTATTAGTGGAAGTATCACTATAATGTTATTATTATATTATGTTACTTGCTTCATTGCTTACCCTGTTAAAATAAATTAATTATAGTGTCCGTTCTTCTATGGCATTATCAGCAACTTAGGTATTACTCCTCTCCAGGAAAATGTTTGCTTAGCATGAGTTTAAAGAAATAGGAATAAATACCTTGGACATCTAATCTATGAATTTAATCTCATATTCAGCAAGCGGTATTTATGATAAACTATAAAAACTAAGTCACAGTGGCAGTGGAATCCTGTTCATTCCACTGAGCCATAAACAATTCTGCCCAGATAGGAGTTTGAAAATACTGCTCCAACTAGTTTAAAAAGTAATTAATAAAATAGTTTACTGCTTGCACTCAGGTGCCTTCCCTGAATATAAATTATCTTCTATATCTTTCTCTAGCCTTCTCACTGAAACTATGTAATTAAAAAAATAAGCATAATGTTTTCCTCAAAACATGCAGATATTATGTTTGACACACAATTTTTGTCTCCCCCTTCTTACAGCAATAAGCATCTTTATTCTGGGGACTGTTATGTAGTTTAGGTGAGACTGCTCATTTTTACATCTTTCCATCTTGGGAACATGTGACCCAGGTATGAAAAATCAGAGAATCCCACACACCTGGCCACAAGGTTTGGTTTAGGATTAGTCATGTGACTCAAGGCACGCCAATCAGAACCTTTACTGAGACTTTTTTTTCTCTTTGTTTTATTTTATTCTTTCTTTTTTTTTTTTACTGAAACTATTTTGCTGCAACTGATTGGAAAGACTCCTAATGTATCACTGAAGTTGGTAACCTGACAGAATGGACGTCTTGTCCACCAGGAGGAAAGAGCCCATCCAAAAATGAGGGGTGAGATAGGTGACCCACCTATAAATTAAGACAGACATACCCATGGGGTTTTCAGTTACATCAGCAGAAAAAGAAATAAATCCTTTCTTTGCTTAAACTAATTTGAGTTAAGTATCTGGCACTGACAATCAAGTCTTGATTGTTGCAGATTGCCATGTAACTTAAAATAAAAATGACTGAATGAATTGGAAATTAGGATTCACCTTTCTCTTTAAAAAAAATCAAGGAAAAGACATATGTACTACTATTTGTAATACTTTAAACAAGAAAATAAAATTAAAATTCGAGGGAAAAAAGAACTTGGAAATAGATCGTAATTACTCTTTTCAGAGCAATATAAGATGATTTTGCAACTGTAAGACAAAAACAGGAAGCTATGATCAGGGAATGAGAAAAAAAAGATCCTTGTAGTTTGAAGTATAATTACTGAATAAAATGTCTGATTTAGGAGCTAGAATGAAAAAAAAATCATTAATTTTCTAGGACATAAAATTATTCATTCAGTCAGTGACTATTAGTTAAATACCTGCCATGTGCCTGGGCCTGATACTATGTACTAGGTGCTAGGGTTACACTAGTGGATCCAGATTCAGGCTTCTGTCCTTCAGAACTGACCTTCCAGCTGCTGGAGACAGACAATCAATAGAAACATAATAAACAGTTGAACATCAGAGTATTAGGCAACAAACAAGGGAGCATGAAACAGACTGGATTATTGGACAAGCGGACAGGTCTTGGAATTTAAATGGGACCATTAGGGCCAGCCTGACTGTGACATTAATACATAAGCAAAGGCTTGGGAGAGATGGGCAGTTGGTCAAGTGAGTATTTGAGGGAATAGGGAATTCCAAAGAGAGGGAAGAGCTTAAGCAAGTCTCTAAAGCAGAGTGTGCCTGGGAAGAACGGGGCAGAGCCAAGAGGCTGTGTGGCTGGTTTGGAATGAGTGAGGGTGGGAACAGTGGAAGATGAAGCCACAGGGTACCAGCGGTAGATCACGTAGGGTTTAGTGGACTTTGTTTCACTCTCAGAGAAATGGGAAGCCACTGCATTTCTTTGAGTCAGAATGTCATAATCCGCTCACACTAGCTACTATTTGGGAAGAGATTGTGAATGTCCAAGACTAAAAACACAAATATAAATAAAAAGGGGAAAATTATTGCCTGGCTGATACAGATCAGTGGTTGAGTATTGACCTATAAACCAGGAAGTCATAGTTCAATTCCTTTAGGGGACATGCAGCAGGCAGCTGATCAATGATTCTCTGTCATTATTGATGTTTCTCTCTCTCTCCATCTCCCTTCCTCTCTGAAATCAGCAAAAAGATATATACTTTTAAGAGGAAAATTATTTTAAAGAATAGTTAAAATCATCAAGGGCCAGTTTAGGGGATATGGTATCCACATAATAGAAGTTCCAGATATGGGTTTGGAGACTGATGGAAGTAATCACAGAAATCATAGCAATAAATTTCCCATTGGCAAATTAAAAATAATTCTGCCTGAAAGGCTCACTGAGATTTGGATAAATGGAAAAATCCATTTCTGAAATCAATTACAGAATAATAACTATAAGAGCCCATAAGCTTTCAAAGAGGAAAAACACCAATAAGGTATTTCCCAAGAAATTTTAGAAAGAATGACATCAGGTCACAATAGGTGCCAGAAGATATATAATAATGCCTTCCAAGTTTGCACGAAAAGTTATTTTGAACGGAGAATTCCAACTCAGTCCGACTACCAATCAAGTAAGTGTAAGGGGAAAATGGGAAAATAAAAGATGGTTTCTGACATGAAAAGATTCAAATAGATTTTCTCAAAATTTTACTTGAAAATGTACCTCAGCCAAATACAGAGAAAATTCAAATATGTTGAGGACATTGGAAGCAAGGAAATAATAAGAACCAGAAATAAGTATATTTTTTAAAATCATGAGATAACCAGTGAAATAATTAATAATTTAAAAAATTAACAAAAGTTGAAAAGAAATGAAGTAAGTAGGTAGAATAAGGAAAAGTAAACTTTAGCAAAGGCAATTTAAAAATTAACATAATTACTTAAAATTAGGGAAAACTAATAAAATAGTTAAATGGTTCTCTCTGAAAATTGTGGCTGGGTTATAAGCAGGAAGGAGACAATTACTTTTCATTTGTACTGTTCCATTTTATTTGAACTTACGTTTCAATATGTATATATTACTTTCATAAGAAACAAAAATAATTTTAAATACTGGTTTCTGTTTCTCATTTTAATTGAAACTTTCATATTTGGAATCTAATGAACAAAATAAACTGACAAAATAGACACAGGCATGGATGCCTGGAACAGACTGACAGCTGTCAGATGAGAGGGCGGTTGGAGAGCTGGATGAAAGAAGGTAAAGGGATTAAGCAAAACACACACACACACACACACGCACACACACACACACATCACATAGACACAGATAGCAGTATGGTAATAGCCAGGGAGAAAGCAGGTTCGGGGCAGGTGGAGGTGGGCAAAGAGGGGGAAAATGGAGATGGAAAGAGAGTTTGCTTGGGGTGATGGGTCCATGGTGCAGTGTGCAGATGATGTTTGTTGAGTTGTACCCTTGAAACCTATATAGTTCTGTGATCCAATGTTACCCCAATAAATTTAATTTAAAAAATAATGCCTAATGAAGAAATACAAAAAAAAACATTCAGAGGTGATGTATCATATCTAATGCATGACTATGGTAGTTACTGAGAACACCAGAAATGCCATGTGCTATAATGGAATGGGAACATTTAATTGAAAAGGCTATCTACCAAAAAGTCTTTTCCCCAAAGTTATGTTGCTTTCTAGAATACAATAGGCAAGGAAGTCAGACATAACTAGTTTTTTGAGCTAATAACAAATTTTAAATTCTATAATCAGTTTGTGAGATTACAACTAACGCAACACAGGTTTAAAAGATACACATAATACCCCAGTCACATATTATACTTGCCCTAAGTAATTGTAGGAAATTATTTCACAGAGAATAACTCAAAACATTGCTGACTATGTATGATAAGAACAGGAATAGAGAAGATCTCTTGAAAGTTCTAACTGGCCAGGTGTCAGTCACTTGTAAAGGGGAATTTGTGCATATTCCACTTTTTCCAAAAACTTTCTGTGGTAGCTGTTTTACAGATAGCAGCAACCAGACTTAGAAATAAGTCCACTAAAATAGTAAAAACAAAATATAAATACCACAGGAGTATTTGCTGTGTGAATGTAGCAAAAACACTGTATAATTTTCTCCACTGAATTCCAACCTAAAAATGAAAGATCCATGAAAGGAAAACAAATTCCCAGCAGTTTGTGTGCTCAGCTAGTGACGCAGCTTTTAGCACATGGGCCAGATCAGCTAGCTGCCTTTGTAAAGTGTCTCCAACCAGCAGCAACCTGATGAATCTCCCTGACATTTCCTGTTTCCTTTGCAATGCTTTTCTGACTGCCCAACCTCTTGGACTGAAAATGACCCCTCTTTTTTGTCTGCATATGATCCCTGTCATTTAAGATCAGATAGACTTGTGTTTTGCTCTTGTGTTTAGTCGCTGGGGGCTGAAATCCTTTCCAAGCTGTGCATCCAGCAGGTTGTTTCTTCAGAAGAAAAAGTTCATTTTGTTTGCCGAAAAGCCTTGCACCTGTGAGGCTACTGTTTACCAACTACACACCTGTCTTGTTGGAAGCTTAGTTCTCCTTCCTCTGTTGCTATGGATTGTTCTGTAGTAACCAATTAACAGCATCATGTCATCTTAAAGCCATCACCATTGAATCCAGGCTAATGTGTGATAATTGTAGCTTCACATCTACTTATAAGAAACTAGAGTCCCAGTGCACAAATTCATGTATGGGTGGGGTCCAGCCAGCCTGGCCCCAACTGGGGCAGATTAGGGTAGGGGGGATGATCAGCGGCAGGGCTGGCTGGGGGAGGGGTTATGTGTGGGGGAGTTTGGCCAGCCTCACTTCCCGATCGGGCAAGTTCGCTGGTTGTAGTGGGTGTCATAGCAACTGGTCATTCCAATCATTACAGCATTACAGTCACTGGCTTTTTATATATATAGATAATATAACCTGGCCGGTGTGGCTCAGTGGTTGAGCATTGACCTATGAACCAGGAGGTCATGGTTTGATTCCTGATCAGGGCACATGCCTGGGCTTCGGGCTTGATCCAGGAGGCAGCTAATCAATGATTTTCTCTCATCATTGATGTTTCTATCTCTCTCTCCGTCTCCTTTTCTCTCTGAAATCAATAAAAAAATATATTTTAAAAAAATAAATAATATAGAAAAAGCCTGTATATGCTTTATCCAATTTACCCTAAAGGCAACATCTTGGAAATAAAAATGCAATATCACAACCAAGACATTGACAATGATACAGTGAGGATAAGAACAGTTCAATCACCAAATAATCTTTCAGGCTGTCCTTCTGAGCCCTGTCCACTTAACCCTGGCAATCACTAATCTGTTCTGCAAATATTTCTTCCATTCTGTAGCTCGTGTTTTCATCCTCTTCACAAGATTCTTCACCAAGTCTTTAAATTTGGTGAAGTCAAGTTTATGATACAATATTTATTTTATTTTACTTTTACTTTATGGATGTTTTACCTATTGCTTCAGCACCATTTGTTGAAAAGGCTATTTTTCCTTTATTGCATCTCTTGTGCAAAATTGTCAAAATTCAGTTGGGGATAATTTGTGTAGATCAATCTTTTTGTTCTCTATTCTGTTCAATTGAGCTATGTGTCTATTCCTCTGTCAATAAAAGAGTCTTGACTAATGTCTATATATATAAAAGCCTAATGTGCAAAGTGTCTTCTTGTGAGTCCGACCAACTGGGAATTTGATTGCTTGCTATGACATGTGCTGACCACCAGGGGGTGGTGTGGAATGAAGGAAGAAGGCCCAGCCAGCAGTCAGCAGCTGGGGAAGGGAGGTCCCTGCCAGCAGCTGGCAGACGCTAGAGACCCTACCCATGCAAGAATTTCGTGCACTGGGCCTCTAGTAGTTCTATAAAAATTCTTGAAATCAAACAGGCCAATTCCCCCCACTTTATTCTTTTTCAAAGGTTTTATTTTTTGTTATTATGAAAATATACTGAAATTTGATAGTGATGACAGTTGTATAACTTTATGAATGTACAGAAAACCACAGAATTGTACATTTTTAATGGGTAAGTGTTATAGTATGTGAATTAAATCTCAATACTTTGAAGGAAATGTGCAAAGTCCTTCAAGAAAACCATAACTTGCAGGATTCTCCTCAGTGCACTGTCCCCTCAGTCCTTTCTGGTTTGGTGCATGCTTTTGCCTGTTTTCCCTGCCTCATTGGCCTGAAGTTTCTTTCTACCCCAACAAAAAGTGCATGAGAGCTCTTGATGGGCTTGAAATTTTGCTCTAGGTCTTTAGGTCACCTCAAAGTATCAAAGGTCTTTTTCTACGTCACCTACACAGTTGAATTTGTGTTACCTGATTTCTAGAAAGTCTTTGATTCTTGCATTTCTCCAGTTAGATTTCTGGCCACTTGCTTGGCCAGTATACTGTATTTTATCTCTGCTGTTCAGCTCTGTGCTCATTTCATACCAGCCTATCCTGTTATGCAAACTTCTTATTCTTATCATTAGTTTCTGTTTGACCCTATGATCACTATCTAATGTGCCACTCAGTAGTCTCCAAATTTCTTGACCTTATACTCCACCAGCAAAAATGATTTCTTTCACACATCATCACAATGTAGTTCTGTCTATAAATTACTTCTATCTACTAATTATGTATTATGTTGTCAGCTTATCTATTGTTGCATTAAAAACACCAAAAACATAATTTATAATAATAAAAGCGTAATATACTAATTAGGCCGGACGTCCTTCCAAGACGACCTTCTGGACGAAACCAGGGCTGTGAGGGAAGCCCAGGTCCCAGGTGCCAGAGGGAAGCTGGTGCCAGCAGCCAGGGAAGGAAGGCCTACTCTTGCACGAATTTAGTGCACTGGGCCTCTAGTAATAATATAAAACAACAGAGATTTTTTTAGGTTCATGTGGGTCAGGAATCTGGACAGAAGAAGGTTTGTCTTTGCTCCATGATTCTTAGAGCTTCATTGGGAAGTCTCAAATAGCTGAGAGGGACTCAATCGGCTAAGGCCTGGAGTCATCTGAAAGCTTCTTTACTCACATACCTGGTGCCTAGCCTGGTCTCAACCAGTACTTTTGAAAGATCAAGGTGTGTTGTAGCTTGGGTTCCCTCACAGCATGGTGGTCTCAGGCTATCTGGATTTTTTACATGATGGCTCAGGGTTGCGAGGGCATGTGCTTCAGCAAACAAAACGAAGGCTGCATGGCCTCTTATGGCTTAGCCTGGGAGGGCACAAAGTCTTCTGTCTGTCATACTCTCCTAAGAGCAGGGGACAAGGAAGGACCTATCTCTTCATGAGAGAAATGTCAAAGAACTTATGGCCATGTTTTAAGACTTCTGCTTGTGCACATTACATATGTTCAAAACGTAAACTTAAAAGCATGACATAAAAATAAACATAAATATAAATTGCAAGATTGTCTTTTGCCCCACGGAATTATCTTGCTTCTTGCTTTGGGTATGGGCCCCATATTGGAAACCCATTGGCCTAAATAAGGGACACAACATTTCCCTGCTATCGCCTTAATGACGGCTGATGTTCACATATAGGATACACCCTGCAGGGTGGCAAGGATAAACAAGATAGAGAATTTCACAAGAATAAGAAAGTGGAGAGAAATATAACCATGAGGATATAAAACTCCTTGAACTTGTGGAAATCTTAGAGAGAGAGAGAAAATTTGTGTAGGACTGAGGTTGGGGATTTAAGCCAATTTTGTAAATATCAAAGGACATGCTGTAATGGTTGGTTATTAAAGCATAAAGATAGCAAAAGAGTTGGCTGTCACTCAGCCAAGAGTTCAATATCTTCCAGTCCTTGTTGGCAAAGTAAAGGAACCTGGCTTAGCTCCCTATAAAAGGAGATCAGGAGAATCAGCAAATATGGGCAACACAAAGCAATGCTAGTCTCTAGCATCAACTAATCTACCCCATTGATTCCCCATCATCACACAAGTTTCAACAGGAAAAACATTCAATCTCAAAGGGAATACACAGCAAAGAATTTCAAAGTGACCTATTAGAACATGGCAAGAAAATATTGGAACTTCTAGTTGTATTTGTCTTTATCTGTTTAACAATGTGTGAACTGCATTAGTATAGGGCAAAAAAAATATATTTTAAAGATGGTATGTACAACTCATTTTTACTGATGAGCTCTTAGAGATTTATATGTTGGGTATTCCAGATTTAGAGGATAAGGTGTCATTTTAGGGCATCCAGAAACTTAAAGCAGAGTTGAATCAGAGTATGCCTCTGGGTGGAGTATGCCTAGCAGAGTCAGAGTCTGCTGGGCTGCGGGTAAACAGGCAGGTCTTCTCCAGTTTTTCTATATGTCCCCCAGAAGTTAGTTGCCTTTGGGACTGTAATAGCTAAAGAAATGCTAAGATGAATTGTGCAAGTTCCTGGGGGAAAATATATGCTTTAAGAGGAAAAGATTCCTTATTCTTAAATGTTAAATTGGCTCATATGTCAACGCAAACCATGAGTCCTGGCCAGTACATATTGATCCTTCCCTGATTCTTCTATCATTGGCAGTTAACAAGATTTGAACTCACAGTGTTCTGTTGTACCATGAAAACAGAAGGAAATGCTTTGTCAGTTACTTTACATAGGTTAATTTATGTGACCCTCATTTTGCTCTGTAAAAGTAGCTAATAGTACTTTCATGGACTGTGCAATTTGCTTAATATCCCACAAGTAGGAAGAAAAGAGCTGAGATTCAGATCCAGTTTCTCTTGATTTCCAAAGACCATGGTTCTTCCCTCCTAGATAAAGAAGTGCTTTGAAGCCCTCAGATTTCACAAAGATATTTTTCCTCTGTGTTTTGGAACAAAGGAGAGGCACTGCCCGCAGGCCTAACATTTAGAAATGGAAGAAGGCACATTAAAGGATTATCAAAATGTATCTTAAAAAGAGAAAGTGAGATCATTGAAACTGTGGTCACAGCATTAAATTGTTGGCCCTTAAATGATCTGTGGCCCTCTAACACTTAGTAACTGAACGTTAAATTAGAAAGATGATAATTGGAAAAGGCTCGTTATTGTCTCTATCTCATTAAACCAATGTTGTGAGACAATTCAAGAGGGAAGATGGTTATACAATTTCCACGCATCATTTGTTACGGCACTCAGACCTGGATACCAGTTATTTCCCAAATCAGAGCTAAATATGTACATGACAAAAAAAAAAAAAAAAAAAAAAAAAACTTGGTCTAGGAAAATGGTCAATGTGGGTTTGATAGCAAGGGTCACTGGGGACTCTCTCTTACTAATAACCTCATTGGACAGAAAGCACATCGCCCCAAAAGTACACACATTTCAAAGCATGCTATTAAATGATAAGAAGGAGGATGAAAAATGTAATTTCTCCAGAAAAATTTTTGCAGCCACAGAAATATCTTTCACAAGTGGACATTCAATTCCTTCTAGTTCATTCCTAAATGTAAATTGCTGGAGCTTATGATGAAATACTTAGAATAAAGGGATTGTGTCTTCTGGGAGTTGCAGATAACAGCCCACTGTCTCTAATATTCATATTTCTATTGTCTGAAAAGGTGAGAAAGAAAACCTGAGAGGACTACGGATGTGAGTGAAAATCGACTCAGTACAGTAAGCTTGGAAACAAAACTAGTAATAAATTTCAAAAGAAAGAGCTAATCTCAGCTGAGAATTTTCATGGGAGATGATGATTATGAGACATTTGAGGTAGGTTTTTAAAGTAAAAAGTAATAGTATGTTTATATTCTCTATATAAAATGGATAAACTATATAAATGTTCCAGTAAACATTTGTAGTATTTTATATACTCAATTTCTGTTTCAATGATGTTAAATAGAAAAAACACTTTTAAAACTTGTAAGCATTACTAAGTATATTAGAATAAAGCTACTAGAGTCAGCATGGAATTACCAAACATGGGGAAGATTATGGTGGGAGAGGCATTTGTCATCCAAGCCTGATTTATCAACAATCCTATTTCTGAGTGGATGTAAAATTATTTTTAGTGCCATGCCACACTCTCCTTCCTCATTATATCCTCTCCTTTCTCTGGAATTCCACATTATTCTTTCCCAGTAATATTTTTATCCCCCAAAAGTTTTCTTTTGTAAAAACATGGTGCCAGTTATTAAGCATCTACTCTCTACTAGGCATTATGCCAGCATCTCTAGCTGTAAGGAGGAAGATAGGAAGGAAAAGGTGAAACTATTTCAGCATTATTTTCCCACCTCAAGGTTTGCAATAAACATTATTTTTTCAGCTGCCAAATGCAGAGTATTACCTGCCAGCTACTGCAATCCATGAGAAATGGTTAGAATTAATTACATAGAGTCACAGGGCTGAAAGAGATGGTAAGATGTCACTTCTAGGTTTATCAGCCTTTTGTAGATTGCTAATTCATACATACTTGTATATGTGCATCAGAAACGAAATGAGAGAGATGCTCCCTATTCAAAAATAAAGAAAACAATGTTACAATAAACTTCAGTAGTCCCCTTATCCACAGTTTTACTTTCCAAGGTTTCAGTTTCCCATGATCAACCACAGTCTGAAAATATTAAATGGAAAATTCCAGAAGTAAATAATTCATAAATTTTAAATCTTGCGCCATTCTAAGTAGTGTGATGAAGGCTTGCACTGTTCCTCTCTGACCTTCTCTATCCTGCCAGGAACATGAATCATCCTTTTGTTGAGTATCTTCATGCTGTATATGCTACCTACCATTAGTCACTAAATGATCCTATGGTCTTTTTATTGGCGTATCTCCAGAAACTGAGCTAATTAGAAATTTTAGGCCAATTTCTATGAATCAGTCCTAATAAGGTTTAAGTCGGTGGCTTTCTGGGAGGTACTCATTGGAGAAAACCCTTAATATGTGAATCAGATACGTGTGTGTATCTGATTCACAGCCTTTGTAATAGGTTTTAAGTGTTTATAAATAAAAACTTCTTAACGTTTAATCTGAATCCACCATGTTAGGATTCAGATCTATTTTTTATGGTAAATTTTAGCTATTTGAAAACAACTCTTTAATGTCTATACTTGAATTACTTTTGTCAATGCAGTTCATGTAAGTAGTTAATAAGATCTAGAGTGCCTTACCTGTATATAAGTAATCTAATTCTTAAAAAATATTTCCAGTTCCATTTAAATTTTTAATTTCAGTCTAGTAGTTTATTTGTTACTTTTTAAAAATAAGGAATATTGTTAGTGTTACCTACATATCAAGGACTGGGATATTATCTACATACATTGTAGAGAGTAGTAGTCAAGGATTAATGCTCTGGACATCAAGATGTATTACAAAGTCACTGTTCTCAAAACTGCCTGGTACTGGCACAAGAATAGGCATATAGATCAATGGAATAGAATAGAGAGCCCAGAAATTGGCTCGAACCAATATGCTCAATTAATATTTGACAAAGGAGGCAAGAACATGCAATGGAGCCAAGATAGTCTCTTCAATAAATGGTGCTGGGAAAATTGGACAGATATATGCAAGAAAATGAAACTAGACCACCAACTTACACCATATACAAAAATAAACTCAAAATGGATAAAGGACTTAAATGTACGACAGGAAACCATAAAAATTCTAGAAGAAGCCAAAGGCGACAAAATCTCAGACATATGCCGAAACAATTTCTTCACTGATACAGCTCCTAGGACACTTGAAACTAAAGAGAAAATGAACCCCCTG
>NW_006286587.1:5027828-5034959 GCF_000327345.1 Myotis davidii | reverse complement strand
AAGCCAGACGTGGACAGTGTCAGTGCCAAAAGGTCCCCGGAAGCAGAGGTGACTTTTATGTGCAGGCCCTGACAGGCTTCATGGTCTATTTTTGTTAAAATGTCTACGTCCCGGGTCCTGGTCTGGGCTTATGTGAGTTCTTGTTATCCTGTTCATTGCTTTCCAGAGTGATGTGAGCTTGTCCTTCACTCTGCAAAGCCTCTAAACATGGAACCAAGAGTGTCTTTTCCACGAATTTAGTGAAACTTAAGCTTCAGAGCCCTCCTGTACGTGGGCCCCACCCAGGTCCCCAGAGGGCCCTGGCTGTGCTTTTAGATAGTCATATGGTTTTATAAAATTCGCAAAGTAAGATATTTTAACCACAATCAATTAAGGCCGCTGCCTCTTTCCATTCCTTCTTCTCTGCCAGACTTTCCCTTGTGTTGGGCGGTGTTATAGTGGTCATGGGCATTTTGAGTATCTAGCGGGGGAAGGATTTGTGTTGAGGTTAGTTTGAGTTTATCGAAACTCACAGTCACTTCCAGAACAATTGACTTATTGTTAACCATCCTGGTGTAGGAACAGATTCTAAAGACACTGGGGAATAGGGGAGGCTAGGGGACTGTCTAGGGCGGGGAAAAAAAATGGACACATATGTAATACCCTTTGTAATAAAAAATAAAATTAAAAAAATAATAATTAGAAAGAACAAAAAAAAAAGGATTAATGCTCTGGAATCTGAAAACCTATGTTTGAATTCTGACTTAACCACTTGAGCAAGTTATTCCCTTTGTTTCAGTTACTCGTTTGTTAAATTACAGTAAATAATTACTTATTCATTAATTCCTCTTTCAACAATGATAGGGTCATTTTGTCAAGACAAAAATAAACACTGGAAATAGCATCAGTGAGCTATGGAACAACATCAAGTGCCCCACTTACACATGTAGATAGAGATTCCAAATGAAGGGTTACTTAAAAACAAAGGTTGACATTTTCGTCCAACTTGATAAATACTAAAAAACAAAAGATCCAAGAGGCTCAGTGAACACCAAGTTCAAGAAACATGAAAAAGTATAGCTTGGTACAGCATAATCAAATTGCTCAAAATCGTAATTAGGAGAAAATCTAACAAGCAGCAAGAGGGAGGAAAAGATATGTTCTGTGTAGAGAAACAACAAAAACACCACCGTGGACTTTTTGTCAGAAACACTGCAGGAGGGAAGATAATTAAGCAACATCTCAAAAATACTGAAATCTTTCTCTACCCAGCCCCGCAAAAGAAACACCTGGTCAACCTAGAATTCTGTATATAGAGAAGGTAAAATTGTGACATCTTTTTTCAGATATGTAAAACCTGAAATAATTCACCTCCAACAGACCCATACCATAGAAATCTTTGGGGCAAATGAAAAATGACACAGACAGAAATGTAAATCTACACACACAGGAATGAAGTCATTGGAAATATAAAGTGCATGTGTAAATATAGGGGAATCATTTTTCTTATTTAAATTATTTGTAAGATAGTTCACTGCTCAAGAAAATATAATTACAATGTAAGTAGGCATTATAACATATGTATAAGTAAACATGTAAGGCACCAAACAAAATCTGAAAGAGAAATGGGAGCATACTATTGTAAGATTCTTAAACTATATATTAAGTGGTATAATAATCATTGACAGTTGAATGTGATAAGTTACAGATTCATGCTATAAACCCAAAAGGGTCTATTAAACAAAAACAAAAAGTTATAACTAATAAGCCAATAAAGGAGATTAAATAAAAATGTTTAAATATCCAATTGATCCAAACAAAGGATAAAGGAAAAAGAGAACAATGAATAGATGAGACAAATGAAAAACACATAATAGTAATCACATTAGATGTAAATAATTCAAGCACGCTAATTAAAAGACAAATGTCACCAGATTATCACCGAAAAGATGCCAATCTTTTTCAATACCTAAATTATGTTAGGAGCTATGTTTGCGTACAGAACTGAAAAGAATTCCTGACCCCACCACAAAAATCAAGGTGCCCAGGGCAAAAGCCAAGATAGGGATGAGGCATTGTGCGCAAAAGGGACATGTGCCACAGAGCCAAGTGCAGTAGAAGAATAACTAGGCATGCCTAAAAGAATTTAATCACTCCCTCCACAGCCTATAAATATTGAAGGCTCCTTCCCATTTGGGGAGAAGGTGCCATTGGAGCATGAACTCACCCTGCTCCATTCCTGGATCAAAGAATGAAGCTTCTACTCTTCTTTACCAAACTAAGTCTTAGGAATGACACTGAGCTGGAGGAAAAAAAAAAAAGACAACTATATGTTGTTACAAGAAACAAAATATAATTTAACGTGAAATAACAAGTTCAAAGTAAAAGGATGAAAAAAAATATGCCATGGTAATCCTAAGCAAAAAACAAACAAAAACAAAACACAAAAAAAAACTGGAGAGGCTATCTTAATATTAAAGGAGATCTCAGAATAAATAGTATTACAAGTATAAAGATAACCATTTCATAGTAATAAAGGGGTAATTTCATCAAGAGAACACAATAATGTAATTATTCATCTGATAGCAATTTGAAAATACATGAATGAAAACTATTAGAACTATGGGAGAAATGACAAATTTATAATTATAGTCAAAGGTTTCTCTCAGAAAATAATAGAACAAGTAAACAGAAAGATAGAAGAATATGCAGTAGACAGATTTGAATAACACAACCACCAATTTAATTGATCTAGGTGGCCTCATCCAACAAAAGGAGAATACACACTCTTGTCAAGTGCACACAGAACACTTACCAAGATAGACAATATTTGGGGCCATAAAACCAGTCTCAAAACTAAAATGAAATACTACAGTACAAAATATATTATCTTTCAACAATGGAGTAAAAATAGAAATCAATAGTATAAAATATCTCTGAAAAATCTACAAATATTTGATAATAGCATACCTCTAATAATCTATAGGCTAAAAAAGAAACTAAAATAGAAATTAGAAATTTTAGACTGAATTAAACTGAAAACAAAACATCTCAGCATCTGTGAGATGCACCTCAAGCATTACTTTAATGCTGGTAATTTTAAAAGTGGTAATTTTAATAGCACTTAGAGAGTTTTTACAAAAGAAAGGTCTCAAATCATGACTTTAACTTCCACCTTAAGAAACTAGAAAACATAGAACAGATTGAACTCAAAGTGCACAGAAAAAAAGCAAATAATACAAATTGTTGTGGAAATAAATAGGAGACAGAAAAAGGATAGAGAAAAAACAGTGACACCAAATGTTGTTGTTGTTGTTTTTTTAGAAGATTATTAAAGTTGATTAATTGCTTGGCAGACAGACCAAAAAGAAAAAGACAAGACATCAATGACTAGTATTAGGAATGAGAGAGGTGACATCATTATAAATTCCAAACATAAACAGTAAAGGGGAAATAAGGAAGTATTATAAATAACTCTATGCCAATAAATTCAACAACTTAGATTAAATGTACACGTAATTTGAAAGCTCCTGCATGAAGGTATAGATAAGCTGAATAGCCTTTTATCTCCTAGAGAAATTTATATCATCCAAATTTGACAAGAAAAAATAAAACTATCTTCATTCAAAGAATACCATATAACTTATATTGAAAATCTGAAGGAATCTACTAAAAAAGCTTTTAGAACTAAGTTGAACAAGAATCAATATACGAAAATTAATTTTCATCTTTATATGCTAATAATGAGTAATCAGAAATTGAAATGAAATAACACCATTTCCAATAGCATCAAAAATATGAACTACTTAGGGGTAAGACTGAGAAAATATGTGGAGGACTTAATCATTGGAAACTATGGTTTTAACTACAATATACCCCAAATCAACTAGAAATTAAAGAAGCCTAAATAAATGGAAAGATATCCCAGGTTTATGCATCAGAAGACTCAGTATTGCTAAGATGGTAATTCTTCCCAATTTAATGAGTAGACTCAATACAGTCCCAATCAAAATCTCAGTAAGATTTCTTTTGTAAAAATTGACAAGGCAATTCTAAAATTCGTATGGAAATGCAAAGACATAAAATAGCCAAAATAACTTTGAAAAACAAGAGCAAACTTGGAGGACTAACACTATTTTAACACTTAAAAAATTATAAAATAAAGACACTATCTTGTATTTGTGTTAAAATAGACAAATAAGTCAATGGATCAGAATAGAAAATCCTTAACTAGACCCACATATGTATTGACAACTGATTTCACAAACAAGTCCAAAAACAAATCAGTGGAGAAAGGAGAGTCTTTTCACTAAATTGTGCTGGTTCATTTGGATATCCAAGTTAAAAAAAAAAAAAAACACAAAAAAATTCATCCATATTTCTTAATATATATAAAAATTAAAACAAAATGAACCACAGATCTCAAATGGTAAATTTAAAAACTTCAAAACTTCACCTGGCTGGCGTGGCTCAGTGGTTGAGCATCAATCTATTAACCAGGAGGTCATGGTTTGATTCCTGATCAGGGCACATGCCCGGTTTGTAGGCACTATCCCCAGTGTGGGACATGCAGAAGACAGCCAATCAATTATTCTCTCTCATCATTGCTTCTATATCAATTATATCTCTCTCTCTCCCTTCCTCTCTGAAATAAATAAAAATATATTTTAAAAGAACTTTAAAACTTCTAGAAGAAAACAAAAGAAAATCTTTGTGATCTTAGGTTTAGGTAAAGAGTTCTGAGATAAAATACCTAACCTAAAGCATAATCCATAAAAGAACATTGAAAATTGTATTTCATCAAATTGAAAATTTTCCTCTTCAAAAGATAGTATCAAGAGGACAAAAAGACAAACAACATACTCTAAGAAAATATTTGCTGATCACATACCTGATAAAGGATTTAAATCTAGAATAAGCCAATATCTCTCAAGCCCAAATAATAATAAGAAAACACTCAACCAAATAAAAATTGGCAAAATTTTGAACAGACACTTCACCAAAGAAGATATACAGTGGGGCCTTGACTTACGAGTTTAATTCGTTCCGTGACAGAGCTCATAACTCAAATTACTCGTGTGTCAAATCATAAAGTGAGTGAGTGAGACACGTGATGCTGGGCTGATGTTGTGGAGTTCACTGTGATGTTTGCTGCGCCAACTAGCGGTGGGGTATCTGAAGCTGGCTCATAACCGGAATTTTAGCTCACAACTCAAAGCAAAAAACTGGCCGAGAGACGGCTTATATCTCGAAAAACTCGTTAGTCGGGACACTCATAAGTCAAGGCCCCAATGTACAGAAGCTCAATAAGTACATGAAAAGATGCTCAACATAAGTAGTCACTAGAGAAAGGCAAATTAGAACTACAATGAGAGAACACCGCATACATGTAAGAATCGCTAAAAATAAAAAGCCTGATGATAACCAGTGCTGGTAAGGATGTGGAGAAACTGAAATCCTCCTACATAGCCGGTGAAATATAAAATGATACAACAGCCATTTCTTATAACGTAACATGTACACTTACTGTACAACCACTCCTGAGTGTCTATCCACAAGAAATGAAAGCATATGCCCACATAAGATCCTGTACACGAATGTTCACATTTAATAATTAAAAGCTGGGAAGAACCCAAATATCTCCAACATATGAGTATATGAACAAATTGTATAATGTACATGCAATGAATAAACTCAGCAATAAAAAGGAAGGAATCATGAATATATACAATGATATGGCTGCATTTCAAAGTAATTATTAATGAAAGAAGACAGACCATGAAAAACAATTCTGTATTATTTAATTTATGTAAGATGCTAGGAAACAAACTTATCTATAGTGACAGTTGCCTGAGGAGGCAGGGAGAAGAGGTGAGGAATGGAAATGAATTATAAAATATAATTAAAGAAATTTCTTGGGGTTATGGATATGTTCACTATCTTGGTGGTGGTAATGGTTTCATGGGTATATACATATATATATTTAGACATAAAATTGTATACTGTAAATATGTGCAGTTTTATGTCAACAATAAGTTTGCTACAAAAAGACAAAAAATATAATAAGAACAATACCTAAAATTTAAGGTTATTTTGAACATAGAATGGGAAATACATATAAAACACTTAGCACACTTCCTGACCCATAATAAGTATTCACTAGCTCTGGTTATTGTGTTGTGAGCCTTTCTTTGTGAATGACAGTCTTCTTGGCTTGAGGAATACTACATTTTACCCTCTGTTTCATGAAGGTTTTGAAACTATGTTGGAAATCCCTGTTGTAATAAAAGCAGATGGATTCCTGGTAGCATTTTAAAATGAAAGATAGGAAAGAGAAAATGTAGCAGTTATTCATAAGATACATGAGGGTGAGGTCTCAAGTCTTGTTTTGGCTCATAAATCAAGAAAACCTACTGCATTTTGAGTGCTCAATTGTTAAGCATTTAACCCATCATGGGCCATAAGCGTCTGTAGATGCAAGCAGCAGCAGACCTTCCCCACACGCCAGGTGTGTCTATAAAAAAAAAATGTTTTCCCTAAGTGGCAGTCCTGACCAACTTTAAAATCATTTTTTGTGAGAATTTTCAGCTGAAAATATTCAAGAACACCCGAATTGTGAGTAATATATTTATTTTTATAATATTCATTGCAAATTGATTTTTTAAATTAAATTCAAAATATCGTGGCTTGTGGGGATGGTTTCCGTTTTGTACGCATGGCAGTTAACTGGTTAATCCTATATAATAAAAGGCTAATATGCAAATTGACCGAAGGGCAGAATGACTTGTCGCTATGACGCAGTGACCACCAGGGGGCAGATGCTCAACGCAGGATCATGCAACAAAGGTTACATTATCAAGTAAGTTACCACTGTGCGCAACTGCTGCTTAAATGAGACTGGGGGATACTGGGAGACAATGTAGAACATGCATTAGAATTATGCCAACAGAGTGGCAAGAGAGATTGGGTACTGTCTTCGAACCTCTGCTCCAACATTGGTTCGAGTTTGCATCCAGAACCTTCCCCATCCTCTGGCATTTCTGGTTTGCCATGAGCCCAGGCCAAAATTAAAGCTCACAGGCAGGGAGCAGCAGGTGTTTGCAATAAGCAACCTTGATAGTGCAGGGGTGAGTCCCAAGGGAATAAAAGCAG
>NW_006286587.1:5022893-5027749 GCF_000327345.1 Myotis davidii | reverse complement strand
AATGCAGGCTTTTTTTCAAATGTCCTTGCCAGTTACATTATCTTTAGAGCCTGTTGAAGCTGACCAGTTTTTCACAGCTGCTATTGAATGAATTGCTTCACCACATTTGGGTGTATGACTTCAATTTGTCAGCAGTGTCGTTGGGAAATGCGGTGGGATGCCAAGATGCACAGCAGCTGTCCCATGCTTGTTCTTAATGAAGAGAAGTTAATAAAGACGTGTTATGAGCTGGATTACCATTGCGCAGGTTTTCTTCCCAAAGAAGCCAAATCATTGCCATGTCTAGGCAAATTTGTCACATGCATTTTTTCTTTTAAGAAAATTGTTGTGGGTTTTATTACAACTCCGGTGATAATTCATTTTTCACTCTTTATTATGGTTTCAGCGCACTGTTAAATTGGCATTTTCCATTTCAATTTCCTGAGCTGACACGTTTTCCACAGGAAACTTGATTAGAGAAAGACTTATTAGACCAAACATGCATGACCTTCTCCGAGGTAGCATGCTTTTTCTTTTCTATCGGTCTTAACCAATAATATAATGTCCCTGATCCCAAATGAAAAACCAACATCAGTGATGGTTGATCACAGAAACAATGAGAGTTCATCATTACTTGGTGACTATTACATGGGAAATTTTCAAGCCCAATTGAAAATGATATTAAAATTTTCAGAACATGGTAGGTGTTCGAGTGTGACTTGACCATCGTTAGCAGAAATGTTATGAGAGTCTCAAACCTGATTTTGAAAGTCCCCTCCAATCCTAAGATTCTGTGATTCCTTACAACACCCACAAAATGTTCTGTTTTTGAGGTGGCCTGAATTAGTTATCTGTGTTGCACAACAAATTACCCACAATGTAGTGGCTTAAGGCAACAAACATTTGTTATCTCACACATTCTGAGGGTCAGGAATCTGGGGGTTGACTAAAAGATTCAGTTCCTCACAGCCTGTTGGGTGGAGTCCTTGAGTTTTCTGTCATGTGGGGCTTTCCCATGGGCAGTTTACAAGGTGACATTGGCTTGCATTAAAGTGAACAAGAAAGAGACAGAGATTCAGAGAAAGTTAGCAAGATGAAAGCCAATCTTTCATAACAATCTCAGAAGTGATATCCCATCATTTTTGCCATATCAGATTTGCAGGAAGCAATTCATTAAGTCTAGCACACACTCAGGAAAAGGATTATATAAGGGTATAAAAACCCAGAGGGGGAGATCATGAGGGCCCATTTTATTTATTTACTTATTTTTAATTTAAAAATCTTAAATATATTTTTATTGATTTCAGAGAAAAAGGGAGAAGGAGAGAGAGAGAAACATCAATGATGAGAGAGAATAACTGATCCACTGCCTCCTGCACTCCCCACACTGCGGATCGAGCCCCCAACCCAGGCATGTGCCCCAACTGGGAATAGAACCATGACCTCATGGTCCATAGGTTGACACTGAAACACTGAGCCAGGCTGGCAGGGCAGTTGGGGTCCATTTTAGAAGCTACCACAGGATCTGAAACTTCCCTGGAACAAAAGCAGCTCTCCTTCCAGGCTGCCCGAGAATCTGACATTTCCACATACTGAACGTTCTAGGAGTTTTCCATCTCCTGATCCCCTTCAGCAAATTGTTAACTGCAGCTATGCAGGAGAGCTATGTTCAGGGGCAGCTGTGATAATCCAGGAGTATCATCTTTAGACTCATCATACATGTGACAGACACTATTTAATTTTTCTTTGGGGCTGGAATTTAGAGAAGAGGAGTTAGTATTTCAGGAAGGTCTGAAATACAAAAGGGCACGATCACTGAAGGAAAGGTCCGCCCAATGACCCCGAGCACCTTGGGGAATCCAGGGGACCGTACATAAAAGTTGAGGTACAGCAGACAGACTTTTGTCTAGGCAGTCAGTCCTGCCTTCCATGTTTCTGGGAGTGTCATTTCTTTGAAACGACATACTGCCCATGTCCTTCTGCTTAAATTTTTTTTAATTTTATTTTCCTTGACAGATATAACATACAACCAAAACTTCTCAAGTTATTTAAATACTTTTCAAAAGCTCTCTCCATAATGCCTTTTCAGCCTATTTTCTAATGGATACATGCTCCTTTTTTTCCATTTCAATAAAACTGACAGTCTGGATCAATCTTTCCACATCACCGTGATGTGGTCCCTCCAATGGGCCTGTTGTTTCCTATTAATTTGAAAGTAAAGCTGTGCTATCTTGAAGCCTCCCATGTATTATTGCATCTGTCTGTTTATATTATATCTTTGATTATGTATGTCTCCTTTTTCCAGATAGATTTTAAATTTTTCTATAATTTCAGAGTTTTCTATCGTTTTAGAGCTTTGAATGTGATTACCTCTGATGCGAAGTTTAGAAATGGGTCAGTTAAAATAAGCAAAACAAAAACTGTGTCATATAGACTTGGGTGTAGCTAAAATGGATCTATATTCTTTAACATTACAAAGAAGAAGGTAAAAAATGTTTAAGCTTGATGTCTTGCTGGTCGGCTGTATCATACCCATTGGTTGTGTGATGTTCTCAACACCCCTCATCCCCAATAGGGAATGTCACAGCCATGAGTGCAGGTACTTGGCCTGCTTGGTTCACTGCATTTTCCCAGGGCTTAGAATAGTATGACTGGCACATAATAGGCACTCAATAAACATTGTTAAATAAATAAAGATCATAAAAGTTGCCAATAATAGTTAAATTGCTGACATTTGGATGTGTCATAATTTTACAAATTTATATGTGACAAATTACAGTAAAAAACAAATGGGTGTTTACAAGAATGTCATATAAATTAGGTGGCCACTTTCTACCAGAGAGGAAATGAAGTGGTCACTAAATCATATTGGGACAACAGATGTTTCATCTGGAAAAATGAAGTTCAAACCCTATCTCTCACCTACCATGCACAAAAATTAATTCCAGATGGATTAAAATCTAAACATGTAAACAAAACATTAACATAAATGAAAGAATATGTTTATGGCTTTAGGCAAGTCCTGAAAATGTTTAATAAAGTTTAATCATGTAATTTCAAAGTTAATTACTAAAAATTATAAAATATATCATTATTACAGTTAAAAGATGAGTCATAAAATAGGGAAAAGCACTTATAACACAATTAAATATATGTCCAAGATAATATAAATAACTGTTTAATTCAACAAGAAAATACTTCCACAAAATATAGCTAAATGTTAAAGTTATTATAATATATTTGAATAGAATGGTTGCATTTCTTCTTTAAATGTCATAATAAAAATTCAAAGGGAGAAAATGCAAATGACAAATAACTATATTAAAAATATGTGTAGCCCTAGCCTGTTTGGCTCAGTGGATAGAGCATCAGCCTGCAGACTGAAGGATCCCAGATTCAATTCCGGTCAAGGGCACGTGACCGGGTTGTGGGCTTAATCCCCAGTAGGGGGCATGCAGGAAGCACCCAATTGATGATTCTCATTGTTGATGTTTCTATCTCTCTCTCCTTCTCCCTTCCTCTCTAAAAGCAATAAAAATATGTATATATTAATATATATATATATGTGCAACTGCACTTGTTATTCAGGGAACTGGAAATTCAAACAAAGTGGATACAATGATTTGTATCAGCTTGGAAAAAATTAAAATGTTAACTTTGTGTTGGCAAAGTGGGAGCTACATCAACTTTCATGCATGACTGGTGAGAATAATTTGGCACAGCCATTTTGGAGGAGATTTGTTAGAATTTCTTAAAAATTAAAATATGTGTCCCTTTTGACTAAACGATTCTGCTTCTGGTCATGCTGGGGAAAATTTGACATGTGTGCAGAGAGGCACATACCAGGGAATGGTTAAATAAAACTTTTCAATCCCTGCTATGGAATAGCTATACACAGCAGTTAGAAAGAAATTAGTAGTTCTCTATGTTCTGACAAGGAAAGATCTCTGAAACATTTATAAGTGACTTGTACAGTGAAACAATTCACATATCAAAAATCCCTGTAGTTTTATGTTTCTACTGGAGGCCTGGTGCACGAATGCATGCACCAGTGGGGTCCCTCAGCCTGGCCTGCAGGGATCAGTGAACTCTTGTGCTACCGCAGCCCAGCCTGGCCTGCCAGCTCTTTGAGTTCCAGCCTGCTGTCCACATCGATCCTGCACAGCACGAAGTAGTGCGTGAGGCAGCAGGTGGCCAGGGAGGAGTCTGAGTCCTGGCTGGGCACTTCGCTGCTCCCGCTCATCCTGGCCCCACAGCCACAGCTCGGGCCCCACAGCCACAGCTCGGGCTCCACAGCCACAGCTCAGGCCCCACAGCCACAGCTCGGGCCCACAGGGGGAGTGTCTGCAGGAGAGGCTTGCACTGCCACAGCTGCACCTGCTAACTGTCAGCCCAGCGTCTGGTGCCTGTCAGCTGAGTGGCACTCGCACTGTGGGAGCGCACTGACCACCAGGGGGCAGCTCCTGCATTGAGCGTCTGCCCCCTGGTGGTCAGTGCACATCACAGCTACCAGCAAGTTGTCCAGTAGTCTGGTTGTCTCATCATCTGGTCACTTAGGCTTTTATATATATTGATAAGTAAGTCATTTTAATTTTCTAGGTAGAAAATTCAGAGGAAGAAATGCAAATGGCCCATAACTATATGGAAAATGCATTCAAGTACACTTATTACCTATCCCAGGGGTCCTCAAACTACAGCCCGCGGGCCACATGCAAATACAAATATTGTATTTGTTCCCGTTTTGTTTTTTTACTTCAAAATAAGATATGTGCAGTGTGCATAGGAATTTGTTCATAGTTTTTTTTTAGCTATAGTCCGGGCCTCCAATGGTCTGAGGGACAGTGAACTGGCCCCCTGTTTAAAAAGTTTGAGGACCC
>NW_006286587.1:5017012-5022805 GCF_000327345.1 Myotis davidii | reverse complement strand
TAACGCTTGATTTTCCTGGTAATAATGGGTTCATAAAACAGATTGAAAAAGCACCAGCCCATAATGCAATCATTTGCAGATTCAGATTTTTCTGCTGGGAAACAGGAGTACCGAGCAGACAGCCGGTGCACAAATTTGTGCATGTGGGGTGCCAGGATGCAATTGGCCCTCCAGTTGGGCAGTGGGGTGCCCTTGCCAGCCCGGGATCTGGTTCCATCTCGCTGACGTTCACACCAGTTGTCAGGAGCCATCTGGCAAGCACTTTTATATCCTTTCTTCCTTGCAGAGCATCTAGGGAGGGGAAGTGGCCACGGTGCCCAAGGCTAACTTCCAGGAGGCACACCGGGATTGTGCTGGAGGTGCTGGTCTGTCTCTGCCTGGCCTGTTCTCCAGAGATTAGACTTGAAGGACTACTGAGGGAGTGAGTGGCTGCCACTGGGTTGATGGACCACTCAGATCAGTCTGTCAGTTGAGCGGTGCTCCCGTTGTGGGAGCACACTGACCACCAGAGGGCAGCTCCTGCTTTGAGCATCTTCCCCCTGGTGGTCAGTGCATGTCATTACGACTGGTCGACTAGTCATTCTGGTTGTCCTGGTCATTTGGTCCTAATGGTCACTTAGGCTTTTATATATATAGATGAATGCATTCACATACCCTCACACACTTATATACATGCATAGGGTAAGGGAAGAAAGGATACACCATGGAGAGGCTAGGATTGATGGCTCTTTCAAGTGCTTTCAGGCCGACCAGTGTGGCTTGGTGGTTGAGCATTGACCTATGAACCAGGAGGTCACAGTTCAATTCCCAGTCAGGGCATATGCCTGGGTTGCTGGCTGGAACCAAGTAGGGGGTGTTCAAGAGGCAACCAGCCAGTAATTCTCTCTCATCATTGATGTTTTTATCTCTCTTTTCCCCTCTCCCTTCCTCTCTGAGACAAATAAAAACATATTTAAAACAAAATAAAGTGTTTTCATTTTAGTTGCTATTTTATACACAAAATTTGGCAATAGAATCCATGCATTAATCCATAGTACAAAAATAAGTTAAATTAATTTAAAAGCTATAGGGGATATATAGATAGTAATTAATTTATACCACTACTCCTACTAACAAATTTTTAAATATTGCTCATTTTCCTCCTAGGCATTCCCATGGGAGCTCAGAAAGGCATTGCCAGAAAGCAGGAAAGATGTGGGTTCTCATAGCATCAGGTTTTTTTTCTTCCCTCAATGTTTAAGGTTGTTGATAACCTTCATGATTCCAATGGCTGTCAGCGATTTCCTGGGGTGAGACAGACACAGGGATGCAGCTGCTTGGCCTCTCTGAGAGCCAAAGGGGGCTCATGACCGGTGGCCTCCAGCAGAACACAACCTGCCCAGTAACTAATGAGAAAAGGGACGATTTTCAGAAATGGACTTAGAATGCCATTCTTTCCATTGAAGATTTATTTTGAAAATCTTTTTATAATAAAGGAGTGACTTTTTAAAAAAAATATATTTTATTGATTTTTTATAGGGAGAAAGGGAGAGGGATAGAGAGCCGGAAACATCGATGAGAGAGAAACATCGATCAGCTGCCTCCTGCACACCTCCCACCGGGGATGTGCCCGCAACCAAGGCACACGCCCCTGACCAGAATCGAACCCGGGACTCTTCAGTCCACAGGCCAACGCTCTATCCACTGAGCCAAACCGGTCAGGGCAAGGAGTGACTTTTTGATAACAACAATTCATTAACAAAAATAAGCTGCATAACAACTCAATTCCAATATTCCTATTGCTTGCCAATAATAAACATATAAAAATAGTCAGTGATGATCTTAATTTCATCATCTTGGAAAATTACCATGTTCATTTTTAAAGACTTCCACATGAAATATCAAACCATGTGTTCAAAATTCCTCTAAAAATGTAGGCCAGATCTATTATTAAGCATCCTAAAAGTTATTGCTCTTCCTGACCATAAAAAGTTGCCAGTGACTTTGTTGTTTTTAAATTATTTTTTGCCAAGTGCATTACCAGTTATTAAGAATTGATTTATACCAGTTCCCAATTTCTTAAAGGTTTGAAATCAATTTCTTAAATGTTAAAAAATGATTATGGTTTATAATTTGCATTATTTTGTAATAACTCATGCTTTCTAACAGTGTTAGGTATATGCATTTAAGTACATGTTGTATATTTAAAATAATGGCAATGGCCCTAACCAGTTTGGCTCAGTGGAGAGTGTCGGCCTATGGACTGAAGGGTCCCAGGTTCGATTCCCGTCAAGGGCATATACCTTGGTTTCGGGCACATCCCCAGTAGGAGGTGTGCAGGAGGCAGCTGATCGATATTTCTCTTTCATCGATGTTTCTAACTCTCTATCCCTCTCTCATCCTCTCTGTAAAAATAAATAAAATATATTTTTTTAAAAATAAAATGATGGCAATGGATTGTTTCCATATCAAGGATCACTCGAGTGGGGAAAAAATATTTCTTTTTTAATATCATCAAGTTATTAAACCCCTGTCTACCTTTGAATATAGATAGAAAATTCATTCCTTCATTCTCTCTCACTCTCTCTCTCTCTCTCTCTCTCTCTCTCTCTCTCTTTCTCTTTTATTTTAGTTCTAAGCATAAGTCATAGAAATTGGTATCACCCTATGTTTCATATTATTGAAAGTGAAATGATGTGCTAATGTCCAATGTTTCTACAGTTGTCAAGCCTGGCTCAATGTAAAATCATTAGTGGGGAAGAAGGGGAGAGAGATTTAATTATTATTATTTTGATTCTGAATGCAGACATGAGCTGAAAGGACACTTTACTCATTAATAATTATGTATGCGGAGAATTTACAAAAATAGGAAAAGCACAGTCAGTGAGGATCCAAAGAGGCAGGCATCACCGCTAAACTTGGCTCCATGCCTTTTCTCCAAAATGGCTGCTTCCAGTTGGAATTTATAAAATTTACCAAAGTAGGAAATATAAACTTACAATTCATGACAAAGAAAACGTGAATTAAAAGCCTGTTGGCTATTTAGAACTTTGGCAAAATCAGAGTCATCTGAGTTATATCAAAAGGAAAAGCCAGGGGTTGACTAACCTTGGTAATCTCTTCCAAGTATGCAAGAGGCCTGCTTCTGATAAATTCTGCCCTGAAACTTTTATTTCAAGACTCCCTACAGGCCCACAAAGTGTGTTAGTTCTGTGAATGACAGGCAAATTATCTTTCTTACTCAGCTCTGATAATGAACAATGTGTGTTTATATTTGTATAAAATTAGAAACAATACATCCATGGAAAAATTATCATTTTTTTTTCATCCTTCCTGCCTAAAAATTGTTCAAGACTCAAGAACAATAATCATGTCATGCTTGTTTTCCTGTCCTGGTACTTGGCACTGTGCCTCGCGCAAGGTAGATACTGAGCAAAAGGTTGTCCACGAATGCATTAATGCTGAATATGTAGTATTCATATATATCCATGTATATGTATTACTAGAGGCCCAATGCACGAAATTTTTGCAAGGAGCTCAGCCCTTGCAGACCTGGCTCATCCAGAAGGTCGTCCAGAAGGTCATTTGGCTGTTTGGTCTACTTAGCACATTAGTTACATCTAATAATGTTTTTGAACTCTTTTTTTCAATGTCAACAAACATCCCATGCAAATAATCACAGGTGTAATTCTTACTTTCAAATCGTTATGTGTCTCATTTTTCCCATCTTACTACACTAACCATGACCTCTAATACAATTGATAAAGATCCTTGTAATTAAAAAAAAAAGATCCTTGTAATTAATTTTAAAGAGGACACATTAAATGCTCCTCCATTTAGAACGATGTTTGATCTAATTGAGGATTTTTTAAATTTTTGGTAGAACTTAAAATTTCCTCCTACTCTTACTTTATTGGGTTGTGTGTGTGTTTTTTTTCAAAAATCATGAGTCGTCCAGAAGGTCATTTGGCTGTTTGGTCTACTTAGCACATTAACTCTTTATTATATAGGATTATGTCTCATGAAGCTTTAGTGAATGTAGTATGAACTGAGGTTTATGTGTGGAAATAATGGAAACACATCTACAATGGGCTAACTGTGGGTCAGGTGCCTGATATTATTGTATATGGTATATTTTTCTTTAATTATGTTTTCTAGGTGTTTTCACTGTTGTATAAATATGCAAATGACATGATTATTCATCTTATAACTAACCATCTTAATAAACTCTGTTACATCTAATAATGTTTTTGAATTCTTTTGTTCAATGTCAACAAACATCCCATGCAAATAATCACAGGTGTAATTCTTACTTTCAAATCGTTATGTGTCTCATTTTTCCCCTCTTACTACACTAACCATGACCTCTAATACAATTGATAAAGATCCTTGTAATTAATTTTAAAGAGGACACATTAAATGCTCCTCCATTTAGAACGATGTTTGATCTAATTGAGGATTTTTTAAATTTTTGGTAGAACTTAAAATTTCCTCCTACTCTTACTTTATTGGGTTGTGTGTGTGTTTTTTTTCAAAAATCATGTATGTTTTGAAAATGCTTATTCTACAACTATTAAAATGATTAGATTTTTCCCTTAATGTGATGAAATATATTTACATATTGTCATAAATTAAATTCATCTTAGTCATGGCATATTATTATTTTAATACACTGATTAAATTTGCAAACATTTTGTTTAGAATATTTGAATCTATAATCATGAGCCAAATAGATCTGTAAATTTTCTATATTAATCATTCATAAGATGCCCCACACAATAAGTATTACACAGCTATTTCAGTATGACAATTTTGTGTTAGTATTACCTTTCTTGGGGATTTACAACACTTAATAGTGCTTGAAATTCCTACAGTAGAAGCATGTGTGTTTAATTCCATTTCCCTATCTAGTTTGATCCCCAAACTGTTTCATTCTCTTGCAACGTGTCCTGTTGAGAGTGCAAGTAAATGCAGAGTTAATGGGAATGGGAAATTTTAAAAATAAATAAAAGGATTTCTTTAACCTTATGGATGGATACTATGGACAACACCCCAGCCATGGGGGTAAAGTAGGAGATTTGCCTTTTTCAGCTTAGACAGAATCTTAATGTTCAGGATTAATGACGGTGCCAGTGCAGAAAGTTTACTTTATACCATTATCCTTGATCAGTGATTAGCAAACTGTCGCCTGGAGCATGAGCAAAATCCAGCCCTTGCTGAAATAAGATAACCAAACTGGGTTTCTTATTTAACCAAGACAGCTGGCTAATGTAGCACAACTCATCCCAAATATGAATGGACACAGTGACAAGTAGTATCATGTCTAATGCCCTGGAACTACAAACTAGTATGTATAGTAGGAGTTGTCACTCTCCTCACCTCTAAGCCCTCACATTCCCTGTACTACTTCTGTGTGCCTATGCCTCTCACTGTATGCATTTTATTCCTAACAACTCACTTATAATTTTCCTCAAAGGACCACTGTTAGGCTATTTCATCAGATTCTTGGAGAGTCAGAAGTTATTGGGTTTTCATGTTTCCACAGAGCCAATCTGTAACCAATGACTGGCACAGGAGTATAAAAGCCACACCCTTTGTCGTGAGCAGAGACCAACTCCAGTATGTGACTTATGCTCCAGAGCTCCCCGGGTATCAGACCACGTGTGGAACTTTACTTGAAGTCATATTTTTGTTTAGCTTCCTCCTTCCCTATTCTGTTCCTTTCTTACTGGCTTTCCTGGGGACACCTACTTATTAAAACATTTGCATAGAGGCCCTGGTCTTAGGTTTTCTTCTGGGGAAAACAATATAAGA
>NW_006286587.1:5014546-5016309 GCF_000327345.1 Myotis davidii | reverse complement strand
GATTACCCTTTACTATAGAGGGTAGAGGCCTGGTGCATGGGTGGGGCCGGCTGGTTTGCCCTGAAAGGTGTCCTGGATCAGGGTAGGTGTCCCCACTAGGGTGCCTGGCCAGTCTGGGTGAGGGGCTGAGGGCTGTTTTCATGCTGGCAGGTGACTGAAGCTCCCAACTGCTCCTTTTTTTCTTTTTTTTAATTCTGGGGCAGTTTTAGCTCCGGCTCCAGATCTGAGGCCTCTGCTGCTGAAAGTAGGTTTCTGGCCTTTGCTTATAATGTTGCAATTCTGCTGGCTGAAGCCCGGACTAAATCTGGTTTCTGGGATTTTTTTTTAGCTTCTATATTTGTTACATAGTTTCTTAAACTGCAGGCTCAGAGGCCTGCAGCCACAGGCGGGGAACATTGGAGTCCTCTGTCACTGAAGCAAGCAAGCCTCATGTTAGTTTCAAGCTGCCTGGCTGCCAGCCGCCATCTTGGCTGGCAGTTAATTTGCATATCTTGCTGATTAGCCAATGAGAAGGGTAGTGGTCGTACGCCAATTACCATGTTTCTCTTTTATTAGAGAGGATATGACTAATATGCTAAGTGTACAACCATCTGACCGGTCACTATGTCGTGCACTGACCACCAGGGGGCAGACGCTCAACGCAGGAGCTTCTGTGATGTGCACAGAGAAATGGTACTGCGGAACTGGCATCCACAAAGCAACACTCGGCTTCCCCCAATTGTGACACGGGCCCTGCCAACACCCCAGAGCAACACCCCACCAAATCACAACCGACACTGCCGACACCCCATGGCGCAAAATGTGGCCCACAGCCCAGCCTAGCCCAGAAATGGTGGCTGTGGGTGCCCGGTAATGACGTCACATTTTTGTTTGACATTCTGAAGCCAAAATTGTCGACAGAATATGTCTGAAGACCAACTATTACCACAATGTACCTCTGAAGCCGAAAGAAGCTGTCGGCATCAACAGAATGTATCTGAAGACCAACTATTGGCATAACGTACCTCTGACGCTGAAAGAAAGCAATGTCGTCAACAGAATATGTCTGAAGAACAGTCATCAACAAGTACTACAAATACTGGTAGGAACTGCCTTTATAGCAAAAATGAGGTAACTGAGGATGCAATTATTGAACACAGTTGAGGTGGAATGACTGTTACATGTCAATGTTGCCTATCCCTAAATTCTGATGAAAAACCATCTGATTGAAAATTTACTTGATGTTGTAGCAAAGGCAAAGTTCATCCAAATGATATAAATTTTCCAGAATGCCCAGCATGTTAAAAAAAAATTAATGATTAACAAATTGATTTGTCCCTGTCTGGCACTGGTCTCCCATTTAAATTAATTCAAAGACAATTTCCTGTGATGCCAGCATTTTCAATGACTATTAATAAATCACAAGGACAAACTCTAGACAGAGTAGGAATATTCTTACCTGCACCCATTTTCAGACATGGTCAGTTATATATTGTTTTCTCTCGAATTTGAAGAGTGTGTGGCATTAAAGTTAAAGTTGTAAATACTTCATCACAAGGGAAATTAGTCAAGCATTCTGAAAGTGTTTTTATTCTTCAGGTGGTGTACAGGGAGATGTTAGTTTAATCAATTTATCAGTCATTGTATCAATGTTTTTATATCATGTTTTGTTGCTTTTATATCATCTTTTTGTTGTTTTTATGTCATGTTTTTGTTTTCATATCATGTCTTTGTTGTTACATCATGTTGTTCTTGTTTATTTATTAATTAATGTATATATTATC
>NW_006286587.1:4993426-5014511 GCF_000327345.1 Myotis davidii | reverse complement strand
CATTTTACTAATTTTTCTTTCACCTCCAACACTTCTATTATAGAGAAAGGGCAAATAGCAATATTAAAATATTTCTTCTAGTTAATTTCCTTTCAATGTGCACAAATCCGTGCACTGAGCCACTAGTTAACTAATAAGAATCAGTTTCAGTGTCCAGTAGTCTCAGTCCTCATGGTACTCTCATTTGTTGATACCATGGCTTAATCTGAGATGTACTCTTGATCAGGGCAGCAATACAAGGACTTTATAACTAGGCTTCTTGTCACTAGGAGTGAAAGGGTACCAGGAGGAAAAGCCTATAAGATTGTTCCTACTTTATTTTTTTTAATATATTTTATTGATTTCAGAAAGAGGAGAGGGAGAGAGAGATAGAAACATCAATGATGAGAGAGAATCATTGACCGGCTGCCCCCTGCATGTCCCCTACTAGGGATGGAGCCTGCAATCTGGGCATATGCTCTGACCGGAATCAAACCCAGAACCCTTCAGTCTGCAGGCCGATGCTCTATCCACTGCTCAGTGGCTAGGGCCACTACTGGCTAGGGCCCTACTTTAATTACTTTAATATTTTTCATTCTTTGATGAGTGTATAGATAAACAAAGTTACCTGAATTTATTAAAATTTTGACAAGGCTTAATCAGGAGATTTGGCACAACTTGACTACAGTCTGTTGCTCTTTATAGAAACTAAATAATATCACTAAAAGATTTACAATGCATTTGTGACTTATGTTTCTTCTCAGTTATTTGTCTTTCAAAGATATAATCAAGTAAATAATGGAAGCAAAAAAAATAATGGAACTAAAGAAAAGTATGAACTACTGTCCCTTTTGATGACTAGTTAGATATTATCACAGTCAATTCATTATTGTGGAAACTTCCATATGATTTGATGATATTTTGCTTTAAAGATTGACCTTAAATAATGAAAGGTTGAAAAATAACTGAACAGAGAGTTTCTGGAATGAGATTTCCCTCATTTGTTTATGTTTCCCAAGAAAATATATGAAATTGGCCACAGAACAAAGGCACAACAAATGATGTAAAAATATTTATTACATTTTCAAAGGTTAATAACAATGTCTGTTTTGAAATTTTTATCCTTTTTATAAATTTGAAAAAAGTACATAAATTGTGAATAATGTAATAAAATTAAGACTGGTTTCTTCTCTGTTCTCTCTATTTGAAAGAGTTGCAATGGCCTATGAGGGTAGTACCTTATGTTCCCAATCTCCACTTCTTCAAATTAACAGATCTTATGCCACATTTGTCCTGAGTTCTGTTTCTTTTTAGTTATAGCATAATGGTAAAAGGGCAGTGTCTAGATCCAGACTTAACAGCTTTGAGACTTTGAGAGAGTTTCTTAACTTCTCCATTTTAGTTTTTGTAAAATGAACCGAGGTATAGCAACTATAAAAATTGGACCTGTGGCAGGCCCTGTTCACTTCCAAAGGTCATTTAGTTAATTAACCTTTGCTATATAAGAATTACTAATATTTGCTAATTGTTTCTTCACAATTTGATTTGATATAAGCATTACATTTACAGCTAGGGAGAACACCAATCCAATTTTGGACTGGAGTACTCTTGGTGTTCCAGTGATAAGAAGGAAGTCAGGGGCACCGACCTCTTTTCCCTTATATTGTCAAATAAAAAATGACAACAGCCAACACAACAATTATCGTCCAGTATGAATGAATTGCAATTTTTATGCATCATCCTCTACTTCTTCCTTTTGAGGACAGGAGTCATACTTTTGTATTCATTTTAGTCATTGTAATGAGTGGTCCGGTTTCCAGCACTTAGTAGGTCTGCTCATTATACACAATTTTTATGTGTGCTGGTGTTCAGGAAGCTGCAAATTGCTGGTAATAAAGTGATTTGAAAGGAATGGGAGCTTTATTTGGTAAATAAATATAATTAGGGAATATAATTGATGGGGTTAATTCTTGGACAAAAAATCCATTTTCTACCAGTTATTCTAGAATCCACAGGTTATAATTAACTATGATCAATGAATATGCCTTCTCATATCTGCCATTGTAATAGCTTCTGTCTTGAATTTTATTTCCTTTCTCTTATTTTTAACATGAGATGAAGTGATCACTATCATTTCACAAAAAAAAAATAACTATAGTTTTAGTGAGGTCTGAGATCATTCTTTTTTTTTTAATATATTTTATTGATTTTTTACAGAGAGGAAGGGAGAGGGATAGAGAGTTAGAAACATCTATGAGAGAGAAACATCGATCAGCCGCCTCCTGCACATCTCCTACTGGGGATGTGCCGGCAACCAAGGTACATGCCCTTGACCGGAATCAAACCTGAGACCTTTCAGTCCACAGGCCGACGCTCTATCCACTGAGCCAAACCGGTGTCAGCTGAGATCATTCTTATAAAACAAGATTTGTGACTCTCTGTAAATACACTGGCTGAAAGAGAAAGACTAAAAAAACAGTCAAATGTATAGAAAATGAATTTTCAGTCACACTAATGGCTCTCTCATCTGAATATATTACTGAATATATATCCTTTAGTCTCATATCCCATCTTAAGCTTGGTAATGCCTGGACAACAAAAGCAATATAAAGTGAAGTGTGCTGTGTTTTGTTTTCAGAAAACATCTTTATACATTGTAAAACTCTTTTAGTATTACTTTGATTTTATGAAAATGAGCTAAAATGTAATATCATTGACCATAAAGCATAATATTATTCTAATTCTATTGATTACATTCAAGCAGAATCCTAAGTATCTTAAGAGAGAAAAATGATAAAGGTGTGAGTCAGCAATTTTCAACCAGTGTGCCATGGCATAATGGTGTGCCACAAGAGGCACACTGGTGTGGTGTGCACAAAAATTTTCAAAACATGCAATACCTGACTATTTAGTCAGGGGCACTGACCTCTTTTCTCTTATATTGTCAAATAAAAAGTGACAATAGGCAACACAACAATAATCGTCCAATGTGGTGAATCAAAATCATACCTATTTTTTGTCAGATCTGCAAAAAAAAATGTATTTTTTGGTGTGCCACAGAATTTTAGTAATTAGTTTATGTGTGCCACAAGATGAAAAAGGTCGAAAATTGCTACAATATATAATTCCTGTAGTTATCAGTTAAGGGCTGCTCCCACTGGGTGCTAATTCCTTGTCATCTCCAGCCTTCATGGTCATGGGCAGTGAAAAGTAAGGACATCAGCAGCGTTGGAGAAAGCCCTCTAGCACAGTGATGCAGAACTTGCAGTTGAAAGTAGGCCAGTAGGTACAGAAGTGATTAAACCTGAGGATTATAGGCAGGGCACTGATGGCATCTGCTCTACAGTTCAGTCCCGTTTACGGTGCCCTAGAGTAAGTACAAATGAGAAGTAATGTGGTTACTCAAAATTTCATTCTGCAAGATCTCCCTTAACAGTGATATCGAAACTCTTACATGTACCTCTATCACATAAAATTATCACAACCTATTTTAATTATTTTTTATTCAGTTCCTTCCTCCCATAGAACTTTTTCTGCCTGACCTCAAGAAATCTGTCTCCATTAAATATGCATAGTACACATTGTGTTCCAGCTATTTGCAATAACCATGTCCTACTTTGTAATAATATTTACATATTTATGCACCCATTTTCTTACATTTTGGTATATACTTCTACATCCCAGTACCTAGCATTTATTTTTTTTTAAATATATTTTTATTGATTTTTTACAGAGAGGAAGGGAGAGAGATAGAGAGTTAGAAACATCGATAAGAGAGACATCGATCAGCTGCCTCCTGCACATCTCCTACTGGGGATGTGCCCGCAACCCAGGTACATGCCCTTGACCGGAATCGAACCTGGGACCTTTCAGTCCGCAGGCCGATGCTCTATCCACTGAGCCAAACCGGTTTCGGCCCAGTACCTAGCATTTAGTGGGCATCTAAAAACATTTTGCTGCCGAGACCGGTTTGGCTCAGTGGATAGAGCGTCGGCCTGCGGGCTCGGGGGTCCCGGGTTCGATTCCGGTCGAGGGCATGTACCTGGGTTGCAGGCACATCCCCAGTGGGGAGTGTGCAGGAGGCAGCTGATCGATGTTTCTCTCTCATCGATGTTTCTAACTCTCTATCTCTCTCCCTTCCTCTCTGTAAAAAATCAATAAAATATTTAAAAAAATAAAAAAAAATAAAAACATTTTGCTTCCCCTACTATAAATAAAGAAAAGAGCTCGTTCCTAAAGTTTAATATAGAAAGATTACAAATTTACTTGCCCTTAATTTTTATAAAAAGAGTTAGGGCCTTAGAAAATAAGAAGGAAGTCAATATAAAATGAACAATGCATTACAAACTTTTCTATGAAAAAATAAGTTTTTACAAATTAAGAATGCACAAATATATTGTCAAGCTAGGCATTATTTATTTAAAACATTATTTTAGAATAATACCTGTGTAACTATTTGCTGTAGTTTATGTAGTCAGTTAAAAATGGAAAATGTTGTCTTTATACTTAAATTTGATTATTTCTTCTAAAATTTTACATCTCAATGGAATAAAGTATTTCACTCCAAAGTCATTTCTATTTAGTTACAATATCGTTTAATGGTTTTCTTACTTGGGTTTCTAACTCTGGTAAAAAGTAAGTCTGGCCCTAACCATTTGGGCTCAGTAGGTAGAGTGTTGGCCCAAAGACTGAAGGACCCCAGGTTCGATTCCGGTCAGGGCATGTGTCTGGGTTGCAGGCTCCATCCCCTGCCTGGGGTGGGGCTCATGCTGGAGGCAACCAATTGATGTGTCTCTCGCACACCAATGTTTCTCCCTCTCTGTCCCTCCTCCTCCCTTCCACTCTCTCTCAAAATCAATGGAAAAATATCCTCATGTGAGGATTAACAAACAAATAAAAAAAGCAAGTCTGAAGGTTTCTGTCTTTTGCAGTTGAAAGTGTGAAGTTACAGGTCTCAGAAGAAGAGTGACATAAAACTCCTCCCACACACACCTACATCCTTCCACACCCAACGGAAAGCTTGTGGCCTTCTCCAACCATGTGGCTGTGGAAACAAGAAACTGGGTTGCCACTGACCTAAGTGCTGCTGCCTCATAATAGGGTGGCTTCTCGGGACCCATAAACTATGAACCCCTTCCCAGTAGCTTAGTCAACCAATGTGACAGTTTATAGATGACTAGGATGGTTTTAGCTCACTTTAAAAACCAAAGGCGCCCTAATTGGTTTGGCTCAGTAGATAGAGTGTCAGCCTGCAGACTGAAAGGTTCCGGGTTCAATTCCGGTCAAGGGCATGTACCTTTGTTTCCGGCACATCCCCAGTAGGGGGTGTGCAGGAGGCAGCTGATCGATGTTTGTCTCTCATCGATGTTTCTAGTTTTCTATCCTTCTCCCTTCCTCTCTGTAAAAAATCAATAAAATATATTTAAACAAACAAACAAAAAAAGGCATGGTCAAAAGGCATGTGCCTCAGTATTTTTTTTAGATATTTTAAACAAAAGTACAATCAATTTGTTTTTAAAGACGGTGGAAGCTCTAGTCACATGATTGACTTAGGCTCAAATAAACAACACAGGGCTGCTCAACTCCACTGAACTCTTTGTGGTTTATTTTTTAAAAGATTTGTTTATATCATTCAGTTTTCAGGAAAGTGAAAAGTAAATTCAGAACTTTAGCAAAGTAAAATTTTAACTTTGAAATTCAGGAGAGTGAGAAATAAACTTTGACCTACAGTAAAGTGAGAAACTTTTTGTGTCATTCCTTTAATCAGTATTTTTCATGCAACTCGCACATATAGACCTGGTAAGCCTATAAAGATATATACAGTATTGTGTTAAAAACAAAAGTGAATACAAACCACCTTAATGGTATGTTTTGAAAATGTAAGCCAATACTCCAAATAAAATCTTGAAGGTGTAATGTACAAAAAGATTCAAGATTTAATCTGAAGATTGTGGAATACATAATGAAATGGAACATATTATATAATGAATGTATGACTAACATTGAAACATGAATAGAAATTCCTTTTATCTTGGAATACACTATAGAGGAAGTTTTTCATGCATAATAATTTTAGCAAGCTGCCTTATTTATAATTTTATTTTATGACTTCCCTTCCTGGAATATTTTCAAGAGAAACTAGTCAGTATTGAGAAAAATAACAATCTATTCAAGTTATTTTTTCCCCTTTTCATACATAGTTTTATTTAAAACATACTTTCTTAGGAGTTCCTGTAGATATTTAGCTTTCTTCATATTCTTTCAGAGGAAAAGCATATTTCAAGGCCCCTGTAAAAGCTATACATGCAATGGAACAGGACATTACTGTGCAGAATGTTTTACTTTATTTTAGTGAAATTTTAGTATTTCAGGCATCTTGTACATTTGTGAGTTTTGAATTATGTTAATCAATGCAGCAAAAATTAAGTAACAATATTAATGACTTTTCAAAGCAAGACTGATAATACACATAGGTCATAGTTTAAATAGGATAAAAACATGTCAAAATAGGATTTAAAATAAGTATTTGCTAACATGTCAGTAGTGAACACTTTTATTTTTAATGACAATTGAGGAAAGTATATATTTACTTTCAAATCCTAGAAACTATTCTGGAACAAAGATAAAATATCAGCCATTTTAAGAGTGTGAACCAACATTATATAGGGGAATTTCGCACAAGGATGATTTAACTATGTGGGATTCCAGAATCAAGTTCTAAGGGGAAATAATAGTAAAAAGCAATGGTAGGGTTTGTTTAAAATGTGCCTTTTATCTGTTCACAATACAGACCACTGAGAATAAGATTTGTTCTTCAAAGATGGAAGTAGAAGCAGAAATGAGCCAGAGCCTATTAATACAATGAGTACACCCAAATTTTCGCAATGACAGCAGAACTAGTTCACTCAGAGGTTAAATAATTATTTTAAGGACTTGGTGTCCTTTCTGAGAAAATGAACTGTGCAATGTCAAAAGCTCTCACAATGTGAAAAATTAGAACAGTCGTGAATGTAGATTAACATCTATTCATGGAATACTGGCTATCCTTACTGAATTACAGGATGTGTATTAAATATTTATTTAGCATTTTATAGTTAGCATAGTCATGCTGAAATCACCATACCCACTCATCTCTATTAGGCAGATATTATTACTGGCCCATTGCAATTGTCAAGTCTAGTGCATGTTATATATTACAATCACGCATATGTTTGGCTATAGTGGCCTTTGATGAGGGGAGAAAGGGTAAATAAATAGAGAAAAAATGGTTGTGAATTTTTATAGAGGAAAATTACTGTCTGAATAACCATTAAAAATTTATCAAGGAAGACAGATTTAGAATTGATTGCATGCGCTGCTATAATCTAGTACTTAAGATAGTGCATAAAACAAAATAAGACATTTAAAAAACATGTTTGAATAAATGAATTATAGTAATACAACTTTAAAAATAATCGATTTGGAAGATCACTTTTGCAATTTTAAGAGTATTAAAAAATATGGAAGTTAATTACTATGACTTCTCTTAATTACTGTCTTATTATGATGCTGATGACTCATGATTTGGATTAGGTTGGAATGAAGATCCCAAGAAGGAGAATGTATGTATTTACAGAGAAATGTGTTATGTTTTAGACTTTTATCATAAACTAGAGGCCTGGTGCATGAAATTCATGCAGGAGGGCAGGGGGTGTCCCATCAGCCCAGCCTGCACTGTCTCCAATCTGGGACCCCTTGGGGGATGTCTGACTGCTGGTTTAGGCCCGATTTTGGGGATTGGGCCTAAACCAGCAGTTGGACATCTCTCTCATAATCCTGATTGCTGGCTCCTAATTGCTCACCTGCCTGCCTGCCTGGTCGCCCCTAACTGACCCCCCTGCCGGCCTGGTCACCCCCAACTGACCCCTGCTGGCCTGGTCACCCCTCATAGCCCCCCTGCCGGCCTGGCCACCCCACACAGCCTGCTTTTTCAGTCATTTGGTCGTCCCTCACTAACCCTGGTCATAGGCAGCCATCTTGTGAGAGCATGAGGGTTAATTTGCATATTACCTCTTTATTATATAGGATTATGTCATCCATATAGAATCCCAATTTATTTGATTGTCCAAACTTATTTGTCTCATAAATTTACCACATAGTTGTTAATGTTTATCTTTTTATTCCTTCCTCTAATTTATCTTTTTCCCCCTCAAATGTTTTGCCTTTGATTTTTCCATTAGTTTTAATTATTATTTCCATTATGTTGACAAATAAAAAGAAAATAAATTATCAACATCAAAAGTCCTAAGCTAAACTCATTATCCTTTTCCCAAATTTGGTTTCAATCCAGTCCTATTAATACTTCCTAGAATTAAAAAGTACTAACACTAACCTAGAATTCTCAATGTCATCTTAGACCATTCATCAATTCTCTTCACCCAACAGGTTGAGTTTAATCAAGTTTGTTACAAAAATACGTTTCTAATTAATCACTACTTTTGCCTTGTCTCTGTTACCACCTATGGTCAGGCTTTCATTATATAACATCATATAACATTAGGTTTGTTGCTCCCAAACCTAATGTCACTTCATTCATTTTTTTCAAGGTTACCTTTCCAGAATATAGGCACACTGCATCTCAATTCAGAATCATTTCACAATTTCCTGAAGGCTAAAGAACCAAATTCAGCATGATAAAGATCCATCAAAATGGTTGCAACCTCTACTTATCTATTGTATATTTTGTGTTTCCAGATCTCATTGTCCTTGGAGCATTACATGTAAACATTTTGTCAGTTCTTTAGTTGCTATTATTTTATTTATTTGGTTTTTTTGTTTATTTATTTATTATTTTGTTAGTCCTCATTTGAAGACATTTTTCCATTGCTTTTCAGAGAGATGGAAAGGAAATAAAGAGGGGGGAGAGAGCAAGAGAGACAGAGGGAGAAAGAGAGAGAGAGAGAGACATTGATGTGAGAGATACACAGCTTGCCTCCCACACATGCCCGGACCTGGGGTGGGGAGCAAATGGCAATCCACTTATGTGCCCTTGACTGGGAATTGAACCCCCTACCCTTTGGTGTGCGGGCTGATGCTCTAAACATGCAGCCACACTGGCCAGGCCTAGTTGCTATTATTTTAATGGCTGATGTGTCCTTCTTGCCTTTGTCTTCAATAAATCTTACTCATTCTTTAAGGTTAAGATCAAATGCTAGTTCAGTATTAACATTCCTCCATGTTGATTTCTGTTTCTTCCAAGCATTAGGTTGACTCTAATTCAGTACAGACTTCACTTCATGACTCAGCTGATACCTAATGGTAACAGTTGTAAATATAAGCCTCAGATGAATGGTACTGAAGATGACTAAGTGCATTTTATAGATCTTCAAAGAACATTAATTCACAGGCCAAAGATGAAAATATTTAGCTCAATTGATATGCCAATAATCAAACATAAAGTATATACAAACTGTTAAATATGAGGCTTTTTAATGTTACTATTTTGGCCCTCACTTCAACATTTAAGACGGTATTTATCATTGAAATGTATCTAGTGCAGCCTCTGATGTTATTCTGATTAGCTTATTGCTGTTCCAGTGCCCTTTTGTTTCTACTGGCTCTATGAAAGTAATTCATCTTTTCTTCCTTTTCTCTCGGCAGTGTTTCTGGATTTTATCTTCAAAGGGAACATTTAGTAGCAAAGATTTTAGGCTATTCTTTGTTTAACACATAAAATAATGATAATAATACATACTATTAATTGTTCGCTTACTATCTGCCAGGTGTCATATTGAGTATTTGTACATGGATCCTTTCATGGAATTATCTCCCACTTTGTGATGTGGGGGCTATTAATACCTGCCGGTGACCAATTCCAGCATGTCATAATTTCAAGAGTTTCATCAAAAGGTTGATGAGACTTGGGGACTCAACAGGGTTGAGTCACACATGTAGTCACCTGTTGGGAATGGTTAAAGGAATTTCCCCAAACGTGAATAGGAAACATTAAATGATTGTGGCTGCCAGACAGTTAAAGGGCATTTACTCTACATGTCATTGCCTCCTACTGGCCAAACACCTGTACAGCCATAGGCTATTCCCCAAACTGACAATGCTTCTGTACCCTTTGAAACCTTACCCTCTGAAGTGTATTATCTTCACCTTGCCTTAGGACAAATTGTGTTAATAAAAGCAAGGGTCCTAGACAAGGAGGCAGTCTTCAGTTCCTTTAGCTGAAGCTCCTCTGCCCCCCAATGCCTTTCAAAATTATATCTCATCTCCGGACTCTTTATTAGTCCCCGGATTCCTATGTCATCTACGCACAGCCCCTTCTCCAGATTCCTGAACCCTTCTTGATGCTGGGATAAGAACCCCGGCAATTAAGAACACCACATGTCATAATGAGAAGAGAGACTCATAGTAAGAAAGCAATGTATTAATACTTACTAAAATTATAAATGCTTGTACCTTTTGAATCAGCAATTCCACCCCCATTATCTGATCTACAAAAACAATTCCTCATAAGTGAAAAAAGAATTTTCTTATTGTAATTTGAATAGAAAAAAGTGAAACCAATCTAAAAATCCTTCAACAGGATAATTAAATTATGGTATACTCTATGGTAAATTAAAAGAATATGGTAGATCTTCAGAATTTATAGTTAACATTTTTAAAACAGGTTGCAGAATACTACATAAACATACCTCAGCATTTTACACATGCATGTGCACACATATGCACATGCTTAGATTCTTAGAAAAGTATCTGGAAAGGATAAACTTCCCACTTCTGGGCCTCTGGCTTGGCCAGGACTGCATACTAACAAAGGCTGCCAAGCTCCCTATCCCCAAAAATGCCTTAGAGCATTGCATGTTATTGCCTCCTACTGGCCAAACACCTGTACAGCCGTAGGCTAATTCCCCCATTCTGACAATGGACTCTGTACCAAACCCTGACCCTTTGAAGTGCGTATCTCCACCTCGCCTCAGGACAAGTTGTGTTAATAAAAAGCATGGGGTCCTGGGGACAAGGGAGAACCTAAGACCTTAGTAAGATTCTCAACCTTCCTAATGCCGCGACCCTTTAATACAGTTCCTCATATTGTGGTGACCCCCAACCATAAAATTATTTTTGATGCTACTTCATAACTGTAATTTTGCTACTGTTATGAATCATAATGTAAATATCTGATATGCAGGATGTATTTTCATTGTTCGCGACCCACAGGTTGAGAACCACTTAGACTTAAGCTCTTAGAACTTAGCTCCTTTAGCTAAGCTCCTCTGACCCCCAGTGCCTTTCAAAATTATATCTCATCTACAGACTCTTTATTAGTCTCTGGATTCCTATGGCATCTATGCACAGCCTTTTCCAGATTCCTGAACCCTTCTTGATGCTGGGACAAGTACCCTGGCAAATATCCTCATTTATAATTCCCATAACTACTTTGGACTGACTTGTAAACTGCTTTTAAAATATAAACACTTGATTTTCAGTAAAAAATAAAGCTCTGAACTTTGTTAATCATGAAGGGAAGAAAAATTAAAACTACAATTCAATGCTTCCACATAGAATACCTAAAATGAAAAAGACAACCAATACCAGTTGTCTGATATGGACCAATTGAAACTCTAATACACTCCTAAAGGCAAAAAAAATTGGTCAGTCATTCTGGAATACTGTTTGGCAGAATCTACTAAATCTAAAAAGAGGCATATTCTTTAACCCAGTTATTTATCTCAGTTAAATACCCACCAAAAAATGGCACCAAATGATATGGACCAGGATATTCCTAGCAGCACAATTTATAGTAGCCCAAACTGAAAAATACTAATGCCTACCAATATCAGAATGGATAAAGAAATTATAGTATATTCACCCAAAATAATTAACACACAGCAAAGGGAATTAACAAAATACAATTACATATAACAGATGTAGCATAGATGTAGCTCATAAACATAATGTTTCCCAAAGATTGTCAGATGCAAAGGGATACGTACTATTTGGCTCCATTTATGTAGAGTTCAAAAAGAGGCAAATACTGTGTGGTGGTAGAAGTTAGAATAGGGATTACTCTTGGGAGGTAGACTAACTTCGGATCTGGATGTCGGTTATATGAACATGTTCAGCTCGTGAAAAATTCATCGTGCTGCACATTTGTGCTTTTGCATTTTTCAATATGCATGTTATTCTTCAATGAGAAGTTTACATGGAGAAGTAAACATTTGCAATTTTTCCTTTCATGGTGGCCTGAGGCTGTGGAAGACAGCAGCCATCTTGTGGCCATGAAGCAGCTCTATCATAGATTAATTTTTTCATTAATATCCAAGTGTCAGATGAATTGACTTGAGATCAAACAGAGACGATGTGGAAATAAAGCAGTTTAAACTCCACACCAGAGGGTTGTCTTTCTGTCCCCGCCCCCACCCCCCATCTTGCTCTCTCTCCCGACCCAGCCAGTCTCAGAGTCTCCTTGCAGCTGCTCAAACATGCCCAGCACGGCCCTGCCCTCAGCTATTTTATCTGCTTCAAATGCTCTCCCTCCAGAGATATCTGCAGAGCTTGCTTCCTCATTTCCTTTATGCCTCTGCTCAAATGTCATCACCACATGTAAAACAGCAGCATTTCTCTGCACCTCCTACCTTACTTAATGTTCACCACTGATATTATCGTGTGCACCATTTTACAATGTACTCCTTGAACTGCCTCTGTGCACTCAAACATAAGCTTTGTCAGGGCAGGAGCTTTGTGCTGTTTGATTCATGGTATTAATTGAAACTGTTCCTGAAAATATATAACAGGCCTATCATGATTATTTTTCATTCAGTGATATTAACATAGAACTTTATTAAAGCACCTGCAATCTCAGTAAATCCACCTGTCCCTTGGTTCTGCTTGGTTTAAGCAGAGAAAGGTCAGGGGAGAAATACTGCCTGAGAGTTGCAGGGTGGGAAGTCCTAGAACCATCACCCTCACTCCCTGCAACTGAATGCAGGCTCTCTCGCCTTGCAAATGGTCAATAATTAACAGGTCTATGATAATTACTTTTTGTTAAATGATATTAACATATGACTCTCTCATGATGGGTATGTTCAAACAGCCTCCCCCTCTCTCTCTCTCAGAAATCAAATGTTCAACACTTAGACACAGTTTTAAACATCAATTGAGAACCCTCCAAATCCCAAATTGTCTTTTCACTTCTTCCATATGCTTTTGTGTTTTCTCTTCGATACTTGGGCCCCAAGGCAAAAAAAAAGAGCTTTCTATATTGGGAGATGGGCAGGTCTTAGGAGCCAGAGAAGGACCTCTTAAAGATACCCACATTATATCTTCCCGTGTATATATGCATTCATATGTGACCACTTAGTCATTCAACAAATATCTATCATGTGCCTAATGTGTGCCCAGCACTGGAATGACAGGTATGTACTGATGAAGAGGCCAGATGTTTCCTGCTTTCAGTGGAACTTACATTCTAGTTGAAGGAGTGCCTTAAGTTGGACTCTCTCAGAAGCAGACCCTGAAACAAGTATATGTGTACGAATGGTTTGCTTGGAGATGATAGAGATAAGGGAGAGGGAAAGGAAAACAGGGGCGAGAAGGACGATTATGAAAGTGTGCTCATTGCATTGCTATGGGCAAATATAACTCAATGCTACAGTGGATTTCAGGGTTGTCCTACCCAAGGGTTCATCAACTTTCATCCATTTGGTTTGGGGCTGCTTCTGGGACGTAAACTGGCTGGTGCTTCCGCCTGCCTCCTGGTGCAGTCTGAGCACGCTCCTGTGACCAGAAGAAGTCCCCAGGCAGAGAGGATAAGGTGCTTAGAGTAGGAGCCAGAGGATTGAGAGCAAACGGAGGGAAGGAGGGGCAATTAGAGAGGTACCCACAGAGGGACAGTCAGTATGCCAGTGAGGAACAAAGAAAAAGCCAAGAAATCCCTAAGAGAATTGGAGCAGTTGGGCAGCTATGTTAAATTGGCCAACAAATGGCATTCTGAGTGTGTGATGTTAAACTGAGATATGCAAGATGAGAGGGACTTGGTTCTGCTCACATCAGGAGAAACACCTTCTGGGGCCAATGGTACATTTAGGACAAAGACCAGGATGTAGGAATTAGTTTGGTATCTTTAAGAAACTAAGAGGCCTGTGGGGTCAGAGTAAAGTAAGCAAGGGAAGGGATGTGGTGGAAGGAGTGCAGGAGCTGGGGCAGGTAGTCACTGGGGTTCAATAATGAAAATTCCATGAGCCAACTTTCATTGTAAAAGATATACACACAGTAGCCCACCATCACACCATCATTGCTCAGTGGTTTAGCATCGACCTCTGAACCACGAGGTCACAGTTTGATTTCAGGTGAGGGCACATGCCCAGGTTACAGGCTCAATCCCCAGTGTGGGGTGTGCAGGAGGCAACTGATCAATGATTCTCTCTCATCATGATGTTTTGATCTCTCTCTCCCTCTCCCTTCCTCTTTGAAATTAATAAAAATATATTTTTAAAAGGTTATACACACATTATAATTACACACATCTATATGTCTATATGTATCTGTGTCTTATTAGATACACATTTCATAAATATAGGCATATCTTTATGTAAGTATTTATTTATTTATACACTAATGGCTGATGAAAATAATAGAATCTGTTTTCATTCCCAATCATTGTAGCACATGAACAGTGTAGACAAATAAGTGTGTACTTGGGAACCTAGGTGAAATACCTGTGAATAATTCTCTTAAGTGTCTAGTCCTGTATCACTAGGACACTACTCATGAGAGTCACTAAGGAAGCAGCAGTAGGGGGAGGTAAAGGGAAGCAGACATCGACATGTAACTCAACTTGATACTCATTTCATTTTTCGATGGAAACTCCTTCAAGGAAAGGACTATTATGAAGTAAACAGGAGGGAAAATAAAAAATAAAATCAAACAGGTAACTCGAGGCTTCACACATGATGGAGAACTTTTCCTATTATTGCTCTTGTTTTTTGAAATATTGGCTGTCAGGAAACCAGAGAAATGTAGCATTGAGTGACTCACTCGGGGACCCATCTCTAATTTCAGAGCTGGCTTTTTCAAGATTCAAAGTTAGCGGCAAAGGCAAATGTATTATTTGACTTAAACCCAGTATGCATCGACATTACTTACAGTGATTTTGAGAGCCTTTTAACAAAGGAGAAAGATTACTGCGCTGACAGTGAAATTAGATAGCTGTGCGGGCGCATTATGTTGAGTTGGCAGTGAACCGTCTGTGGCACACCTGTTTTATGCAAATGATATAACAGCATGAGAAAATCAGCGAGGCAGCATTGTTCTCAGTCGTTTAAAGGCAAGGGTTCATGGAGACAATGCTGATATGAGCTCGGTTTTTAAATGAATTTAAAATTAGTTTCTAACCTACTGAAATCTTGCATAGCATGTGAGATGACTGGCTCTGAGTTCTTGCAGAGAGGGAGCTGGAAAATGGAGAAAGCAATAATATCCATGTTCTTTCTCTGCGGGGCCCCCCCACTGTCCCTGTCTGTTCACTCTCTCTCCTGCAGAAAGCCCATGATTGCCTAATGGGAAGCATCATTGAGAAGCTGAGCCTTAAAAGTCAGCCAAAGAGGTTGTTCCATCTTCTAACTCAGCTCCTGGCCCAATTTTTGCAAGTTATGCACTTGGATGATCCTTTTGTCATCCAATTGCTATGAGGCCAGCTGTTACCCATTGGAACATAATCCTCTTTCAACACTTTCCATAAACATACTAGTTGATAAACAGGAGCAATTGCATCAAACCAGAAGGAACTCAGTGGGAAAATAATTAATTAGAAAGAGACCATCGCCCCCTCCAAACCTTGCATGATTCCCATCAGATGGATGATTTCTAACTTTTGCTAGTAATAACTCAAAATGACCAGAAAATATGAAGATAGTTAAGAAATGAAAAACTCTGACAAAATTCATTTTAGCCATTTTACTATTTTGCTATTTTTAAAATGTTATGTGTTGAAATCAACTCTAATTTCCCTCATTGGGTGAATGGACACACAAAAAAGTGGCATATCCTTACAGTGGAATATTACTCAGCTACAAAAGAAAATGAGCTACTGATAACTTCAACAACCTCAATGATCTTCAAAAACATTAAGGCAATTAAAAAAGCTGCACATGTTATGATTCCATATATATATGACCTGAAAAATACTAAACAAGAAGAAAAAAATGAGATCAATAGTTGCCAAAGGCTGGGAATGGGTAAAGAGAATGTATAATAATAAAGCGTAATATGCTAATTAGACCAGACAGCTGAACGACTTTCCATACAACATTCTGGATGACCTTCCGGATGACCTTCTGGAATGACCAATGGGCAGGAGGCAGGGCCAGCAAGGCTGTGCCGCAGGCCAGCCATGATGGTCCCAGCACCCCCTCTTCCACAGAGGTGGGGGTGACAGGGGGCGGCATGGTCCCAGAGCCTCTACAGAGGTGGGATGGGGAGCAACCATGGCACCTCAACCTCCCACAGCCCATGCCCTGACAAGCGAGGCCCCAGATCGCCCCCCTACCCCCCATGCTGCCCGACCAGGGGTCAGGGGGTGGGGCCAGTGCTAAGGAGCAGTGAGCCTGGCTTGTGGTTGAGTGGCACTCCCCTGCCCCCTTATCTCCTTCCTTCTCTCCCTTTCTTCCTCCCCCTTTCCCCCACCCTGCTCAGAAGCAGGTCTCACAGCTGGTGAGTGCTGCGGAGGTGGTAGGAGCCTCTCCCACCTCTGCAACAGGCAGGTGGTAAGGAGCAAGGGGTCCTGGACTGTGAAAGCCTTGGACTGTGAGAGGGATGTCTGAATGCCAGCTTAGACCCGATCCCCGGGGGGTCCTGGACTGAGAGAGGGCACAGGCTAGGGAGAGACCACCCCCCGCCTCCGGTGCATGAATTTTGTGCACTGGGCCTCTAGTTGACTATAAAAGCACAGTAGGGAATCATTTGCAGTAATGAAATTGTTCTATACCTTAATTGTGGTGGTAGCTAAATGACTATGACCATATACTATATTTTGTCAAAGCTCAGAATGGCATACCAAAAAAAGGGTGAATTTTACTCTTTGTGAGTCATATATCAATAGACCTTATTTTAAAATGTGTTCTTGGTTGAAAACTACATTCTCATTTTTGTTAAAAGAACCTCACTCTTGTTTTCCTTCCTGCAATATGTGGTGATGTATGCAATGAGGTGCTGTGGCTCAAGGTTCCTTCTGAGCTGCAGGTGTTACATGTTGCTTTGATTTGGTGACATGAGTAAGAGGAAGTGGAGGTTACGGCCTTTTCCCTAAGAAAGGGCAGTTTTTGAAGACCTTCCTGCTTATTATCAACACAACATACTGAAAGGTTCAACGTAGTGGAAAGTTTTTGAAATACAGCTCTTAATGATTAGAGCCCTTTTAGTTTTAACTAATAGAAATCTGCTTCAGACTAGAGTTAGAGAAGATAAATTGGAAAGCTAGTAAGATACTGTGTAAAAGCAACATTATGATGTGATGTTAGAAACCTATTTAACTGGTGAGGCTCTCCAAAGAGATCAATGATATTCTGGTGGTTATAAAAAGTAGTATAAATTCTTTGACACTATTCCCATTAAAAGGTGGGAGGTCTGTGTCCCCTCCTCCGGTGGCTGCTTTGGTGGCTACAGTAGAGCAGAAGTGACACTGTGTGACTTTCTGAGCTCTCTGTTCTGTTCCATTGATCTATGTGACTGTTTTAAGGCCACCCCCAGCTAAGCAGAAGTTTTCTGCTCTTTCCATTAACCTCTCCTTCCTTCTCCTTTACCTTTACCACCAGGCTGGGTGTAAACCACAGCCAGCTGGAGGGTTAGAGGTGAGAAGAGATAAAGAAAACAAAAAGGAAGCCAACCAAATCCCCTTCCTCAAAGCCTGGGGCCCCACAGAGCTGGAGAGGAGGAGGAGAAATCTTATCTTAGAACGAAGTAGGAAGTGTTGATTAATATCTTGGACTGAAATGAGAATGTATTTTTTACTTAACATGAACATAGTACAGAAAAGTCATGGGGCCTACTGAAAATTCTAACTAAATAATTTTTAGGATGTCCTTTGGGAGACAAAAGTAAAGTTATATTTCGTTACAACCCATACATCATGCATTGGTTCAAACAGATTGCAGATATTTTTTCCCCGGTCTTTTCTTTGGCTTTCTTTATAAAATAATATATTTATAAGCACTGTTAACTCCAACTTATCAAATTTTCTATCATTAGAAGGAACTTCTTACCCTAAGATTATAAATATACTAGAAGCCCGGTGCACAGATTTGTGCACTGGTGGGGTCCCTCGGCCTGGCCTGCACCCTCTCACAATCTGGGACCCCTCAGGGGATGTTGGAGGCCTGGTACATGGATTCAGCATGATCCCCACAGGCCAGGCCAAGGGACCCCACTGGTGCATGAATCCATGCACTGGGCCACTAGTATGCATATAAGATCTTTAGTTAATCTCTTCCCACCCTCCCCCCTCCCTGCTGAGATTCATCAGTCTGTTCCATGTCTCCATGCCTGTGCATTGAGTGTCTTCCCCCTCGTGGTCAGTGCAAATCATAGATACCAGTCAAATGGTCGAATTATTGCTTAGGCTTTTATATATATACTAGAGGCCCGGTGCACAAAAATGTGTGCACTTGGGGGGGAGGGGGGTCCCTCAGCCCGCCCTGTGCCCTCTCGTAGTCTGGGACCCCTCGGGAGATAAAGACCTGCTGGCTTAGGCCTGCTCCCGGGTCGCAGAGGGCAGGCCTAATCCCTAGGTGCAGCCCCTGGTCAGGCTCAGAGCAGGGCCAAGTGGGAAGTTGGGGCGCCGCCCCCTGTCATGCACAGAGCAGGGCGGATCAGGGGGTTGGGGCACTGCCCCCTGTCACTCACAGCGTAGGGCCGATAGGGGAGTTGGGGCACCGCCCCCTGTCACACACAGAGCCGCAGGGCGATCAGAGGGGTTGGGCGCTGCCCTCTGTCATGCTGATCCCAGGGCCGGGAGGCCTCTCGGCTCTGCTGATCCCGGTGCTGGGAGGCATATTACCCTTTTACTATATAGGATAGAGGCCTGGTGCACAGGTGGGGGCCAGCTGGTTTGCCCTGAAGGGTGTCCTGGATCAGGGGGGGGGTCCCCACTGGGGTGCAGGGCCAGCCTGGATGCGGGGATGATGGCTGTTTGCAGCTGGTCACACCACCTTCAAGGAGGGGGTCCCTACTGGGGTGCCTGGCCAGTCTGGGTGAGGGGCTGAGGGCTGTTTTCAGGTTGGCAGGTGACTGAAGCTCCCAACTGCTCCTTTTTTTCTTTTTTTTCATTCTGGGCCAGTTTTAGCTCCGGCTCCAGCTCTGAGGCCTCTGCTGCTGAAAGCAGGTATCTGGTTTGTTTGGGTTCTATAATCGAAACACTGTATCAACTCCAGCTCTGAGATCCCAGCGGGCTGAAAGCAGGTTTCTGGGGTTTTGTTTAGCTTCTATATTAACAATGCTTCAAACTCCAAGCTCAGAGGCTCGCAAGGCAGGTGAGGAACGTTGGTTTCCTCTGTCACTGAAGCAAGCAAGCCTCATGTTCGCTTCCATCTGCCTGGCTGCGGGCCGCCATCTTGGCTGGAAGTTAATTTGCATATCGCCCTGATTAGCCAATGGGAAGGGTAGCGGACGTCTGGCTAATTACCATGTTTCTCTTTTATTAGATAGGATACATTCTACTTTTTAAAAAATTCACCTCTGATATTTTAGTTTCCTATGGTTAGTTTTTAGAGACATCTGGAATTCATTTTGTGAATATTGTTACAGTGTCAACCCTCTCTGGAAAATTGCCCTCAGCTGGGGAGAGCTGCCTCATTCTAGGTCACACCCCCTCCCTAGGGGCAGCCCACATCCAACTAGTGATCCACGTGGGACTATAACGTGTAGGCTCCCTGATCCCAGGGCTGAAAACTAAATGTAATACACGCCAGCTTCAGACCTCCACTTAGAGTTGGGTAAGGCACTGAGACACAACTGCAACTCAATTTCTCCCTCTGCCCATTGCTTGCTTCCTTTGCATCGCCCTCAGAAAATGATCCAGAAAGAAAATCCCCAATAAACTCCCCTCCAACAAATCTGTCTCAAAAACTACTTCCTGGGAAATCCGATATGCAATAAATTTGAAGTTGTTAACTGAATGTATTTTTCTTCCAAATGCAGAATTCACTACCTCAGTACCTTTTAATAAACAATTTATCTTTTTGATTTAAAATGTTTCCTTTATTGTAAGCTGAATTTCCCATTGGAAATAGGTTGGCTATTGGTCTATTCTATCTATCTGACTCCTATAATATCATTTTCTAAAAATTTTGCCACAGTGTTTTCATTCTATAAATTTAGAATAAGCTCTGTTTCAGGCCAGGTAAGTTACATCTTTTTTTTTTTTAAGAAAAGTGTATTGGTTATTCTTTTGTTTGTATATTTGTTCTTTTTCCCACTTTCAGACAAAATTCAAATATATTTTCTAAAGTTTATAAAAAAATTTTATTATGAAATTTATTTGTTACTGCATTAAATTTAAGGAGTAATGTTTGGAAAAATGAAATATTTACTCCATTGAATTTTCTCATCTCAAGATTTTATGTTGTTCTATATACTCTTGTGTGTTTTTTTTCCTCTTCTAGAGCTTCCTTCTTGTATATCTTATACTTACCTTCTAACAGGTTTATTTCTAGATATTTTAGAAAATGTGTTACTGCTTATGAATGGTATCTGAGATTTCTACACTAATCTTATATCTTATCCCCTTGATAAATTCTCTTGTTTGTTCTAATACTACTTTGGTCAATACTCCTATATTTTCTGTGCAGATGATAACATCTGTAAATAATGCCAGTTTTATTACTTCTTTTCTAATTAATGTATTTAATTTTTTTCTTGTTTTATTACATTGGCTATGATCTACAACACAGTGACCATGACAACAGCTACTCACTCTTGTTTAAGACTTTCATAGATACAGAGAACAGACTGACAGCTGTCAGAAGAGCAGGGGGTTCAGGGCTAGGTGAAAGGAGTGAAGGGATTAAGCACGAAAAAAAAAAATGCATTTAGTGGTGGCGGCCTGCTAATGACTACTTTTGATAAA
>NW_006286587.1:4973517-4993030 GCF_000327345.1 Myotis davidii | reverse complement strand
ATACAGAGAACAGACTGACAGCTGTCAGAAGAGCAGGGGGTTCAGGGCTAGGTGAAAGGAGTGAAGGGATTAAGCACGAAAAAAAAAACCTCATAGACAGACAGCTGTATAGTGATTACCAGAGAGAAAGAGGGGTGGGGGAAGTAAAAGAGAGTATGGAGGGATGAATGATGACAAAAGACTTGACTTAGTGGGGTGAACACATATTACAATATATAAATGATATATTGTGCAGTTGTATACTTGAAATCTGTGTAATTTTATTAACCAGTGTCACCCCAATAAATTCAATAAAAATATATAATTATAAAAGAAATACTTTAATAGAAATTCCTTTTGCATTTCACCAATAATTTATGACATTTGCTAGAAGTTTCTGGTAGATACCAAGTCTACTTACCCCAAATAGGTGATTTCTGTAAAAAAAAAAAAGAACTGGCCTTGGCTAGTGTGGCTCACTGGTAGAGTGTCAGCCTGTACACTGAAGGGTCTCAGGTTCAATTCCCAGCCAAGGGCAAATCCTGGCCCAGTTAGGGTGCATGCAGGAGGCAACCAATCCATGTGTCTCTCACCTCGATGCCTCTCTCTCTCTCTCTCTCTCTCTCTCTCTCTCTCTCTCTCTCTCCCCTCCCTCCCTTCCATTCTCTCTAAAAAATGATGAAGAAAATATCCTCTGGTGAAGATTGAAAAAAAAAAAAGAAGAATTATTGTAGCCCTACTACTGTAGCCCTGGTCAGGTTGTTCAGTTGGTGGGAGCATCCCATATAATAAAAAGCTGCGGGTTCAATCCCAGGATAGGGGCCTGTACTGGGGGTGCCCAATCGATGTTTCTTTGTCTCTCTTTTTTTCTGTCTCTCTCTCCCTCCCTCCTCTCTCTCTAAAAATCAATGAACCTATCCTCCAGTGAGGATTTAAAAAAAAACCTACAAAAACAACTACTGTAGGGAACAGATGGCAATTGTGACTGATTAAGTAAATAAATGAAAGGATGTAAAGAGATTTTACTATAAATCATAAAGGTCATTTGGAAACAAAAACGAATACTTTTCAAATTTTATGATTCAGATGAGATATTCAGAGGGAGAGCAGACACAGCTGAGACTAGATAAATCAGGCAGGAAGACCCTGGGTAATTAATATCTCTAAATACAACACAAAATTACAAATATTTGGAAATCAGGAGGTAAATCAAAGCCATTTGGAGTTTAACTTCTGTTATTCTAATGCGCGGTTAGTAAAAACTTCAAGCCCTTGCCTGGCAGCTGAGTTGGTTGGAAAAGATGGAGGAGAGTTAATTCCAAGTAGAGATAAAGGAAAAGATGGAGGAGAGCTAATAATTAAATAATGGAAGAAATTTACTCTGAGTGGAGGAAAGATAAATTCTTCATAGTTGAAGGACTGACTGAGTTTTCTCACAGGGCTGATAAATGAGACATGGCATATCCTGGTAAAACTCCTGAACTTCAAGAATAAATAGGATTTTATTCCAGACTTAAGAAAGGAAGAAAATATTAATGATCAGAGAGAAGCAAATTGAAATGACAATGAGGCACCACCTCACGCCTGCTAGAATGTCTACCATCAATAAATCAACAAACAACAAGTGCTGGCAAGGATGTGGAGAAAAAGGAACCCTAGCACTGCTGGTCAACAAATGTTGGAGAAAAGGAACCCTCACTCACTGCTGGTGGGACTGTCGACTGGTACAGCCACTATGGAAAACAGTGCGGAATTTCTTCAAAAATTAAAAATGGAACTGCCATTTGACCCAGTGATCTCACTTCTAGGAATATATCCTAAGAAATGTGAAACACCAATCAGAAAGAATATATGCCCCTCCCCCCACCCTGCCCCATGTTCATATAGCATTATTTCCAAAAGCTAATAACTAGAAACAGCCCAACTGCCCATTAGTAGATGAATAGATTAAAAAACTGTGGTAAATTTATACAATGGGATACTATGCAGCTGTAAAAAGAGGGATCTCTTACCCTTTGTGACAACATGGAAGGAACTGGAGAGTATTATGCTAAGTGAAATAAGCCAGTCAGAGAAAGACAAGTATCACATGACCTCACTTATATGTGGAATCTAAGGAACAAAATAAACTGATGAACAAAACAGATCCAGAAACATTGAATCATGCAACTGATTGACCTACTTCAAAGGGAAGGGAGGGGCAGGGTGGGAGGAGATTAACTAAAGAACTTATATGCATGGCCCATGGACAAACAATAATGGAGGGAAAGCCAAGGGAGGGTGGGAGCAGGGTGGAGGGGGACCTCTGTAATACTTTCAACAATAAAGATTAAAAAACAGAAAAAAGAAAAGAAGAAATATTCATATTGGCACTATAGCTCCAAGGCAAACAGAAATGAAAAGAAACAGGAGTTTTACAATATCAATGTAAAGTAGGAGAATTTAAATAGAATGCACAAAGAGGATAATAGGACATTATACAAAAGGCACAATGATGAAAGAAGATATAAAGATTATAAACCAACAAATATGACAAAACAAAACCAATTAGAAATTCTGGGAGACTCTAATAAAATATAGAACTATGGTGAGATATTATAAATGCCACTTTCAAAATCAGTAAGCTCTTGAACAAGAAATGAGTAACACAATTGATTGAATGATACAGCAAATATTTATATGTAGAGAATACACAATTTTCTCATATGTACGAGACATATATAAAATTAATCATATAACTGAGAAAATTAACTTTACATGCCACATCTTCTGATCATAATTTCTAAACATAATAAAATTATGCCCCCAAAATGAATAATTCAAATTATCAAACATAATGCTAATTGACCTTAGAGTTAATTAGGAAAACAAATTAAAATGCAAATCTACATATTTTTAAAAATTTATAAAGAACACTTCACATCAGTTGAGATATACCTAAAGCATAATTAGAGGAAAGCATACAGTCTGAAATACCTTTATCATTGAAAGAAACAGAGAATAAAGAAAAGAAATCCAGTACTTCACAATGCTTAGTATGCACTAAATAATGTGCTGTACTCTCTCTATATATATTATTTAATCCTCACACAATGTTATGAGGCAGATATTATTTCCCTGTAATTTCGATGAGGAAACCAGTGTGTAGAAAGGATGAGTGTAGCACAGCTAACAAGTCTTGGCACCAGTATTCAAAGGCAGAGAAGTACGGTTTCCATGGATACTCTTAACCTCTATGTTAAAATTCATTTAGAAGTTGGAAGAACACAGAGTAATTGATAATGAAAAGGGAATGAATAAAGATATAAAATGAAATTTTAAAAATAGAAACATTTTAAAATATAGCCGAATGGATAAACAAATCTTAGACATAAAATAGATAATATGATTAATGGATAAAAGGGAAAGTAAAGAAAATATTTACTAATGATGAAAGAGAAGTTATATAGGTGAAGAGATAAATCAAATGAAAATAAATTATTATACAGCATTCTGTGATATAAAATTTGAAAATTTAGAAAAAAATGGATGCTTTCTTAAGAAAATAAAAATTATCACAATTGACCTCCAAATTTGTAAAATACATGGAGGGACCAATTGTCCAAAAAGAAATTGAAGACATAAATATTCTTTAAAAAACATGAAAATGGTACTAAAACCATATGCTAGGGTCACCAAAGGAGGAACACATGAGGCCAAAGTGGTAAGGGATTATACATTTACTAGGTCATCTGGACATCCAGATGGACTGAGCCCCCAAATGGCTCCAGCAGCCAAAGACAGGGAGTCAGAGGTTTTTAAAGGACTCTAGGCGGGCTTATTCTGGGCGAAGAATTCTCTGTGCAGGTGCAGATTCTGGGAAACTCTGAAGGGGAAATATAATGGTCTTAGCAAGTGGAATGTGATCTAAGCAAGTGAAATGTCCATTGTGAAGTGGCCTGAAGGTCGGTTCTCAGGGGAGGAGGTATCGATTCAATTATTTGATCAGACCTAACACCATATCAATGCTATTTTTCAGAATAGATAATTTCATTGTCACTCATTAATAGAGGAATATGCTTGGAAAATTCTCACTCTTCTTTATATGTAATTAACATTTCAAAACAAATACATTGTGAAAAAGTAGATTGGAATTCAGGAATACTCAGCACAATATCAGGAAAATCTCTCCATTTATTATTTTAAGTCAACAAATTAGAGAGAAAGCAAAAATGTATCACAGGGATATTTTTTAAAAAATCAGTAACCGCTTGAAAAAATTCAGTAACCACTGACAATAAAAATTTAAGTAAAATAGGGAGAATAGGAAGCTAATATTCTCAAACATTGAAAACTGATAACCACACTGAATGGATAGGAAAACAAGACCCTTACATATGCTGCCTAAAAGAGATTCACTTCAGATCAACAGGCACACACAGATTGAAAATAAAGGTGTGGAAAATATATTTCATGGAAATAGAAACAAACAAGAAAAGCTGGGGTGGCAATACTATACTAGTCAAACTTTAAAACAAAGGCTATAATAAGAGACAAAGCAGAACCCAGCAATTCCACTTCTGGGTATTTATCTGAAGAAACCCAAGACTATACTAAATCAAAAAGACATAAGCATCCATATGTTTATTGCAACGTTGTTTACAATAGTGAAGATATGGAAGCAACCTCAGAGTACATTAATAGATGAATGAAATATGACTCAGCCATAAGAAAAGAATGAAATCCTGCCATCAGTAACAACATAGATGGACCTAGAAGGTGTTGGGCTGAGTGAAATAAGTCACACAAAGATAAATGCCAGATGATTTCACTTATATGTGGAATCTAAAATACAAAATAAACAAGCAAGCAGAACAGAAACAGACTCATAGATATAGAGAACATTTGGATGGTTTTCAGATGGGAGGGACTTTGGGGGGCTGGGTGGAAAGTATTAAGAAGTACAAATTAGTAGTTACAGAATAGTCACAGAGAGCTGTAAAAGACAGCATAGGGAATATAATCAATAATATTATAATAAATATGTATGGTGTCACATGGGTACTAGATTTTTCAGAGTAAACACTTTGTCAGTTATATAAATGACTAATCACTGGGTTGTTCACCTAAAACTAATATAATACTGTATGCCAAATGTAATTGAAAAATAAAAAGTATTAAAAATTTGTTTCAATCTAGGAAATTTTAAAAAATAATAAATTCTTAGCTCTATTTATAAAATAAAACATTACACCTTAAACAACAACAACAAAATGAAGGAAACCTAATGGCCACCATTCTGACTAATGAAGCACTAAATCATCCCCATTAAAATAAACAATAAGATAGTTTCCTGATATAATTATTATTACTTTAGAAATTCTAGTTAATTAAAAAATCAAGGAAATAAAATACTATTTAAAAAATATGTGCAATTATTTCTTCTCACCAAAAAACCAAGAGATCCTATTAAAATTAACATAATTTCTAAGAAATTTAGGTAGCTAATTAGAAGATAATTTTATAATAATAGAAATAGCCAAGTAGAAATAGAAAGTAGAAAATTACTAACTTCATAGTAGAGGCAAAGCCTACAAAATACTTGTGCATAATTTTGCAAAGAACGGTAATTGACTTATGTAAAGAAAGTATAAAATTATATTGAGAAATATAAAATAAGTTAATAGAACAAACATTATAACCAGATGGGCAACTATAAAAAAGAAAAACAATGATTCAGAACTTGATTTCTCAAATAATAAACTTACTCTAAAGCCGCCATAATAAAAATAAAATGCAGAATAGGTTAACCTGGAAATCTCCCCCAATACATCACTATGTATGTAAGAATTTGATAGATGACAAAGAGGTATTGAAAAAGGGGGGGAAATAAGGTGCATTTTAGAGGTGATCATGGGGTATCTGAAAAATAACAGTCTAGACTCCAGCTGCACATCATGGAACCAATTCAACTCCAGTTGGATTAAATGCAGAAATTTTAAAAGAAAACACAAAACAATATGCATCATGGAAAGAAGTTTAGACAACAATTTGCAAAAAATTAAAACTGGAGTTATAGAAACATTTTTAACCAAAATAAGAAACTCAAGAAGCCAAAGAAGAACAATAAATATATTTGACTATACACAAATTTAAAATGTATGCAGTTACACTATGTAATATTCAAAGAGCTCTTACAATTTACAGTAGGTCCTTGGGTTACGTCAGAGATCCATTCCTGTGGCGCGACATAACGTGATTTTCGCCATAAGTTGGAACCCACCTACATCAGCACCTACGTTATTCACAGGGAGCACATACACAACCGTAATGAAATGATACAGTAAAAAAAAATTAAAAGAAAGATAACAATTCCTGACCTTTACTTGTGGTAAATAAATAATAAAAAACATAAAGCATATATGTATATACATTGAAATAATGGAACTTTTTTTTTTAATAAATGAATAGGAGATGGCGATGTAACCACGAAACGATGTACGTCGAGTTCAACGTAACCGGAGGACTGTCTGTATAATAGAAGCCCAGTGACCGTTACAGCAGAATGACCAGAACGACTGGTTGCTATGACATGCACTGACAACCAGGGGGCAGATGCTCAATGCAGGAGCGCCACTCAGCCAGAAGCTGGCTCACGGCTGGCGAGTGCAGTGGCAGTGCTCTCCCGCCTCCATGGCAGCGCTAAGGAGCGGCAAGCCAAGTGGTAAGGAGCAAGCAGGTGGGCGGTTAGGAGCGAGGGGTCCTGGATTGCAAGAGGGAACAAGCCAGGCTGAGGGAACACCTCCCTTGCACGAATTTCATGCATTGGGCTTCTAGTCTATATGTATAAAAGCCTAATATGCAAAATGTCCCCTCTACAGTTCAAGCGACTAGGAGTTCGAGCACTCATGATGACATGGGCTGGCCATGGGGGGGGGGGACGGGGCGCAGAATGAAAAAAGGCCCTGGCCAGCAGCTGGCAGCCACTAGGGACCTTACCCATGCATGAAATTCTAGAAGAAATGTAAATAACAGTGGCTTCACTTTATAACTCTCAGATTGGAAAAAATATGTGTGATTACATCTGCTACTGGCAGGGATGTGGGAGAAACAGTACCCTCTCATTTAGCTGATGTGGATGTGTACTGTTTAGGGCTTTTTGGAATGAAATCTGCCAATATTTATTCAGATTTAAAATACACATATGCATAGCTCTTGAAATCCTACTTTTGAAAATCTATCTCATTGAAATAAAATTTCAGGTACATGAGAATATATATACAAGTGTGTTTACTGCAGCATTGTTTGAAATGCGAAAAGATTGAAAACAAAAACTCCCATCAGTGGGGGAACTGACACACAGAGTGACATCAATGCCATTGGATGTTATGGAAGTTATGCAGCTATGAAGATAACGAGTGAGATCTCTAAGGTGGACTTGGAGCCAGAGCTCCACTATCTTCAGTGACAAGTGAATAGTAAATAGAAATATATGAGAGATTATGAAGCAATTTTCATTCTTTTGTAATGTGAACGATGCTAAACCTTCTAATGCCCGTCTTTGGATTACAATTAGAACAATTGGAGAAAGTAGGTGTTTCAGTTGGGTCCTCTGGGAAGCAGATGTTGAGAGGGGCTTCAGAGTGCAAGATGTTTGTTGGGGGCTCGCATCTGTTAAGGGGAGGAGAGAGGACAGACTAGAGGGAGCCATAGACCATAATTCAGCTCTGTCAAAGTTTTGGCCAACCCAGTGGGAAGCACTGGAGCTAAGACTGCCCAGTGGAGGGGTCCCACTTCGTGTGCAATGGTTGGTCTTTGGCTGGAGTCTCCCCCCAAAATACAGCAGCAACTTAACAGTAGGGTGAAGCCTTTAGGCTCTAGTCCAGGGGTCCTCAAACTTTTTAAACAGGGGCCAGTTCACTGTCCCTCAGACCGTTGGAGGGCCGGACTATAGTTTAAAAAAAAACTATGAACAAATTCCTATGCACACTGCACATATCTTATTTTGAAGTAAAAAAACAAAACGGGAACAAATACAATATTTGTATTTGCATGTGGCCCGCGGGCCGGAGTTTGAGGACCCCTGCTCTAGTCAATGGAGGCTTTCAGTTGACTGCCAAGTTCTTTATTGAAGGGAGATTCAAGATAGACTACTGAATCCCCCACGTCTGCACATGTGCCAAGATTCTGGTAGGGAGTGGAAATATGAGACTGGGGTGGGGGAGGTAGAGGTGACAGAAAGGAAAAGATTATGGTGTTTTGTCATTCCCTTGCTTTTTTTCATAGATTAACTACATATCCCTAAACAAACCTGAGTTTTACTTATTTATCATCTTCATAAAAAATGGAGTTATATGTGTTCTTTTGCAACCTGCATTTTTTTTTCTTCAAAATTATGTTCTCAGGTTCAACCAGGCTGATGGGAAAAGTGGCATAAAAAGTTTCTAGGGCCAGAACATCTAGCTATTTTCAGAGAGCATGGAGAATTTTAGGGACAAATAAGGCAGAGTTAGCCAACTCAGAGACATTGAGCAGGTCACATTGGAAATTAATCTTCAATCAAGGGCTTCATTGTGTTGGACCAAAGGAGATATCCTTCCATGGTCAAGTTGGATAAGATTCTGAAACTGGATTGGGAAACAATCTGAATTGAGGCTTGGCTACATGTCATTGGGATGGTTGGGGATGTCTGGACCCTTGGCATCGTTACCAGAATAGTGCATGCAGTGCACTGGGTCTTTATATCAAACTGTTTCAGAAGGTTCAAATAGCATGCTGAAGAACTGTCTTGGGAGTTTATGGTATAGGCAGTTGAGATTTGGGGGAATTACCTTGAAGAAATAAAGAATCTTTTCCATTGCTGTCGTCTTTTTTAAAATCTGCTCCAAGCTGAGCATCTTATACATGAAAAAGAACCAACAAACTTCTTTTCATTATGTTTGCATGCTAAAAATTCAAAGAAGCCAGCTGAAAATATTCCCACAGGATAAATAATGAAAAGCTGAGAACCTAAAAAAATAGATAAATTAGACCAGACAGAGCCCATTGAAACTGGTTGAATCTTTCAACAGAGCTATGACTTCACGATGAGTTTTGAAAGTGAAAAGATTTTCCACAAAACAATACGCAAGTTTGCTACGTTGATGATATCATATTAATCAAATCCGATCACCATGAACTACAATTATCTTATTTTCCTTAATTAGTTACATGTATTTCATACAGTAAGAGGTACCGCCAATGAAAAATCAGGATCCAGTCACTTTGGTAGGTGTGGGGGATTCAGCAGACTATGGGATATCAGATCATCATCTCCTCTGAGGTAAAGAACAGGTTGAATTTCCCACCTTCCACCACTGACCAGGAGACTCAGTGCTTGCTGGGACAATTTGGGTTTTGAAGGCAGCATATATCACATTTGGGAACACTGCTCTATGTTGGGGGATACCTGGAAGACTATTTTTAATAGGATTCAAGGAAAGAGAGGACTCTCTTGCAGGTACAGGGTATGGTTGCAGCTATCCTGCCACTTGGGCCACATAACACAGCAGACCCCATAGTGCCAAATGTATGTGGGATAGATACATTTTTTGTGTGGAATGTCTTGATAACCTACATCCGAGAGCTGTAATGCATTTCTAAAATACTAGTAAGGTTATAGCTTCCTTATCAGAGAATAATCTCCATTTGAAAAGTTGGAAAGATAGAGCATAAGCACCTGGCCATGAAACACAAAAGAACTAAGCAATCTCCATTTTCCATCCAAAGGTGGGTGTGATCTACCTCACAGAGCAGATGTCAAACTATGGCCCTATGGTCCCAATCTTGTCTTCCACGTATTTATACAAATAAAGTTTTATTAGAACTCATTTATATATTGTCTATGGCTAGTTTCAACTCTATGATACCAGCAATAGATGCAACAGAGACGGTAAGGCCCACAAAGTCTAAAACATTTAGTCTCTCTTTGCTCATCTCAGTACCAAGGCATAAGGTCAGGCACTGTAATCACAACCCATTGTAAGGTGAAAATGTTTCATTATGAATTTCAACTGAGAAAGATAAGAAGACCCATGAACTTGTAGTCCAAACTGCAAGCCCCCGCCCCCACCCCCCTCCCGCCCATATCTATTGTCTTGAGGGTGGGGGAAGTTGGATGGGTTATTTAACCATCTGTTGGAGAATAAATTACATTAGCCTGGTTCTAAAAAAAAAAGAAGTTTCTATAAGAGATTTTACATAAAAGTATGTAAATTAATGTGAATGCATAATGAGGTAGGGTGATGCCATTTCAGGTGGTCTTTACTCTCTTCCATATAATCTGGTGTATCTTCTGAATTTTTTTTAGAAAAGCAAGTATTATTTATGTAATTTGGGGGGGAAAGCTCATTTGAAAAAAGCAGGTATGTTCATCATGAGACAAAAATGGAATCTTCAAAAATATAGTAGCCATGGTAACATATGCTATAATAAGAAGAACAAGCTAGGGCATTTCATTAAACAAAACACAATAAAACTGAGCCATTTATTCTAGTTCATTGTCTGGGAAATATTACAGATAAACAGAAGCTATCAAAACAGATAAGAAATCTTAATACTTGAATCTTTATCCCAGTTAATTTAATTTTCCTCTGACAACTTGTTCCCAACTAAACAGTGGCTACTCTTTGAGAAAGACATGCTGTTGAATAAGAATGAAATGGTCCAAATGGTTGCCTTGGTCTCTGAGAGGCAAGAAATTACACGAAACACAAGGGTCTGTGGCTAACTTTATGGACAATGTAACAGAACAACTCAGACATAGCCAGCTTGCTTTCACTGTTTTATGGGACACTGATGCTTTCAGTTTCAGGGTCAAAGGGCCTTCCCATTTTCCAAGTGGTCGAGCTGTACTTTTCCACCCAGCTTAAGTAATAATAGTCGTGACGATACAGTTTTCACTATCAAATCAAGATACATACTTTATCAAAATAACTTAGCATGTTTGCTCAATGTTCCTTGTGTTTTTCTATCCTGTCATTTGGAGTCTCTCTTATTTTAATTTCAGAAGAAAGATAAATGTTGACCATGTATCAGTTCACTTCTTACTATCTTGGATGAAACATTTATCAAGATTTCAACAGAAGATTGGAAGAGCATTTCAGGCAAAGGAAGGGTTTATCAGTCAGTGTCTACTCAGAGGACAGAAACCATGCCGGTTTAGTTGGCAGTGAGAAATTCAATATAAAGAACTGTTAAACCAGCATTGAATAAGTAAAATGAAAAAGAAAAGAAAGAGGTATCACCGAATTAGCAACTGCAGGAAGTAATTTAGCAGCCCCAAAGCTAAGGGAGTAAAAAGGAAAGTGCCGGACTAATAAAAATAAGAAATTAAAAAGAGACACGGTGGAGCTGAACCTCAGACCTCTGTGGGCGGGGGAGGGGGGACGTACTGGCCAGTGGGCGTGGATGAGGAGACCTCTGAGTGGGACCATGGCAGCTGGTGCTGGTGTCTCCGGGCTCAGAGCAGGGACCACAGAGTGAGAAGAACTTGGGTACATATTAAAGTTCGCTCCAAAACTCAGGCCTGGGTCAGAGATGGCCAGCTTTCTGGGAAGGAGAGGACAATATAGAAAAAAATAGAGCCATTGACTAAACATTGTATGCATCCCTCGCATAATTAAGTGGGCCTCTTTTGTTAAATGGCTATTAAGTGATGTTGAGTGACTTTTCCAAGTTAGAAAACAGGAAGTCACAAGAACCAGGGGGATGTGATATTCACTCTATCTCTCATTTATAATCACATCATCCATTGCAGCTTCATCTGATTTTAGACACTTGAGTAAGGTATAGTTTTTTTTTTCCATCTCCCTGTGTGTTTGATGATGATGACAGGGAAACTTCTAAAACAAGTGTAGGAATATGATTATTTTAGTAAATGCAGCAAAGATTCAATTCAGTGTAATAACTGAGTTGATACCATTATCACTGTCAAGTTCAATAGTCATTTTGAAGAAATAGCATATTTTTGAAATGATTATCATTTGCATAAGTAGAATTAAGGAGAAGGTGAGAGCCAAGTGACTACAATAGATTATTTCACATATATTAAGTTGTTGCTGTTTGTCAAACTACTAAATGGGTAAACAAAAAATTGCTATTCATGTGTGAAGGTCAGCAAGTCCTGGAATTCAACTTGATTTATAAGACAGTGAGCAAAGGTGCATGTATTGCTGTTTAACGCTTACCTTTACCTTATATTTTATATGTATATGTAATATATGTAGCATTACATATCATTTTAAAAATATATAATGCTTATGTGAGGTATTAAAGATTACACAAAGAAATAGAGACAAGACTCTAAAAGTTAATAGTACCTAGAAGTTATCTGAGTAATAATTACGTTTGTATAATCTATAATAATAAAAGCGTAATATGCTAATTAAACCAGATGTCCTTCTGGACGACCTTCCGGGCAAAGCCAGGGCTACTAGGGAAGCCCAGGTCCCAGGTGCCGGAGGGAAGCCGGTGCCGGAAGCCGGAGGAAAGAAGTCCTACTTTTGCACAAATTTTGTGCATTGGGCCTCTAGTAAAGAATAATTTAAAATAAAGAAATCAAATTAACGAATAGTATAGCAATGAAAAGATCCCACAGCCTGCTTGAATTGACTGTGTAGTTATAAACTCTACTGCCATCTAGTGGCACAAATCCTAAAAATCAGCTTGAACCAATCAGAACAATTTTAGAACCTTGGCCTACAAGGGAGCCTTCAGGTTCATTCATCCTCAGGAGCAAAATGCCATAGAATGCAATTTTCTCTCTTTGTTTGGTCAGTATACAGTAGAGTGAGTGACTTGGGGTGTTCACATATTAGTTATAAACTTCTTTATTTAGATTTTTTAAAAGAGTGGAAGGAAACCATGTTAATAGAATACAAAACTTGCTTGTGTATCATTTCACTTGGTTAAAAAAAAAACCCTGTTTTCATTTCAGGAAAAATTTTCATCTTCCTCTTTTTTTTTTTTTAAAATATGGAACACTTCACGAATTTGCGTGTCATCCTTGCACAGGGGCCATGCTAATTTTCTCTGTATCGTTCCAATTTTAGTATATGTGCTGCCAAAGCGAGCACTTCATCTTCCTCTTAACAAATAAATGGTGTTTGTTACTTTAGATATAATATTTTCTTTTAAATAAAAATATAAAGATTATCAATAAATTTTATTTAAACTATTTAACTTTTTCATTTTCATTTAAACTATTTGAAGTTATAGGACATTTTTTTCTGAGCTTTGTTTTCCTGATTTTGATAGCAATGAGAATGATCATCAGATTCAGTGAAAATCACCAACCTAAAAGATAAGATAAAAATAAATTATTTTGGCATTATATGAAGACACACCAATTAAGCTTTGGAAGACCCATAACTCAACCTGTGAGAAAGGCCATGTGCCTGAGTGAGCAAGTATGTTTCTCCTTGGGTTTCCTGATTTATGTTAAAATTATAAGCATGTGTGTTATAATTATACTAATAAAAATGATTTTTTAAAAATGCTGTTGACTATAAAAACAGGACATATATAGGATGGAAACTTGTTTTGGCCCTGGCTTTAATTTTCATCCATCATGTGGATGTCGGATAAAGGACGTTCTAAGTAAGACAGGCTACATATCTGCAGTGGAGAAAAATGCCAGTGTTTACTTTTGTTCAGCTGGGTGCAGAGTTAAAGCAAACAGGCACATTATTCTTGGGATGCTATCAGTACTTCCTGCAAAGCCCCTCACTTAGTTTATCTTGGTTTTTCACCCTCACTTCCACCACCAGTGTTTTGCCCTAGATCTCATTCAGTTTCTTATTGTCACCCCAAACTCTTTTTAGAATCCTCCCTTCACTGTTTCTGCTTCTAATTCTTGGTGTCTAATAACCACACAGTGTCCATTACTTTTTGTTTCCTTTGTTTTCTAGTGATAGACGACCCGATTGTTCCTTACTCTTGGTAAGACAAGTAACACTTAGATAAGCATTTTTGCATATGACCCTTATGCAGGAATTTCTATTATTTATATTGTCAGGGGTGATTTTACAAGTATAATTTCATAAAATAATGAATTATTTCTTTTCTGAATACTGCACTGTCCAGACTTGCACTTGGAGTGCACGAGGGCTCCCACTCCCCATATCCTTGTTAACACTTGAAATAATATCACTGGGTTTTAAATTTAATGTTATTTCTTTTTTGCCAAAAAGATATGATCATTATTGTTGCATTCTATTAATCTGATTTCTACTATGGCAAGGTATCTCCTCATATCCTTGCTAGCTGTTTTTGTCTCTACCATAAGTGGCTTATTCAGATATTTTGGCTATTTTCTTATTGGGTGTCCACTCTTTCTTTACTTTATGTGCTTGCATATTATTGGTATTAATATCTTATAGGACTTTAAAAAATCTTTTTTGTTGAAAGTATTACATATGTCCCCATTTTTCCCATTGACCTCTTCTAGCCCACCCCTGCCCATGCTCCAGGCCTTCACCACCCTATTGTCTGTGTCCATGGGTTATGCAAAGACCCACCTTCCCTCTGAGATTCGCAGACTGTTCCATGCATCTATGTCTCTGGATCTATTTTGTTAATCAGCTTATTTTGTTCATTAGATTTATTCTGTTCATGAGTGAGATTTTTGACAGAGCATTTAACTTCTTCTAAACTTTGTCAATGATGTACTACATTGAACAGGAACTCTTAATTACTTTTTTAGGCAAATACATCTGTATTTTTACCTAATGGTGTGTGCTTTTTTGAGTATTTCTTAAGCCCTTCCCCACTCCTAACTCAATGAAGATATAGTGTGAGGAAGGGATCCAACCTTATTTCCACATGTTTATCTAGTTTTCTTAACACTACATGTTCTAGTAAACAAGTCATCATTTCCCTACTGATTAGAAGTGTCACTCTTAATACTAAGTTTCCATATACACTTGAATCTATTTTTTTTTTAAATTAGCTCTCTATATGGTCCCAGAACTTTGTTATTATTACTATGGCTTTGTTGCACATCTTTCTCTCTGGTGAAATGGGATTTCACTTAGAGACTAGAGTCCTTTCCCTAGGGAGAATTCTTATCTAGAACAGAGACCCTTTTGAAGCAGCATTCACATGGCTAGTTTGGCATGTCCTCCCTTTTATCTCTTCTTTTTTTACAAAATCAATACAACCATTTCTTTTATCATAAATTTAAGAATAAGTTTTCAGTATCTTAAAATATCCTGTGGGGTTTTTTATTAGAACTGCTTTGGGATTTGAGAGTTAAGTCAAAAAGAACAAACATTTTAAAATATTAATAGGGTTTCATTTTAAAACAGAGATTAATTCTTTACTCAAAATGTGTATAACTCACCTGAGAGTCATGGAGCATTTTTAGTGCTTCTTAGTGACGATTTTTTAAATTATTTGTGCTAATTTGGGCATTTTTATTATTTTCCCCCAGACAATTAATTTAGAAGCCTGCTGGATGATGAGAAGCATTTGGCCCAGGCACTCCATTGTCCCACTAAAAGCCAGCACCACTGCCCAGATATGTGATGAGGCAGTGGTAGCTGACCCAGCTGACAAGCAAAGGAGTGCAGAACTTCTTGGTTGATCCACACACTAGAGAGCAATAACAAACAGGTGTTGGCATATGCCAAAAAACAACTAATAAACTTGTCTATTTTAGGAATTACTGAGATTTGAGGTTAATATTTCAGGTCTATTGGTCTTGCATGCCCAGGATTGGGTTGGGGGAGGGGCCAGCAGGTCTTGCTAGTTTGGTACCTTTACATACATTTTTTTTCTCTCTCTCAGTAGAGATGAACCACCCTTTTATATTCCAAGCGATACAGAAGGAATATGAAAGTGAATTTCACTTAGAGCCCAGAGTTCCTGCCCAGGGGAGAAGTCTAGATTAGAACAAAGAAGTAGCAGACACAAACCTGGGAAGGCAAAACCATCAATTCCCAAGGACTGAGGAATTGACACCAGCTCTAGAGCCCAAAACTAGAATTTCAGATTATTACCTTCAGGGAGAGAACCAAAAGAAGCATGAATGGTGTCTCAGCAATGCTTAGTCTTGCAACAGATAATAATAGTTGAAAGAATGCCTTAGGAAATCCTGTGGCCATTTTTTCCACATTTAAAAAAAATTAAAAAGAAAAAATAATCAAATTATCTTTTATCTCAGAGAAGGTAGTCATTCATAAATTTCACAAATTCTATAACTAAAAGAACCTGAGCAATAAAAGATTGGAATTTTTTTATATTTTCCCAAGGTTTATAAATGTTGTCATAATGCAAATACTGTATTTAATTTAATTTCACATAGTGCCCAATGTTATATAAATTCAAACGTAAATTACTTTTGTTTAAAATTTTTATTGCATTTCTCCTTTCCAATTATTTTTCTTTTTCCATTTATTATGTTTTAGTTATTTAATTTTTAAAAATATACTTTTCTCTCTGGTCCCACTAACGTTATTTGTCTTCTCAAGCTCACTTGCTTCTTCATGTGTCATTTGCATTGCTCTTCTATATGTTCCTTCCATATTTTCTTTTCAATTCTACCGTCTCACTCCTCTCACTCCACTTTATATATATTTTTTTAATTTTGGGATACTTATTTGGCTTTTGTAGATTTTAGTTATTTTTTAACTGTATGAAATATCCTTTTCACCTTACATTTTAAAATGAGAAAAAAGGAGATACACTTTTAAAATACAAAATGAGCCTACAATCTCTTGTGTGCCAAAAAAAATAAGGAAATGCTCAGGAAAGGATGTGGGCATGCCGTAAAGACACAGGCACTGACTTGAAAAAAAAAAAACAAACCCTACAGCGGAAGCTAGGTCAGTTTCAGCAACTAGATAAATAATGATTGTATTGGATTATGGAACAAAAGAATCTGTATGCATTCATGCTTATAGAATAAATAGATGAATGAATAAATAAGTGGGAGAGAATGGAAAGCTCTATCTAGAGAAGACTTCTAATTAATAAACAGTGTCTCCAAGTTCCTTCTTATTCTAACCACTTGTTTGCATGTACCTAACATTTTTCTATATCATGTTGGTTTTTTCTCTTTAATGCTCAGGAGCCCAGGTATAGGGGACAGTTAGGTTCAGGGCCTCAGGTCTGGTAGGATTAATCTATACATATAAAAGCCTATATGCAAATTGTCCCCACGGGAGTTTGACCGGGAGACTGATTGCTCGCTATGATGTGAGCTGACCACGAGGGGGCGGTGCAGAACAAAGGAAGACAGCGGCTGGCAGCCAGAAGGCCCTGATAGGCCCTGATCACGGGCCAGGCCTAGGGACCCTATCTGTGCTAGAATTTGGTGCACCGGGCCTCTAGTTAATTATAGAAGAAAAAAACAAAAAACCTCAGTAAGTTGATAGAGAAGAAACCTGGCCAATACCACCTTAACAAAATGAATAAAGATAAAAGTCATTGATCATAAGACACATTTTCATCTCAAATGCCCTGATAGGATGCTCTGAGAAGGTCACAGCATGTGATGTTTTCTTGTCCAAAATGCAGAACCTCAATCTAAACTTGAGAAAACATCACATCAATGCAAGTGAGGAATATTCTACCTACCAAGGTCAAAAGAAATACAAGGAAAAACTGAGAAACTATTATGGATGGGAAGAAACCACACAGACATCTCAACTAAATGCAACACAGAATCTCAAGTTTGATCTTGAAACGACAGTGAACATTAGTGGAAAAGCTAGTGAATTTCAAATAAGGCAGCTTGGTTAATAATGCTGTACCAATGTTGCTCTCCTGGTTTTGCTAATTGTAAGATGTTAACAGTAGGAGAACCTGGGTATGGGGCAAATAGGAACTATCTGTGTTATTTTTACTATTGTTCTGTAAGTCTAAACTATTTCAAGTTGTTTATACACATATACATATGTAAGTTTTTATTATATACCTATACATTTATTTTATACATACATATGTATTCAACAATAGTTTTATCTTTCTTGGAGTTACAACCTATGCTGATGTTAGCTCTTTTCTTACAAATAAGTAAGAGAAGTTTCCCTAGTTTTTCATGCACCTTAAGCTGAACTCCACATTTGTACTTTAAAAATAACAACAGCAACAAGACACTGAGACATTCTAAATCTATATCATCTATAAATGTGAGCCATGTTTTCTTGGCCATACCAGAGAACTAAGAGGGGGGTTACAGTTTAGCGTTTTTATGACTCTTTGATGTTCAATCAGGTTTTCAGACTGATTGAAAAAAAAATAAAAATAAAGACACTGCCCATCTCTCCCTAAAAGCAACAACCTAATTTGATTCTCTTGGTTACTGCCAAAAATTTAATTACATACATTATCCATGTCCATTAATAGTTTGCTTATTTATTCCAGGGGCAAACTCCCTTCTTTTCCCAGAGTAGTGTATTCTATGGTGACTGTGCTTTTGTGTCAGTGACTATGTAGAAAGTGGAACTAGAGATGAAGAGAAAACAGAGGCCTTCAGGGAGTGGGAAAATCTTCACCCAGTCACCTTAGTGGATAACTCAACTTGTTTGCTGTTAGGTGTTCTGCTATTTACAACTGCACTATATATAACTCCCTTGCTCTCCAATAGTTAAGAATCTCTCAAGGGCAATTGTCCAATTAGGTGACAATCAGAACACTTCTGTTGAATACTATTTTTCTTTGTTATAACTTAAGCAAGACATAAGTAACTATATATAAACAGTGGTCTCCACTGGCTGTGGGGGCAGCAATTTTGCCCCCGGGGAATGTTTGACAAGGTTTAAAAGTAATTTTGATTGTTAGAACTGAGGTGGTGGTACCAGGTACCATCATCTAGTGGGTAGGGGCCAGGGATGCTGCTAAGCTTCCTACAATGCATAGGACAACCTCCTAACCCCCCAAAATATCATCTGGTTCGCCTAGCTGGTTTGGCTCAGTGGATAGAGCATCAGCCCGCGGACTGAAGGGTCCCAGGTTTGATTCCGGTCAAGGGCACATGCCTGGATTGTGGACTTGATCCCCATTAAGGGACATGCAAGAGACAGTCAATCAATGATTCTCTCTCATCATCGATGTTTCTATCTCTCTTCCCCTCTCCCCCCCTCTCTGAAATCAATAAAGATATATTTTTTAAAAATCTCATTCAAAATGTTAATACTGTTGAATACACTAATGACACAGTGTTTTTAAAAACTATTGAAGAAATTGTATCAGTTCTCTTGTCCTAAAGCCAGCTAGCATCACATATACACACACACACGCACATGCACACACATGCACACACACACACAAACAAAATCGTCACACTATTAATGATGCAAACTGTTCCATGGACTCAGCCTTATCCTATCTAATAAAAGACAAAAATGGTAATTGGCGTACGACCAATACCCTTTTCATTGGCTAATCAGGGCTATATGCAAATTAACTGCCAACTAAGATTGGCAGTTAACTGCCAACTAAGATTGACTGCCAACAAGATGGCGGTTAATTTGCATATGTAGGCACAATGCAGGGAGGCGAAAGGGAAAGC
>NW_006286587.1:4951535-4973242 GCF_000327345.1 Myotis davidii | reverse complement strand
GGGAGATCTCGGGGCGCTGGGAGTCCCCTGCCCAGGCCTAATGCCTTGGCCAGAGGCGTTAGGCCTGGGCAGGGGCAGAGCCTGCAACCGCGGGGAGCTGGGGGTCCCCTGCCCAGGCCTGACACCTCTGCCGGAGGCCTCAGGCCTGGTCAAGGGGCTGATCCGGGGATTGGTGATCGGAGGGTGATGAGGGTCAACTCCTTTGGCCAAGGCATCAGGCCTGGGAGGGGGCTGGGGGTCCCCTGCCCAGGCCTGATGCCTGGGCCAGAGGCATCAGGCCTGGGCTGGGGGCAGAACCAGTGATGGGGGGAAATGAGGGTCCCCTGCCCAGGCAGGGTGATGGGGGTCAACGCCTGAGGGCTCCCAGTATGTGAGAGGGGGCAGGCTGGGCTGAGGGACACTCCCCCCCCACACACACCAAGTGCACGAATTTCGTGCACCGGGCCCCTAGTTTTATCATATCAATAACAATAAATAACATTTATATACAGTTTAAACTATATCAAGATTTCCTCATATATTTCCCCCAATTGAACCTTGGCTCTGGATGCTATCACAGTGAGGTCATTCCAGGGTAGAGTCCATCAGTCTTTTCTGGTAATATCCAAATTCATGTATCTAGAGTCTTAGCAACAATGCCTGCTCCCACAGAGGGCACAAGGGCGCTTCAGTTGATTCTCAGAAGCAACTTTCAAAAACCCATTGTCCCCCGGAGTAAGAAGGCAAACTACTAATGACCCTAGATAATGTAGCTAATTAAATTTTTGGCAGTAACCCAAAGAGAATAAAATTAGATTGTTGCTATGAAGTGGCACAACAATGTTCAATTCACTCTTTTGGGGTTTTTCCACTGTGAGAAAAGTCAAGAAAAGAATGACTGCAGATAAGAAGAAAGCTGTTTTCTGTTTGACTTTTTAAAGTGCCATGTAACCATATTTATTAGAGTGAAAGAAGGAGTGTAAAGGCTTTACTGCTGCCACACTTACTCCCTACAGTGCAGCGGTTCTCCAAATGTGGTACCCGGACCAGTAGCATCAGCCCTGGATACGAAGTGGCACAACAATGTTCAATTCACTCTTTTGGAGTTTTTCCACTGTGAGAAAAGTCAAGAAAAGAATGACTGCAGATAAGAAGAAAGCTGTTTTCTGTTTGACTTTTTAAAGTGCCATGTAACCATATTTATTAGAGTGAAAGAAGGAGTGTAAAGGCTTTACTGCTGCCACACTTACTCCCTACAGTGCAGCGGTTCTCCAAATGTGGTACCCGGACCAGTAGCATCAGTATCCCTGGATACGTGTTAGAAATGCAGCTTCTCAGGCTCCATCCCATCCCTCTTGGATCAGAAACTCTGGGGATGGAAGCCAGCAATCTGTGAATTTTATGAGCCTTTAGGATAAGTCTAACCTTTGGGAGCCACTGCTAGAGTCAATTATGGAATTACTGTCAGAGCGACCCTGTTTCATCATGACAAGGTGATGACATTCATTTGCTCAAAACCCTGCAATAGCTCGCCATTTGTCCCAGAGTAAAAGCTAACTCATTCCGCCGGCCTACAGCGCTTCACTCGCAGGCTGTCCTCAGAACAAGTTTCTGACATTACCTCTTACCACCCTCCCTTTTGCTTACTCACCTCCAGGAACCTGCGGTTTTTGCTTTTCCTCAAGCACACTATGTGCCCAGCCACGGTACATGCTGAGAGTTAAGGCTGGGCTGTTAGGCTCTGTGTGTACTTTGAGGGTTTAAGAAGGAAATGAATCATAACAATGCAGTTTGATAGACATGATGAAAGTAATAAAGCATCCGAAGAATTGGGTTAATGTTTAACAGGAAGCACCACTTCAGAGACTTAGCAAAATAAAGTGCTATTTTTCTCCTAAAAAAAGGACCTTGGCCCATGACCCTTCTCCTCGCCTGCAGTGAACCTGCTGAGCAGGGAGCCTATCTACACCTGTAAGGATTGAAGTCACCTCCTGAGGATGGCTGGAGGAAAAGACAGCGGGAGCCTGCTAAACGGCCCACTTCATGGAGAAACAGCATCATCCCTTTTATGTTCATGAGGTATTGGGGAAAGGATGGGCACCTGGACCAATGGAACTGAATAGAGAACCCAGAAATAGCCCAACACAACTATGGTTAATTGATTTTTATAAGGATGCAATGGCAATTTAATACAAATAATTTGTTAGTCTTTTCAACAAATAATGCTGAAGTAATTTGATGTCCATAAGGAATAAAATGAACCTTGATTTATACTTCACACCCTATACAAAAAAAGTTAACCTAATAAAACTTTTAGAGGAAAACATAGGAGAAAATGTTGGTGTTCTTGAGCTAGGTAAATAGTTCTTAGATGCAACACCAAAAACATAATCTGTAAAAGAAAAATTATAAATTTGATTTCATCAAAATTAAAAGTTTTCCATTGTGAAAGAAACTGTGATGAGAATGAAAAGATGAGCCACAAATTGATAAAAACGCATTTGCTAATTCCATGTCTAAAAAATGACATATCCAAAATATATAAAGAACTCAACAATAAGAAAACAAAATAACCCAATACAATTTGGCAAAGATTTGAATAAATACTTCACCAAAGAAGATACATAGGTGGCAAATTAAACAAATGAAAATGTGCTCAACATTTTAGGGAAATGCAAATTAGAACAATGAGATACCACTACATAACTATTAGAATGACTAAAATACTAAACAAACAAACAAGAACTCTGCCAATTCCAAGTGCTGGTGAGGATATGCAACAACTCAAATTTTTGTACACTGATCATGAGAATGCTACATGGTGTTGCCACTAGGGAAAACAGTTTGGCAGTTTCCTATAAAGTTAAACATACCCTCACTGTTTGATCCAGAAATCCTATTCAAATCTAATGAAAACCCAAGTTCTCACCAAAACGTATATGCTAATATATATATTACTTTTACTCATCATTGCCCCAAACTGGGAATAACTCAAATGGCCCTTAATTAGAAAAAGATATAGTAACAATGGAATACACTCAGCAATAGAAAATAACAGAGTTTTGATACAGCAGCATGACAGAATTTCAAACACAGTACGTTATGTGAAACAAGTCACAATAAAAAGGCTTCATGCTCTGATTCCATTTGACAACATACTGGCAAATACAACATTCTATGGACCAATAACAGATCAGAGGTTATCTAGTTACCAGAGGTTAAGGATGGGGGTAGATTTTATTAACTTATCCTAATTACAAATGGGGAACTACTACAGGGCAAATGAATAAGTTTCTTCAAAACGTAAATGGTATAAAAGAAACGTGAGGACTTATCAACCAAAGGCAAAGTGTTGACTTAGTTCTGTAACCTAATCACATTAACAGTTAAAAGGCAGTCAAGAAATTTGGGAAATTTGAACTGACTGTGTATTAGATGGTATGAAGCAATTTTGTTCATTTTGTCAGATATGATAACAATGTATTTTGTAAGTTCGTAGATTTTATTAACTTATCCTAATTACAAATGGGGAACTACTACAGGGCAAATGAATAAGTTTCTTCAAAACGTAAATGGTATAAAAGAAACGTGAGGACTTATCAACCAAAGGCAAAGTGTTGACTTAGTTCTGTAACCTAATCACATTAACAGTTAAAAGGCAGTCAAGAAATTTGGGAAATTTGAACTGACTGTGTATTAGATGGTATGAAGCAATTTTGTTCATTTTGTCAGATATGATAACAATGTATTTTGTAAGTTCTTATCTGTTAGTGATAAAAATTTGATGCTTTTGGGGGTAAAATATTATCACACCAAGGATTTGCTTTAAAACTTGTGTAGGGGGATATTAACAAGGCAATATTGGCAAAATATTGCTAATTGTTGAAGTTAAAAGGAATTTTTTAATTTTATTGAGACAGAATAGACATATAGCACGGTATAAGTTTAAGGTGAACAGCATGATGACTTGACTTCTATAGATTGTGAAAAGATTACCACAGTAAGTTTAGTCAACATCCATTATTTCATATATATTCAAAAAAAGGAAAAAACATTTTTTCTTTGTGATGAGAACTTTTAGAATCTACACTTTTAGCAACTGTCAAAAGATTCTTTTGAGTGTTCCAAGGATACCAGTAAACATATCTAACATATCCTTAACTGTAATGATATCTCAAGGAGATGAATAATAGTTGTTACAACCATTTGAGGGAATTGGCACTGTTGAACGCTTCAATGCATCGGGCCTGAAACACAGTTTATTTTATTTCACCATCTCTCACACACACAGGAAAAGTAGGGATCCTGGATGCAGACATTATTATGCACATCCTCACTTCTCTGGACACCAGCCACCTTCCATGCATATCAGCTCCACTTCAGCTCACGCACACAGCCTGGGGCTGGCAGTCACTTGTCCCATGAAGGCTGGAACCTTTCTCAAGGCCACCCCTAAAGCAGTCAGGCAGGCCCATTAGTTCTGACTCCTCCAAAACACTTGAGGATTTTGCTGAACTATCATGCCACAGGGCCTGGGATATGGCATCCCAAGAGGCAGCTGAAGGGGCCAAATGAAGCCATTTGGCACCATAGAAGGGTTACATTCCATTGATGCAAACTTTGACCTGTGGGGAAGGCCAGCCAATATCTTTCCTTGTTTTCCTCCCTCCAGTGGACTGGTCTGATCCATGTGCCGGGAAGACACATATCTGCTGATGACTCTGGCTCTGTACCTCCTTGTGCCTCACTTTCTTTCTTTCCCTTACTCCTTTGTGTGCACGCGTGTACACCACACACACACACACACACACACACACACACACACACACGCATGTACTCACTTAAATTAAGTATCAGTGCTTTCAATCTGGCCTCAGGCTCTGTTTTCCCAGGAACCTAGGCTGAAACAGTTGACATTAATATCCCATTTTACGGATGGGAGTGATATTGGTGAAACTGAGAAGTTGAGTAACTCTGAAGTCACATAAATAGCAAGTGGCAGGCCGAATCCAACCCAAGTCCTAGATCTGTAATATACTATCTCGGTACCTGAGGCAAAACAGTTATGTCTTGTTAAGCCAATAAACTGACAAAGACAGCCTAGTATGATAATGTCCTGAAGCCTAGATATTACTTCAGAAAACACAAACTTCAATGCTCAAACTTAAAAATGGAAATGTCATTAATATATTCAGAAAGCACATAAAATCCACTAATATATTTTAGGAGAAAAATAGGCTGTTTTTAGGCAGAGCTCCAAAACCAAACACAAGGATCAGTACTGTTCTTAGCCAAAGGATTTTAATCTTGTTATTTTCTCTTCCTTGCTCCCAGCCTTCCCTGTGCCAAATATTCCATTACCAAAATTAAATTGGCAATGTTTAACTATAGCATAGAAGCATTTCTCTGAACGTGAACAACATAGGAATCCAGAAATATCAGGTTCCATTGGTTATAAACTGCATGTTTCTCATTTATTACTTTTGCTATTTGTATTTATATGATCATTTTTAATAGGTAAGACATTTACATGGACCAAAGGGATAATCCATTTAAAAGCTCTATCTTACCCCATTCTCAGCCTCTAACTTCCCTGAGAGACTGTTGTGTTCTTGCTGGGAGGAAGGAGCTAATTAGCTGCCTGAGATCTACTCACTTCCTTTAGAGGGAACATGCCCCCAAGGGAACCTGGTCTAACTTCTTCATTTGGGCCTCAGAATGGACTGACGATTGTTTAGGAGGAAGAGTCTTTGTTTCTGAGGGGCCCTTAGGTAGTCCCTGGCTAAAGATAGCTTATAGTAAATAGAACCAGAAGCTTTGGTGGGCCTCAGGGGAGATGTCAAGTAGGTTATAATCTATAAAATGGAGAATCTTCATCATAAAATGTGGGTGGTGATCCTGTGTGCTGCACTTACGGAAAACATCTCTAGATGATGGGTGAGGGAGGGAGCCCCATGACATCACAGACCTCCCTGCATCATCTGAGTATTTTGATGGTGTAGCCCCTTGCCATTTTTAATAAAGCTTGAAACTGGGAAATATCTCTCTGATTCATGGATTGTGTGTGTGTGTGTGTGTGTGCGTGTGTGTGTTATCTCAACTTGTAAAGAACTTCTATGCTTATAAGTAACTACATACCTGTATTCTTTCCCAACATTTTTTACACCATGGTAGTTAGTTTATTATACACACTGTTCTGCAACATGCTTTTTTCCGGTTAATTTAAAAATCTTTTTAAAAACACAGAAAAACAACAACAACAAAAGAGGAGGGGATCATTTATAATGCCACCAAAAATATTGGTTTTTTGTGTGTTTTTTACATTTTCTGAAGTAAGCAAGTTTGGGGGTATAATGGAATAAATACGAGCTGCACTGAGGTTTTATGTGGAAATAGATACTGTTGTATATTGCTTATGGGAGCATAAATTGAGACAGCACCTATGAAGGACCATTTGGCCGTGGTGCCAATATAACAAATGTATATTTCCTTTAAGTCAACAGTTCTACTCCCAGGAAACTATTCTGCAGATGTACTTGCAAATATGTAGTGTGTTGTGTGTACAAGATTATTCAGTGCAATACTATTTAGGAGAGTAAGTTTAGAAATAACCTAAATACCATCAAGAGAAAACTGATGAAATATGCATAAATGTGGAAGCTGTAAAAAAATAAGAAGTTTTATATATGTAGATATGGCATTATCTATAACTATCCTATATAATAAAGAGCTAATATGCAAATTGTCATCACGCCCTCGTGTCCTTACACCCTTGCGCTGGGGCTGGGGGACCTGAGGCCACTCCTCCTGCCCCAGTGCCAGGCCAGGGGACCTAAGGCTGCGCGGGGGGACCTGAGGCCATGCTCCCCTGCCCATCACTGGGCCAGGTGACCTGAAGCTGTGCCCCCAGTCTGGTATCGAACCAGGGGACCTGAGGCTGTGGCCCCACCCTGTGGGGCTTGACAGGGGTGGGGCCAGCCGGGTCTGGGTCTCTCTCGATTTCAAAGTGCACATGGGTGGGTGGGGACTTGACTCTGGGTCCCATGGCCCGCCCCAGGCTCTGACAGGAGGGAGATTTTCATATACGTTTTACTAATTTTCTTTTGTCTCCGACACTTCTATTATAAAGGGCAAGTAGCAATATTAAAATATTTCCTCTAATTAATTTTTTTTTAATGTGCATGAATTTCATGCACTGGGCCACTAGTATTAGTTACAGCTGTACACTACAATATTAACTGCTAGGAAATTGTTGGTGTACATATTCCACGTTTTTTGTGTCTGCGTGAACACATTTATTTTCCAATATGGTATACTGCATGTGCTATTTTAAAACCTATCTAATTTATTATAGTTTCCAACATGATCAACATTTTCTTATGTTAAATAACTTCAAGGAGATGAAATTTTCAAATGGTTTAGGTAGAGTTACACACATGTAAAAAAACATACAAACTACAAGGGTCTAGCTCAATGAGCTATCACAAAGTGAACAAACCCACTTCAGAACACCAATAAAGTGACAAAATGCCTTTGGCAATCTCCACCTACCCTCTCCTGACTTGGTGAGTTCATAACCAGTCCTCTTTGAATAAAATCTCATTTTAAGAAATGGAAGCATTCTATGTGTATTACAAATTTTGCACTTTAACAATAGCAAAATATTTTCCATTAGCAACATAGGGCCAGTTATTACTTTAATTTCCGACAATGAATCAACTGAAACTTATGTTACAGTGCCCTTCATACTAAAACATCAGCTGGTCATTTACAAATGTCATCTTGTGAAGTGTGTCTGATGTGTTACATGTGAAGCTGAAACTATTCATATAAACTTAGTTGGCTAAACGTGATAAATCTAATGAATTAAGTATCTTTTATATGGTTGAAATACAGTATATGCTATATACTACAACTAACAATTTTATTGTTTAGTCCACTTTCAACAAGGGCATTTGTAAGGCACCTTAAAGATGGTCTGTTAAGCCCTGCCTATGTGGCTTGGTTATTTGAAGTGTCATCCAGTACACTGAATGGTTGTGGATTCAATTCCTTGTCAGGGCACATACCTAGGTTGTGGGTTTTGACCTCTAGTAGAAGAGTGTGGGAAAGGCAACCAATAGATGTTCTCTTTCACATCATTGTCTCTCTCTCTCTCTCTCTCTCTCTCTCTCTCTCTCTCTCCACCCCCCCCTCCAAAAAAAATCAATAAGTATATCCTAGGGTGAGGATTAAAAAAAGAAGATGGCAATTTGAAAGAAATGACTAAGAAATACATTTAAGTACTAAATGATGCTTTAAAAATCAGTAAAATCTGTGAAAATTGTGTTTCTTAGAAATTTAGTATTCCATGGAAATTGATAGGTATCTATCAGAAGAAAAGAAATCAAACATAAAAATTTTTTCTTAGAAAATCTTCACAAATATAAGTAAAAATTAGCGAATATGTACACAGTCGCTCTTGCTAGCATGTCATAATTGGCCTTTATGAGTGGTATGGTCTATCAATGTGTACCAGAAAGCCCAGGGAGCTCCTGGTTTCATCAATGACTTTTCAGTTTTCTCCTTGTCTTTGAAGTAAAGTGAGCCTTGCCTTCCTCCAGTCTCTTCTTTCTCCCCCATCATTGAGTGAGTCTATAGCTTAAGGGGCTCTTATTGAAGGAGGAGAACAGGAGGCCAAGGTATTAAAAAAGGTGATTGTGTGTGTGTGTGTGTGTGTGTGCATGTCAGAGACAGACTTCAGAGGAGCTTTGATGTCTGAGGAATTGGGTAGAAGAAGAAATCAAATTTTATTTTATTTTTAAGAAGCTTTTTGTGGCTTACGTGTCCCTTTCATAAGACTTGAGAAATACAAGCAGGGAAATTTTGACATTACTTTTGGGTGTGACAATGTGCTCTTGCTCCATACCAGAACCACGGGGTATATGCCTTTCAATGCATCATGAATTCAACATCTGAGTTTTAGTACCTGAGTAGCATTAACAACTGAACTATGCAAATTCAACGGTTAAATTCAGCATGTGTTTGTCATATCATTCAGGATTTGGTGTAGATAAAACACTATACTAAGTGAATTCTTTCTCTCGGATCCTGAGTGAAAGAACTTTTAAATGAACAACATACATACTATTTCACAAGTTAAAATGAAAGAAATGTTCAGTGGTCAAGTAAGTTCACAGAGCACTGCTTTAGGAACTCATTTGATTTCTGCAGATATGTTTCTGCAACAGTAATCAACCAAGAAAAGCAGTGTAGCTTGCTATATTTGAGTGTTTCTAAGTGTTAGCATACTTAATCTATTTATCCTGACAGCCTGAAGACTGTGCCAGCCGTGGGCAAACTACAGCCCGTGGGCCGGATCCGGCCCGTTTGAAATGAATAAAACTATTGGGAAAAAAAGACCGTACCGTTTTATGTAATGATGTTTACTTTGAATTTATATTAGTTCACACAAACACTCCATCCATGCTTTTGTTCCGGGCCTCCGGTCCAGTTTAAGAACCCATTGTGGCCCTCGAGTCAAAAAGTTTGCCCACCCCTGGCTTCAGCGGTCCTTCAGCTGTAGATACTTTACCACTCGGTTCTAAAACACAACCAAGGTGGGGGAATCTTGCAATCTCACACAATGCTTTAAGAGAACTCAGTGCAAAGCATATTCTTGATGTCAAAGCACAGAGAAGACAGACAAGTGAAAATCCAGGATCATTCTCACACATTAAATAGATGCAAAAATTCTAGACCAAATGTCGGCAAATTGAATCCAGAAATTTATAAAACAGTACTGTGCCATAATTAAATTGTTTCCTTCCCGTCCCCTCCCCCAGAATGAAAGGTTGCTTTAACATTAGAGTGTTTAATGAAAGACATAACTGAAAAATGTTTAGAGGATAATATAGAGAAAATAGCTTTGTGGCCTTACATTAGGAGAAAATGTAGGTAAACGCAACTTCTTTAAGCTTTAAAAAATTTTACTGTCAAAATGATACAGTAAAACTAGTGAAAAACAAGCTACATGTAGCTGGCAAGTGACTAATCTCCAGAATATATAAAGAACTTCTACAAATCAATAAGAATATATTAGACCACCCAGTAAGGTGAAAATGAGCAAAAATCCTGCATTGGACCTTAATTTAAAAGGAAAAGTTGACTAACAAATATTTGTAAAGGTTCTCAATTTTGTAAATGATCAGATAAATACAAATTAAAATCTCAATGAGGTATTATTACATACTCATCAGATTGGTAGAACTAAATGCAATAACACAACAAACAACAAGTGCTGGCGAGGATGTGGAGTGCACTGCTGGTGGGAATGCAGACCGGTGCAGCAACTGTGGAAAAACAGTATGGTGTTTCCTCAAAAATTTGAAAATGGAACTGCCCTTTGATCCACTTCTGGAAATAGATCCTAAGACTCTGGAAATATCAATCAGAAAGAATATATGCACCCCTATGTTCGTAGCAATATTATTTACAATAGCTAAGATCTGGAAGCAGCCAAGTGCCCATCAGTAGTAGAGTGGATAAAAAAGCTGTGGTACATTTACACAGTGGAATACTATGCAGCTGTGAAAAAGAAGGAACACTTACCCATTGCAACAGCATGGATGGATCTGGAGATTATTATGCTAAGATAAATAGGCCAGTCAGAGAAAGACAAATACTATATAATCTCACTTACAGTAGATGTAGGATTTAATGAGCAAAATAAACTGACAAGGAAAATAGAGTCTGAAACATGGAGCATTAGAACAGACTGAAGGATGTCAGAGGGGAGGAGGGAGGGAGGGACTGAGTAAAAGAAGCTGAAGAGATTAGCTAAATAACATATATGCATAGCCCATGGTCACAGGCAGTAGTGTGGTGAAGGCCAGGGGATGGGGTGCACAGGGGCTGGGAGTAGGTGGGCAAGAGGGTGAATGGGGGACATCTGTAATAGAGTCAACAAGAAAAACAAATGTTTTTTTAAAAGCCATAGCAAATATTGGAGAAGATGTCATCCAACAGGGACTTTCCTAAACTGCTAATGGAAATAAAAATTTTTACAACCATTTTGGAAAAGAATTTAGTATTATCTAGTAAATTCAAAAATACACATACCCCTAGGTTTGGTATTAAAACCTATGCTTAGATAAACTGGTAGACATGTGACCAGAAGGTAATGTACAAGATTGCTCATAGCAGCATTGCCTGGGGGAGTCTCAAGCTAGAACAATGGAAATACTGACCTACATTAAGTTGGCTTATTCAGTCACATTTTCTTCATACAATGTAAGAGTATGCAGCAAGTTAAAGGAAGAGACCACAGCTACATGACGCAAAATGCATAAACTTCACAGATGTAATGTTAGGTAAGAGAAGTAAAATGTAAAAGAATACCTAGTGAAGGTACAAAATTCATATAAAAATTGTATTCCTATACTGTAAAATTTAAAACAGGCCAAACTCACCTCTAATGTTTAGTGATACATATGTAGATAGGAAAACAATAATGCTAGACAAGAAAATAAATGCCACGTAAGTTGAGATAGAAGTTACCACAGGGGTTAGGGGTGTCATGATTGGGGATGGGCGTGTTGGGGGCTTCAGTGGTGCTGGCGATGTTCCATTTCTTCACCTGTGTGCATTTACGTGTATATAAATGTTTGGGTATAGTGAAAGGTTTCCATGGACATTTGGGGTGTTTATCAGGGGAGGCTGGCCTGTGCATTGTAGATTTAGCAGCATCCCTGATCCCTACCCACTAGATGCGAGTAATATCCTCCCAAGCAGTGAGGACCAAAATGTCTCCAGACATTGCCAAGTGTCACCTGGAGAACAAAGTCACCCCCATCCTCCATCAAGAACCACTGATAACCAATGGACGCAAGACACTGTGGGTGGGGGGTGAGGGCATGAGCGGGGGTGGAGGTGGAAGGGCAATGGGGGATAAGGACATGTATGTAATACCTTAATCAATAAAGAAAAAGAAAAAAAAGAGAACCACCGATACAGTAATTTTTTAATGAAAATATCCACTATTACAAGAATGGTGGTTACATTCTCACGATGGCCACCAGATTTTCACTTGAACCTACCACCTTTTTAACATAAGTAAAAAATGGTGAGTATCTTTGTAATGAGGAATGTTTTCTGTTGCTCATCCTAATCCTGAGTTTGAGATTGCTTCTATATTCTAGTTTCTTTATCCTGTGCAAGTTTCAGGGGACAGCATTTTTTAGAGAGGACTTTTAAATTATCTTCAAGGATGTGATGGAAACTCTGTTGTGTGGCACAGAATAAGGTTAATGGAGAAAGTGCTTATTCTTTCAAATTAAACATTGGAAAATAAAATGAGGCTAATATTTCTGGCCCCATATATGGGAAAAACAACTGTTTTTAAAGTATTACTTAGACTTATTTTCATTTTTACTGGTTAAAAAAATGATAGAAGGTGAAAACTTGACAACAGTGCATGCTTTGTGTTACACAGGTGTTTTAAACTATGTTATTTTAAGTGCATTTTGAGAAAGAAACTAATGTCATAATTCATTAGGTTTTAGGCAGTGTCATAAATCTGTCATGGGATATAGGAAAAGTGTCATTTAGTTATGTTGGAAAGAGGAGTATTGCCACAGCTCAGCCACCTGTACTAAACGGAGTCACTTAAAAAATCAAGGGTGTGTGCATGTATGTGCCTACACACGTGCACTCACCCACAGACACAAGCAGTAACTCAACACCGGTTACATTTACATGTAAAAATGCACTTAAAAAACATATGTTTTCTTTGGTCATGGTTAAAAAATTTTTGAAAGAAATTAAATTAATGCCTAAAAGCATAGGATTGTATTAAGTAAGCATTTTAACTTTATTAAGATGCAAAGCAGATATACACACATACATATATTCATATATTTTTAAAAGTATTTTGGAGGGTTTTTTACATGTTTTTATCGATTTTAAATAGAGAGGAAGAGAGGGAGAGAGAGAGAGAGAGAGAGAGAGAGAGAGAGAGAGATCCTCAATTGGTTGTCTCCCAGACGTGCCCTGACTAGGGCAATCTGGGTATGTGCCCTCACCAGGAATTGAACCTGAAATCTTTCGGTGCAAGGGATGATGCTCCAACCAACTGAGCCACACTGGCCAAGGCTTAGAGGTTTTAAATCCACTTGTTTAGTATTTAGAATAATAAGTAAGAATGAGCATATTATAAGTGGTGGTATAGTATTATCAGTGCTTGCAGTATGATGCGGGAGTCATCTTGCACCAGATTGTAAGAGCCAATTTATAAATTTTCAGGAATCTGGCTAGTTTGTGGACATCAAGTTGGTAGTTTGAAATCAGATGTGGTGGGATTACTTAAAACACAGAAATCAAACAAACTCAACAAATCAGAATTCTTGGCCTCAGAGATGTGGGTTGTTAAACATTTATCAGTATGCTGCTGATTCTTGGGCGACCTGGTGTTACAATCTATCCTACTACATTTATATTTTTCAATTATTATTTTAGGCGTTAGTAGCCAATTGTACGATTGATTTATGCAAACTATGAATTTTGTTTTGGTTACATTTTAGATATGTTTTCTCTTGCAGAGCATACCTCAACTGTTCTCTCAGCTTCTACCAGGGAACATAAAACTTCCCGCCAGGCAATTATCCTAAAGTATTTTCTTAGGTAAAATGCAAGATGTTGAATTCTTGGCCTGCATTATCTAGTATCTTAATGCTTCTCTGTATCTAAATTTGGATTTAAAAATTTTTCTTTTTTAAAAAAATATGTTTTTTTAAATTGATTTTAGAGAGGGGAGAGAAAAATAGAAATATTGATGAGATAGAGATACATCCTATTGAACCTGCAACTTGGCAATCTGGATATGCATCCTGACCCGGAATCGAATTGGTGACCTTTCGGTGCATGGGATGACCCACAACCAACTGAGCCACACCAGCCAGAGCAGGATTTCAACATTTTCTTTGATGACAAAGGGAGAGGAGCTTGAAATAAGGACAAAGATTATAATTGTCTTAAATTTTATATTTATAACTTTTATAAGTGTATTAAATTTTTATGAGTGAAAAATTGTTTTCTACTTTCACTGAAATGTAAACAAAACAATTTTAGTGCATGGCGCAAGTATCTTGAGAAATATTTGGTTCAAATATCAAGAATATTTACTAAAATGAACTCTGTAAGTTCCTCTGTAGAACTGATAATTTAGTTACTTGTTTTATTTCCTTAGAGCAGAGTGGTAAACTCAGTGGACATCTTTGTACCTTTCCAGTTTCTTCTCTACAAAAAAAAATAAATCTATATTAAATGTATTAAGTGCACAACAACAGTTCCTGAATTTCCGTCCTTCAAATGCCAAAAGACAACAAATACTTGTTAATAATAAACGTAGTTTCAATGTTGTTTTAAGGTTGAGAGCTATACTTAGAGATTCTTATAGTTTCATGTTATCTTGTCACTTTGTCTGGAATTTTCTCTGTCCCTCTTCTTCATTTGTTCTTTCCTACCTTCATGTCAGAGTTGATCTAAAGTTCAGTATTTTCCATGGCATACTCTCAGCCTCCATATTCTGAAATGCTCTTGACCATTACTTAACTTTTATTATTTAATGCAATTGTCAATGAATGCCTTGCTCATGAAGAACAGATACCCACGCCTCTGTGGCTCTACAGAATCCAAGGCAAGGTCTGCACACACTATACAAAGTAGGCTCTATAAAATGTGCTGAAGGAAGTGAAGACACCAGCTGGTATGCTCGAGTATCCAGGGCCTGGTATTTACTAGAGATCACCAAACATTAAAGGCAATTTTTATACGTGGATTCATTGAAGTATTTTTTCTCTTCTTTATGCACAATTTGCCAGATTTAAGACATGCGATTGTTATAGAATAAAATTTGCTACTCCCTCATTTCCAATTTCCATTTAATTCTACTTTAAAAGTGATGCACAAAGGCAAGGTTCCCAAATATCCTGTAACCAGAGAGTATAATAAAAAAGCAGTAGGGCCATAAAGGGGAGCTTGAGGATTTCGTAATATTGGGGTAACTTGTCTAATAATGGTTGGTTAAACACAGGAAATCATCAAATAAACTGTACAGTATCCAGTATCCCCCCTTATCTATGGGAGATATGTTCCAAGATATGATACTGCAATACTCTATTTAATAACCAAGATGGCTACTAAGTCACTAACAGGTGGAGGAGTATATACAATGTGGAAACGCTGGACAAAGGGCCCTGCGAGATTTCATCATGCTACTCAGAAGCTGATCAAGCCCCTTCTGGATTTGTTTCTAGTCACTAGCCTGAGACAATTCAGTGCATTTTCATCCTTATGGTTTCTTCTACCATCTGTTCTAAGAAATGTCCTATTTAAATTCCCTCTCCATCTTTTGTTCCTGTAAGGCATTTAGCAAATCTGTTTGTGTAATTAAATTCCTGTACTATTATTACTTTGTGAACTAATTTAAAGCATTGTGTAGCTTATTTAACATTTCCATATCACTTTCACCATCCTCAATAGGAAAACAGCTGTTTATTATTTCTATACTCTATTATTATGGAGTTTGTAATCTTAATACAATTGTCTTATCTCTCATTGATTATCCTCTTACTATCAAGTCCCAATTTTATCAAGGTCTATTTTTGTTACTATATTAAAAGTTTCTACCATGGAAATATATGTTCTTATCTTGCTTGGCAAATCATTTTCTTACATCCATTATTCAATGTTTAAAAAGGGTTCAGGATGCAAAAGACAGATATTTTGTCCATTTGAGTCTATTTATATAAATCTTATATTCTTTTGGGTCTTTTTGGAAGAAGTTTAACAAAAATCCTGTGAAGTCCTAAGAGTACCAAAATACCATGGTGCCAAGCAAGTGGCTGCCCAAAGGCTTGAAAACCATTCTTTCCAATACATTTTGGCCAAACAGGCACCTCATGGGGGACTACCCACAAAAGGTAAAAGGAGAGGTAGTTCCTACTCTGCTTTCTGGAAATATCACTCATACCCACAAACCCCCCAAGTTACTCTTGACTAAGTCATCCAAGGAAGGTGAGGTAATCAGAACAGTGTAGGTCATGCTTTGGTGGCAAACAATTCCAACCTTTCAGAGTGGCTTTTTATAGATGAAAGATGGATATGATTTATTTTGCTGCTTCTTGTTAAGGATTAAAGTCTAATTCCCTGTCCCTTTAATCTGGACTGGCCATTAGTGATTTGACCAATAGAATGTGGTAGAAGTGACATTCTTAGATTTCTGAAGCAAGATCTTAAGAAACATTGCAGTTTCCCCCAGGGCCTCTTGGGAATTCTTGCTCAAGAGAAAGGAAGTCTGACAGCCCTCCAACTGCCATACTGAAGGAAGCCCAAGTAGCCACATGGAGAGGCTGCTTGGATAAGAGAGGTGTTTCATCAGTCCCCAGCTGTTCCAGCCATCCGGTATCAGGTACTAGACATGTGTGTTGTAAATGTTTCCTTCCACGTCCCGCGTGGCTCAGGGTTCGGGATCTGGAAGAAGAGCCACACGCAAATGAAAGAGAAAAGACATGAGATAATTTGGGAATACTGGGGGCCAGGAAGGCAAGTCCAACTCAAGGGGAAGGACTTCCACTGGTGCTCAGGCCTCACCAACTATTTTATAGTCAGAGGTAAACAAGGTAGTGGTTACCATAGTTACACAGTTCTTGTGACTTTCACTTGTTTTACCATAGTTACACTTCTGGCACTTCCCTCAGCCCATTAGCTTCCCAGATAAGATCTGGGGAGTGTTATAAGGTCAAGCCTAATTATGCTAAGAGGACGGTGCCCTCTAAGCTGGGACTTGTTTGTGACTTTGCCCACAGGTCAGTCCGAGGCTTAACCCTGTATCAGTTCCCCACACATGTGAGCACAAAATACTTCAGATAACTCTAGTCTTAGCTTCAAGTGTCTGATACGCTAGGAAGGAATCCAGGGGAAAACAGCCCAGCTGAGACTATCAACTCCCAGAACCACGAGCTATGATATCGGGGTGGTTATCTATGAAGCAATAGCTAACCTAAATAAGCTTATCATAATGAAAATTTACTTCTTGCCAATTCGGAGTTCATTAAGAATAATGATTTTTTTAGTAAAAAGAATACAGTTCATTAAGAATGCAACTGCAAAAAAAGAAGGATTTCTCACCATTTGAGACAGCATGGAGGGACCTGGAGAGTATTATGCTAAGGAAATAAGCCAGTCAGAGAAAGACAAAGTCACATGATCTCACTCATATGTGGAATCTAATGAACAAAATAAACTGAATAACAAAATAGGTCCAGAGATACAGAAGCATGCAATAGACTGATAAATCTGAGAGAGAAGGCAGGGGTTGGGGGTGGGAGCTGGGAATGGGACTGGGAAGTGGAGATTAACCAAAGAATTTATATGCAAAAAAGAAAAAGAAAAAGAAAAGAACTTATATGTAAGGGTTCTTCATGACCCATCTCAAAAATTCAGGCTTCTCTGATCTTGTAGACTCCTAGATCATGATCCTTCCTCTAAAAGTTCCACAGCAGGAGAAGGGAACGTTAGTACAAGTGATACATTCATATCCCTCTTACTTGCTGACGATTGGCCAGAACTGTTACAAAGGTAGGCCTAACTTCAAAGAGGGTGTGGAAGCATACTGCTCTGCAGCGGGGGAAAGAGAAGAGAATTAAATATACGTCTACCACATTCATCCTCTTTCCTGTCAGTGCGTCAGCTCATCAGAGAACAAGGTATTCTTTTTCTGACTTTGTGTAACCATAGCTGCCCCACAGTGCTACCAGTGGAAACTACATATCTAGGGACAAAAGCTCTTTCTCCCAGTACCAGGTATCAATCTTCTTAGAACTGTAATTCCCTTCTTTAAATGCGTTCCATTCTTTAAAAGCTTTCCATCCTTTAAACACATAAAGGATTGAGCCCTGACCTATTTACCTATTGCTGCATAACAAATTACCCCAAATCTTAGCGGCTTAAAGCAACATTTATTGTTTCACAGTTTCTGTTGGTTAGAGGACCTACTTAAGGTTTACCCTCTGGCTCTAGATCACTCTTAAGGAAGGCTCAGTCACCTCAGGAGTGGAGGAATGATCTGCTTCTAGGTTACTTTTGTGGTTGTTCACAGGATTCAGGTTTCCAGAGCTGTTGGACTGCAGCCTCCATTTCTCATGTGTTTGGGGAATAAGGAGTAGCTTTGTGTTACTGGAGCATGGGGGATTGTAGGAATGGTGGACCGTAAATTGGGCAAAACCTGAAGCTAGATTGTGAAGGACTTTGTGAACTACAAGGGAATTTGACTTTAGGAAAAATAGAGAGCCCTAGAAGCATTATAGCTTGCTGTCCACTGCCTCCAAATGATAATACATAACCTTTATTGAATCATACTATAGGCATTATATTTATCTCGCTCAGTCTTCACAGCCATCATATGCAGTATGTTCTATTATTAGCAGCATTTAAATAAAACATGGGAGTCACGTAGTTTTAGCTCCAAGTCACATTGGTAGGAAGTGCCAGCGAGATGTCAATCATGGTTTGACAGCAGTTGCTTCCCTGCCCCTGGTCTGTGCCATCCCACCACACACATGTTCCCACACATTCTTGTTATATTCTTTCCTACTCACCTTAGTTGGAAGGCCAAGAAATGCAATTTTTGAACCTACATTTTGTGTTAGATATAGGAAAAACTTAAGCAATAGTTTTTCTTTTAAAAAAATTTTTATTATGTATTGGTTTCGGGTGTACAGCTTAGTGGTTAGACAATCATATAATTTACATAGCGTTCCCTTGATATTTCCAGTACCCCAAATGGCTCTATACATAGTTATCACTATGTTATTGACTACATTTTCTATGCTTTACCTACTTCCCCATGACTATTTTGTAACTACCAATTTGTACTTCTTAATCCCTTCATCTCTTTCACCCATGCAATCCCCAGTTCTCTCTCTATATCTATGAATCTGTTTCAATTTTGTTTGTTCATTTATTTTGTCCTTTAGATTCCACATGTAAGGGAAACTAGATGATATTTGTCTTTCTCTGATTGACTTATTTCACTGAGCATAATACCCCCTAGGCCAGCGGTTCTCAACCTGTGGGTCAAGACCCCTTTGGCGGTCGAATGACCCTTTCACTGGGGTCACCTAAGACCATCCTGCATATCAGATATTTACATTATGATTTATAACAATAGCAACATTACAGTTATGAAGTAGCAACGAAAATAATTTTATGGTTGGGTCACAACATGAGGAACTGTATTTAAAGGGCCAGAAGGTTGAGAACCACTGCCCTAGGCCCACCCATGCCGAAATAAGCAATAATTTCTTTTGTGGTCTCTGATATGTTATCTCTTTATCATTTTGAAGAAATTTCCAACATACACAAAAATAGAAGAGCAAAAATGAGCTTAGCTTGAATATTAATTGATATTGTGCCACTTTGGCTTCATTCATCTTCCCTCCATCCTTCAGATTTTACTTCTGGAGTTTTAAAAAGTGAATTCTAATACAGCATAGTATTTAGACCATAAATATTTCACTATCTCTAACCAATCAAAATTTAAAAATATATAGTCATAACACCATTATCACACCCAATAAATTAACAGTAATGCCTCAATATGAGGTCCTATTTTTAAGAACATTTTTCTTTTTTAACAACATATACACAAAAGCTGCATTGAATAGAATGGTAGGACCCACCTGAATAAGTCCTTTTTTAAATAAGTGAAATAAAATGTTTTCAACTGAGTTTATAGGATTGATCTTGTTAGAAAGGACAAATATCTCAAGGTCTGGGCAGATCTGACTAAATGCTATTGTTGCTGAATTTTAAAATGCAGCACAGTATTCTGCAGATGCAGCTGTAACAAGATGAGCTTGACAGGAACCCAACCTGATAAGTGAGTGTCACTAGTCATTTTAAAAGAAGAATCAATATGTAATTGACCACATGGTGTTAATAAGCGATGGCTAAGCTTCCCTTAGGCTTTGGATGCAAGTTCATATGCAAAGTAAATAAAACTGCCTTGCAACAACTTCCTTGAATAGAGCACCCAAGCTTTAAAACCCTTGAGTTTGATAATAATCAGCATACAATAACAGTGACTTTTAGTAACATTTATTGCAGAAACATTTTCCAAATTTGTCATAGTTTATACTTGAGTCATATTTTGATAAGGGCAGGGTCCACATAGAATTTAGCTACTACAAATCAACACCTAATGCAGGTAAGACCTTCTCTGGAGGCAAATTAACCTTTCTTTCCTATAAGTAGGGATTGTAGATTCATGTCATATGTCCTGTAATAATCATCGTTGTACACTTATCTGCGTGTTCAGAAATCACATTGTTCTCATGATATGTTGATCACTGTCATCTGATGGTCATTGGTGCCAACAGGAATTCCCAATTTTGGGTGCAGTGAAGAAGGAAACTTTATTCAGTATAAAACAGCTCAATTGGGATACGGCATGGCTGTGGAACAGCCCTGGGGCCAGGCCCTTCTCTAGCTCAGCACCAAACTGGGGAACACAGCGCTCAGCCTTCCTTGGAAAGGGACAGTGCACTCTCAGAGCCTGCAGGGAGCTGGGTTAAATAGACAGAAGTAGCTGCCCCTGGCCCCTGATTGGTCTGGCTTCATGCAAAGGGCACTCCAAATCTTCAAAGTTTGATTGGCCCCAAAGGCACTGTCCTGATTGGTCAGAATAGAGCCACTCTGGTTGTTTGCAGATGCAAAGTTCTGACTAGATGGGGAAAGCTTCAGTCCTATTGGTTAAAGTGGGATTCCAGGAACTGCTTTATAAAAGCTGATGCAGACAGCAGCAGCACAATGCAGGCAGGTAGTTCAGTGCAGAGGCAGGTAGTTCAATTCAGTTTAAGCTTCTCCCTGAAGTGGAGAAGTCCTTGTGTAGAAATGGCTGCCAGGCTTATTATTGTTGTTATTTTTGTTGTTGTTTTTTAACTTTAGCCCATTAGCCAACTTCTTAGTGTCTTCATTCTCCTACGGGTTCACATCAGGTTACTCAGTTTCATCCTTTGAACACCTAATGATTCTTATAAAGCACACTTGAAGAAGCTCACCACCCTCTAATTGTATTTCAGTCACACCCAAGAGTGTGGTGGCTTCTAGGTACAGATGCCGTGCATCTGGAAAGAAATTTGGAAATATTTAAGGCTACTTTCATTTATATCTGACCAAAAAAAAAATGAGGTGCATTTCATTACAACTGGCAATAGTCTTATCAACTGACTCATTTGATCTATTAGTACCCACGTTTTTATAAAATTAAAATTGTTTTTGTAAAAAACTACAACCGCATAGTCTAGTTTCACAATTACCTCCAATTAGGCAATACACACACGCAGAGAGCACTTGAATTTTCCTTGCCCTTTCAGCCAGGGACGCTCACCATGTCCCTCCATTTTTCATTACACAGGTTTACTTTGCAGCCCATTGCTCTCTTTGCTACCCTTTGAGGAGGGGATGCATTTTTTAAATTAGTGGCCATGTTTCTCTTTAGAAAAAACCCACACGCGGCAACCGCCTTTCCTGGGTAGCCTGGGCACACGCGGTGCCTGTTGGTGCCTGTTCATCCTTATGCAACAGCCAGTCATCTGTTTCTGTTCAGCTTGGTGGTCAGGAAGAAAGGGAAGCCATCGCCTAGCAACCGACACCCCGGGCCACGCAGCGGGAGGGGGCGTGGCCTCAGC
>NW_006286587.1:4946997-4951267 GCF_000327345.1 Myotis davidii | reverse complement strand
GAGGAGGGGGAAGCGCGATCCCCTCCTCTCCCTCGCCTTGCTTTCCCCCTACTTTAGGGACAAGTGTTTTAGGAGTGGGTGGCTGAGCAGCTTCCCACAGAGAGGTCCTGGGGAGGGGGACCGGAGAAAATCTGCCAGAAAATAGCGTGCTTTTGATGTAGGTGTGTAGGTCGAGGAGGAAGGGCGGTCATTCAATGACACTTAACGTGCAGAACAAATACGTAGCGTGTGCTAGGCAATGCATTCGTTGGATGAATAATTGCAGCACCGGGAAAGGCAGGCCAGTTTGTCCACACTATCTTAGTATTCATTTCGAAAATCCGAGATGTGAAGAAAACAAACACACAGATTTTTTACATTTTAAAATCAAATGCTGAAATCTGTAATTTTCAGGGGTAGGACTTTCTGGGTAATTATAACTTAATTGTACTAGTGTCATAAAGAAAAGCATATTAATAAATTTCCCCCCTTTGAACAAAAGAAAGTAAATCATGGTTAGTGCCTTTGCTTGATGGCAAAATATAGTTTTGGGTTAAGAGCAGGCAAGGGACTGTTTATCATAGATTCAATTAATTTATACTAGGAAGAAAGATTTCAAGTAGACCGGGGACAGATGTTTGGATAGTCTTGAGAGACCATTCGTGGTGTGCCTGCAGAGAAAATGAAGGATGGAGGAAAGATCACTGAGATCACATCTCATTGACCTGTGGTTTCAGCAATATACATATTTGATCATTACTATTTGACACCTAATTTTTCATTGAGGACATACACACTCATATAATTGGATCTTTCCTTTATTTGTCCCAGACTAAATTTTAAATCTGTTTAGATGCAAGCAGAAGTCTATAAAATGAAAAAGTCCCTGTGAGATCAGGGCCAAAAGTTAAGTCACTTAGCAGATTACGTTGTTCGAAGAACAGAAGGCACGTTACCCCTCAAACATAAATTTACCCTTCAGACCTCAAAGTAAGTGCCTTTGGTATCATGAGAAATCAATGCAATTATTAAAGAGATCTGTTGACATGAAGCTCTTATTAAAATAAACCCCCTCACTGTGAATGGAGGTGAGGAGATCATTTTCCATTTTAAGAGAGAAACTTGTTAGCAAAGTGGAACTTGACTCAGGACTGCCATGTTTGTAAGTGTGTCAGAGGCTGCATTTGGTCAGTAGTAGTACAGGCAGTTCTTTTTTCAGGAAGTCCTTGCACAATGGAGTTTTTCTAGATGTCTGTTTTCCGATTAAAACTGAGTTTGTATATGACATGAAAGTCAAAACAGAAAGGCCTCAACTATTTTATAGTTACTTTTGAAATAGTGCTTTTTTTGTAAGCAAAATTACCAAGAACACTAAAGCTGAGGTAAGTGTAAGCCAAGTTAAGCTTATAAAGAGGCAACAGCCAATAGCTTTTATGTTTGGCCATGTTGACAGTTCAAATTTTACTTGTTTGTAAATATACAAGCCTAGATGTAGCAATTGGCTGCTCTACACTTGTCGCGTGTCCTTTGCATGGAATGCGTATGGGCTGTGTGATGCATGGTGAGAGTTGTAACCCGGAAGTAAGCTGTATAGACACGAGAGCATTTTGGTAGTTCTCTTCAGAATAGGAACAAGGCTTAAAGAGGATTTCAACCACTGCTTCCACCTTTCTACATACTGAGCCTTAGGTGCTTGACTGAAGAAATATTGTGACACTCCTCAAAAATGTAAAATTTGTTATATTCTCACTACTTCTAGCGGCCTATTAAGAATTTCTAAGAATTCATTCTAACAGCCAATAAGTTAAACTTTTTTCATGATATACAGGGTGTCCCCCCAAAATGTATATACACTTTAGTAGCTGATAGCTCCATTTTGAAAATGAAATGTATTTTAACAAACACTGCCTTTATAATTTTCAAAGTGTATGTATACATGTTTTTGGACACCCTATATACAACAGAGAAAAACAAAATGTGTTAATACTAGTTTTCATGTTAACACTTTGTTCAGCTGAACTGGTGGTAATAAATGGAACTTGTTAGACATTCACATGGTTAGATGGTGTATTTAACTTCTCTAAAGAATCAAGTTAGGCTTTCTGACAGTATTAAAAATCTGACATTACTTTGAATGACAGTTTTTTATTTGTTCATTTGCTTATATGCTTCCTCTCTTCTGGGAATTTTTTTCTTTTACATTCTACTTTATACAAAGCTACTGTAATGCAATTCCTGGTTATACTGGTATCAATAACTTAATTATTTTTTAAAGGATCTAACAGTATCTGCTTTAAGACATGACAAGCTTTTACTGTAAAATTTAATTCGTACTACTTTCAGCCAACTTTTTTTGGATCCTTGCCATTGAATATCAGTTTTTAAAAAGCACTCTTTGCTGAGGAGAAATATCGGTTAAAAAATATTCACAATTCTGGAACCTTTTTCAAGATCTGAGAAATTCATCCATTACTACATATTTACATTTTATTTAACACTGTGAACTTATATATTCTATTTTTATCTTACTTTTTGCCTTCATATGTGGTTCTATGATTTCTGCCCCCATTTCTCCCATATCTTCATAATTGGCTTTCTGTGCTTTTTTCATCAACTGCTGATGGAAAATTTGCTCTTTCTCAAGGTTAGGAAAGATGACCTAATCCTTAAAATGCCTTCTGATGTGTTATTTCCATTGTTTCATACTATCTTTTACTCAGCTGCTTCATAACCTTGTCCTATTTTAAACACTTTCTTGGCTCCCATTATTCAGTCTTTGAGAAAATGACTTTTGTTCTTTTGAAACAAAAGTATGCAATTTAATACATTCTGTATACTGTTCTGGTACCTGTTTCCTCCAAAAGAAACATGAAGATATCCAAATGATGCATTGACCTTTAAACTGATATACAGAGAAAACGTATGACTTTGGGTTAAAATTCCTCAGGAAAGCATGCAGATCTTTATAAAGCACTACTCTTCCTGACTTCCTTCTTGGGTTGATCATGTTTCAGAATTGCAATTAGTCATCTGGTGGTGGAGGAAAGCCTCATTTACTTCCCTGGGACATCTAGGTTTTAGTATTGTTTCCTCCATACCCTTATTATAACATTATTGCCTTACCTTACCCATATCAAATAGTTATAATTTTCTGCAGTGTAATAGATTGTTTTGTTTTGATGATTGTGTTTTTGAGAGAGTCATTGCTTATCATGTGTCAGCTTCCGAGTTGGGGATCTGGTAAGATGAAAATGAATGAGTCACATTCCTTGATTTCAAGGGACTGGCAGTCTACTGTGCCCTCAAGAAAATAAATATTATATGTAGCATTCATTTATTTAGAAAATATTTACTAAATATTTCTTATTTGTCAAGCATCTAGCAATGGTTCTTACCAGAGCATTTTGGGTTGGACAGCTCTTTGATGTGTGGGGATGGTTCACACATGGCAGATCCTTTGGCATCCCTGGTTATTACATTCTAGTAATGAAGTGACATCAAAATAATTTAACAACCTCCATCCCCTGTGCACATGTCCAAATACCTCTGAGAGAAAACTACTGCCCTAGTTACTGTTTTGGTTATTTAAAAACATGCAAAAGAGGAATTCATAAACTAATAAAGAAGTATTTGATTTCAGAATGTTTCCACAAAGGGTATTCATCCACATCATTATTGTCATTGTCATTTCGATCATAGTGAACAGTTATGTTGTTTACATCACAGTTTCTTAATGCTCTTATTCGATCATCCAGCAATCAGATACAGAATTATCATTCTCAGTCTCATTCACTGGAGGAGATGGAAACTTGTGAAGATTAAAGCTTTGACCAAGGCTGGATCTTTAGTAAGTTGCGGACAAGGCCAGAACTAGAATGCAGACCTGAGCTTGGCAGTCTTTGATCAGACCAGGGAGAGTAGCTGGGTAGTGGGGGAGCCTGAAGGGAGTCAGGATGATTTGTGCTTAGGGTCGCAGCTGCCAGCACCTAGGCCCACATAAGCGGAGGCCTTTTCCCTATGGGATTCAGTGGCCTATCAATGGTCTTACCATCTTTCTAGTTCCTGCAAATGAAGATTTTTATTGCTATACTGGAGGCCCGGTGCACGACATTCGTGCACGGGGGGTGGGGGTCCCTCAGTCTCCGGTGGGAGTGCACTGACCACCAGGGGGCAGCTCCTATGTTGATTGTGCATCATAGTGCCTGGTCATTCTGCTGTTCGGTAGATTTGCATATTAGCCTTTTATTATATAGCTAAATAAATAAATAAATAAATAGTTTGCTTAGGTGCA
>NW_006286587.1:4906301-4946451 GCF_000327345.1 Myotis davidii | reverse complement strand
CTACTTCAGTATTGTCATTGTCATTTCGATCATAGTGAACAGTTATGTTGTTTACATCACAGTTTCTTAATGCTCTTATTCGATCATCCAGCAATCAGATACAGAATTATCATTCTCAGTCTCATTCACTGGAGGAGATGGAAACTTGTGAAGATTAAAGCTTTGACCAAGGCTGGATCTTTAGTAAGTTGCGGACAAGGCCAGAACTAGAATGCAGACCTGAGCTTGGCAGTCTTTGATCAGACCAGGGAGAGTAGCTGGGTAGTGGGGGAGCCTGAAGGGAGTCAGGATGATTTGTGCTTAGGGTCGCAGCTGCCAGCACCTAGGCCCACATAAGCGGAGGCCTTTTCCCTATGGGATTCAGTGGCCTATCAATGGTCTTACCATCTTTCTAGTTCCTGCAAATGAAGATTTTTATTGCTATACTGGAGGCCCGGTGCACGACATTCGTGCACTCGGGGGGAGGGTCCCTCAGTCTGGCCTGCGCCCTTTCACAGTCTGGGAGCCCTTGGGGGATGTCCAACTGACAGCTTAGGCCTGCTTGGCCTAAGCTGTCAGTTGGACACCTTAGCACTGCTGCAGAGGTGGGCCAGCTGGGTAGTCGGGGAGGAATGCGACTCATTAATTTTCATCTTACCAGCCATCAGCCCGGCTTGTGGCTGAGCGTCTTCCCCCGGTGGTCAGTGTGCGTAATAGTGACCAGTCGTTCCACTGTTCAGTCGATTTGCATATTACCCTTTTATTATATAGGATGCTCATTTCTGAAATACCTCAGCACTCATACAGGTTCTCTGACTTCCCAGCTCCTTGGGAAAATTCTTTTTCACTGTGTCTTGTGTTGTCTAGCAGGGCCCATATCACAACTTGTAATTATAAGTTAATTTATATGCTTTGGTACTGAGTTTTTGTCTGAGTCCTCCTCTGGATGATAAGCTTTTAAGAAAAGGAACTAAGTTTTTCTTCTTCCTGTTTATCTCAAGAGCCTTGATAACTATCAAGTACTGGGTGTGTCCAATAAATACTTTTTGACTAAGTGAATGTATAAGTAGTAGACTTTATTTGTTCCTCTAGTAAAGAGCTTCCTCAAATATATCACTGAAGGAAACACCTGTATATATTTTCTTAGGTGCTAAGGATAATCACTCTCATCTACCATTTGTTCATTGATGTAATAAACATTTATTATGATGGAGGATCTGCCAGATTCTGTTTAAGTACAAACAATGCACCAGTCACTACCTTAATGGAGTGAAGTAAAAGTAGTAAATTCCAGTAAAAGTAGTGAATTCCATTTTCTCTTGCAAGTAGAATGGTTTTCGTAGAGGTGTCACTGATTATTTTTCCTCTGCATTTTTGAGAACATTTCCTAGAAATGATCTAAAGAAATATATTTGAGCATACAATTTTTAAAAAATGTATCTTTATTGTTGAAAGTATTATAGATGTCCCCCTTTTTTCCCTACTTCCCCACTTCCATTCCCTCCTTAGGCCTTCATCACTATTGTCTGTGTCCATGGGTTATGCACATAAGTTCTTTGGTTGATCTCAGATTTTCAACTCTTGGATCATTAAGACATTTTCCAGATTTTTCAAAATGAAGCATAGCACTTGATGTAGTGAAGGCATTATTTGTTGGCATAGAACAATGACTCTAATGTACCTCTTTCATCTTCATTGTTATAGATTTTTCTGAGCATTTTGGTCACAGTAAGTTCTAAGTGAATATTAATTGTATCTGTCATTGCCCATCTCACTTCTGCAAGGATAAGCAAAGAGAATGTCCTGGGAAACACGTGACAGTCACACCAAGACAGAAGAAAAATTTTTCATTATTGGAGAATAAAAATAATATTTTTAGTAAAATTTTATTTCAAGGAAATATAATTCACTCCTTCCCTGAAGTATTTAATACACTTAATGAAATCTCATACCAAATTGAGTTATGCAATTAAAGAATTGAGGGCTTTCAACTATTCTTCCATACAGCAGAGTTTAAATGTAATTTGTACATGAATACTAATGGATAACAAAAGCATGTTGTTGAATTTTGTTTTCCAGAAATGGTTATTAATAGTGGACTGATGTCCAAGTTATAATTTTTTAATATATATTTTTATTGATTTCAGAGAGAGGAAGGCAGAGGGAGAGATAGAAACATCAATGATGTGAGAGAATCATTGATTGGCTCCCTCCTGCACTCCCTCTACTGGGGATCGAGCCCACAACCCAGGCATGTGCCCTTGACTGTAATTGAGCCCTGGACCCTTCAGTCTGCAGGCCAACTCTCCACACTCTACCCATTGATCCAAATCGGATAAGGCCCAAGTTATGATTTAGCAGTGTTTTGGCTATCTGGAATATGTTTCAAATGACTTTATGAAGCTTACTAACTTTACATACCATTGTCATCTGCAAAAAACTTTAAATAGAAAGATACTTTTTAAGTGTTCATGAATATAAAGGTACTAATTTCTCTTGTAGGTTCTTAGATTAAAGGAAGGTTACCTTATATGTAAAAGAAAAAGTTGGAAAAATCTGTTCTTTATCATAATTAGGAGAAGACTGCCACTTGGAACTAATTTTAAGTAATATAAATGAATACTGCATTCAGTCCTTTCTGATGAGTTTTATTCATGCATATGTACATAAATAAATTACATGTATACGTGTGTTATAGAGAGAGACAGAGAAAGAAGACCATGAAAGTCACATACATGACATACATGACTTTCCTCTGGCCCCTGGAGGTATTTTATTTATAGTAGTTCTAATTACTGCCTAAATAACTGTCCTTTAAATATGGAAGAATACTAATAATTTAAAATGCTTCTATAACAAAAGACTGATTTCCACACCTGAGACTTGAAGCTGGCTTATCTCCACCAAAAGAACACACTAAGTGAATAAATGATATTGGTGGATTTCAACACAGTAAACTCAGATTAAATCTCAGAGAGAATGGCATTAACAGAGCTGCAGACCAGTGGATAGCAGCTACATAGAAAATGGAATATCTAAAATCACTTCAATGGCATTTGTATATCTGAGGGTCAATATTACCAAAAAAACCCCAATTTATATAGTAACCTTCTAGAGATTAGGGACTGGGATTCTTTTTAAATGATGAAATTTGCATGATTTAATAGTTACTGAGGTAGCAAATGTGTCCAGTAGTTACATGCAAAAGCAGGGGTTCAGGGAAACAAAGCAAAGAGGATCTAGAGATCTAGAGTTCATTGAACTGTACTTCAAGATTTCTTTCTTTTTATTCTTTCTCTCCTCCTTCTTTCTCTCCCTCTGTCCCTCTTCCTGTCCCCTATTCTCTCCTTTGTCCTCTCCCCCTCCTTTTCTGTCTCTGTTGATATTAGGTATTATTTTCCTTGGAGATTTTTATCACATAAATACCTACATCTGGGTTTTTGTTCTGCGTGGTTTTAGGTGACCTTAAGTCTCTCTAAACTTGTCTGTCAGCAATGCTGTAAGGTTCAGATGAGCTGATGTGTCAGAAAAGTGCCTTGAAGATGTTAGAGAGAAAACCACAGGAACAAAGTGGCATCACTGTCGCTAAAGGCCCATGACACCCACTTAGCTTTAATACCTGACCTAATTGCAGCCTCTCCCAGAAACATAATCCCAATCAACCAGTCTGGAACTTTCTAGTCAAGTACGCTTAAGGTAATCTGTCCAATACCTGCCTGTCCCTCCAAGAAGAGGCAACCTGCAGGATTAAAAACCCTTCCAACTCACTCAGGTTCTCTTTCCTCAAAAACAAGATACCCTGGTTTTAAAAATCATCCTTTCTTTTCTTTTGTTAAAGGCTCCTTTGTCCCACCCTCCTTGTTATAGAAACTTCCATTTTGTACAACCCCGCAGAGCACCCTTCTTGTTGGTAGATGGGATGCTGTCCAATTCATGAATAGCTTAATAAAGCAAAGTAGATCTCTAAATTTACTCAGTTGAATTTTGTAAAAAACAGAAACCAAGTAGTATATTACCAACATACTTTGTATTAATGATTGTTCTTGATATGTGCCTCCTTTATATGTGTCATCTTATCTCCCAATGGCCTTAAAAGATAGCTGCTGTTATTTCATTTTACAGTTGAAGAAACTGAGGCATAGAGTGATTATTAACCTGCCTAAATGTAACCTTGTAATTAGCTAGTTTATTATATTAATAATAGGAAGAGAGCAAAGGGGAGACCAGACTTTATAAGCATGTTCATCTGGGCAGCTCCAACTTTAAGCTCCCCAGGGAACCATGGATCCATTCCCTGCACATCCCTGGGGGAAGGGATCAAACAAAGGGGGAGATGGGCCTGTGTGCAGTGCAGCCCACGTGACCTTAGGGAAGGTCCTTGCCTGTCAGTCTAGCCTGGGGAACAGTGATTTGATTAGGAGGGTGGAGCCACTGCAAGTGCCTGGAATCTTGGAAGTTTAAAGTCCCCAAAGAGTTCTTTCTCGTTTCCTTCTTGACCCCTGTTTCTCTCTTGCTCCATGACCCACACTTGGTCTCCTAAGCCGAATTAGGTGATGTTCACTGGTACTTGTACTTATGTATTTTTTGTATCTTTTTAGAGCAGCGGTTCTCAACCTGTGGGTCGCGACAGCTTTAGGGGTCGAATGACCCTTTCACAGGGGTCGCCATCGGAAAACACATATGTAATTACATACTGTTTTTGTGATTAATCACTATGCTTTAATTATGTTCAATTAGTAACAATGAAATTGGGGGTCACCACAACATGAGGAACTATATTAAAGGGTTGCGGCATTAGGAAGGTTGAGAACTACTGTTTTAGAGGATACTATTAGATCCACTGTACATTCTTTCTAAACAGCAAATTTCGCTGGATTTCCATTTTATATCTGCAGGTGAAATCCTGGAACACTTTGGAGCTTTGTGGTGTGAGTGTTTGTAATATTTTCCAGGATGTGGGAAAGCATTGTAAGGCCATAGCATATTGCCAGGAGGATGGCCCAGGCTCCCAGTTCTTCCCTTGACTTTCACCTTAGACTTCCCTGATCCGTTATTCACAAACTGCCCAGTTATTTTTAAAAAATAGAAATCTAATCATAATTCTCTTACTCTTGAGGGTTTACCATGGAGCTTCAAATACAATCCTAACTCTTTATACAGTTTTTTCAAAGGTTGTGGATGATGTCTTCACCCTCCTCTCTCATTACTCTGAGCTTCATTCACATTGTTCTCTTTACTTAGAAGTGAACATTCTTCGACCCCTCTCTGCTTATGCCCCTACTTTAGAACTTAGCACAGATGCATTTTCCTCTGTGGGCCCTTCTGAGACCACCCAGCTCCTGAGTGTCTACACAGCATCTGTCCCATACTCTCAGTCATGGCATTTGCCACCAGGCTTGTTCATAATCCCTGTGCTGGCCAGTGTTCACCTCTGGATTGTATCTACAAGGAGAGGGAGGGGGGTACCACATCTGTCTTGTTCACAGTTGTAACCTCAGCTTCAGCATTGTGTGCAATTCACATTTATCGAATAAAATAAATAAATGTAAAAACCAGGGTTCTGATTGAAGTCCCACTTATTTCTAACTTCTCTTCTCTTTAAGAAAGTGTTGGGTAAAGCTGGTTTAGCCCATAGCTTCTACTTTCTTTCTTGGACTGGTTCAGAACTGCTGCAGATCTTTGGAAATGACTCGCATAAATATTTGGGAACCCACTAGTAACAGATGTTCTGGTCTCTGCTCATCAGCTCTGTAGTTATGATGGACCTGGAACTGGTTTGGCTAGTTTAGGGATGTCCTTGTGAAAATTGTCCTCCTTTAGTGTGCAGTCAAAATAGTATTCTCCCTCAAAAATCAGAAGCTACCTAGAAAGTGACAAAATTTGGGTTGATTGTAAGAAAAACATTGAAATAAAGTATTTTATGTATTACAGTAGTTTGTGAAAATCTCCTCAAACTTTGGCTAATTTCTTCCCAGTGAATTAATCTTCATACATTAAATTCTAGGGAAATATCTTTTTGTTTTTCTATATCAAATGACTTTGGAAAAGCTTGATTTTGTGCTTCCTTTTAGACAGATATTTATTTTTTTAACTTAGATAATTTGTCTGTTTTACAGATGTTTTCCATGTTTTATATTGATTAGCTATTCTTCTTTTTAGTTATGCCCCTTGGTGTCCATCCTGCCAGCAGACTGATTCAGAATGGGAGACATTTGCAAAGAATGGTGAACTCCTTCATATCAGTGTGGGGAAGGTAGATGTCATTCAAGAACCAGGTACTGTAAATGTTGAACATTAAAGGCAAATGTTCGTTACTTTTTAGTTTGAATTTTTTTCAAATATATAGAAAAGTTGTGATACTCATGAATTGACCATCTAGAATCAATAGATAACATTCTGGCATATCTGGGTCTGTCTATGTATGTGTGTGTTTACACATATAAATATTTTTAAAATTATTTTCTTTTGCTGAGTCATTTGAAAATAAGTTGCAGACATCATGATTTTACCTTCAATACTTTGGCATATTAAAATTTCCCTAATTATTTCCCACATGTCTTTTAATAGTTTTTGGAACCAGGATCTAATCAAGGTTCACCATTTGCATTTGGTTGTTAAGTGTTTTCAATCGCCCTTAGTTAGAACAGTCCTCTGATATTCTGAAGAGAATAGGCCAGAGGTGTGCCTAGGTGTTTTCTTATATTTTCTATGAACTTGAAGTTCAGCCTAGACTCTAGAGGCATGATTCAGGTTGGACATGTATGGCAAGAATATTTCATAGGTGATACTGTGCTTCATAATTTATTAGAGGCCGGGTGCACAGATTCATGCACATAGAAAGGTGGACTGTGAGGTGGGACTGGGTGAGATGGGCTGGACACACCCTGGAGCCAACCTCCCGCGGTTCCTCCCCAGCCAGCCGCACCTGGGGCAGCGCCAGGGCTCGAAGGGCATCTCGAAGGGTCCCTAGGGCAGGTGGTGGTCCCTTGGCCTGGCCTATGGGGATTGGGCTCCCTCCTCTCTGGTTCCAGGGCACTCACTCAGGAACCACCACTGCCAAGTCACTGCAGCTCGGCAGCTCCTGCGTTGAGCATCTGCCCCCTGGTGGTCAGTGCATGTCATACCTATCAGCCAGTTGGTTGGATGGTTGGATGGTTGCTTAGCCTTTTATATATATAGACTAGAGGCCCAGTGCATGAAATCCGTGCACAGAGGGAGGGGCAGGAGTCCCTCAGCCCAGCCTGTACCCTCTCCAGTCCAGGACCCCTCACAATCCAGGACCGCTGGCTCCTAACAGCTAACCTGCTTGCCTGCCTGATCATCCCTGACCACTCTGCATGCCTGCCTGGTCGTCCCTAACTGCCCTCCCCTGCCAGCCTGATCACCCCCTACCTGCCTCTGTCTTGGCCCCCGCCACTGTGGCTTTGTCCGGAAGGATGTCTGGTCTATTTAGCATATTACCCTTTTATTAGTATAGATGCCATCAGAAGACATGTACTATCACTGTTAGTAATGTTTAGTTTGAGCACTTGGTTAAAGTGAGGACACTAAACATCTCAATTATAAAGAAAAGATCCCACTTTGTGATTGGCAGGTAATCTGTGGGGTGATACTTTAGGGTTTTGAGATACATAATGATCTTACCTGAATAAAATATTTCATTGTGAGTTCCAGAATGATGAATTTCAAATTCTGTTGTGTCAGCTATATTTATTATCTGTTAAATGGTTAAATGGTGTAAAGAGGAGGAGGCTAGAGGAATCTTTTAAATTCTTTAAAAGATACACACAATTTGTATTTGTAGTTTAAAAATAACTGTAAATAAAAGTTGGGTGTTTATGATTCCAGTTTCAAATTTGACTATTTTCAAACTTTATTAGGCATTTTTTCCTATTTACATTTATTTTCTATTGTGTTCCTTTACACAGATAAAAAAGAAAGTAGGTATGGAAATGTAGCTATTACCTTTCTGTAATAATTGTGAGTTCAAAAAAGACCTTAGAAGGAGGGTAAGGGGGGAGGGGGGAGGTGGGGATAGGTAAGAAACCAATCAAAGGACTTGAATGCATGCATATAAGCATAACCAATGGACACAGACAGTAGGGGGTGATGCCTGTGCTGGGGGGTGGGGGTGGGCTGGGAGATGTCAATAGGGGGAAAAGGAGACTCATGTAATACTTTAAACAATAAAGAATTAAAAATAAAAAAAGACAGAGTATTGAATTAGTAGTTACTTGGATAACAAAATTGACCATGTCTGTTAAGATCCTTGTGTTGGCAAACCCATGTAGAGAGGTTTCTATTAAAAGCCGTTATTCCTCAGGCCTCCATCCACCTTTTTAAGCATTGGAATCAAAGCCACTTTTGCACATCTGCTATTTAGAGATGGAAAATTATATTTATTAGTTTATGGTTTTGGCTATTATAATGAATTATTCTGTTTAGAGGTCAAATCATTGCAATTACACTTTTGCTGTACACTTGTTTTCATCTTTTAGTAGTTTGATTCCAGAAGTCAGGTGTAAGACTTATTCATTAGTGGGCATCAGACACATTTTTTGAGGAGTTTCTTGAAAATACAGCTGGCCTATACACATTTTAGTCATTTGGTATAGCTGCTGTGAATTCACAACATGATTTGAAATAAAAGAATTTAACAGCTTTGTGATGGATTCACAAATCTAAAGTCTAATTGAATATAGTATTTTCATCTAATATGTTTGACTTATTTTTTCTATTGTAGATTGATTTATGCATTTTTTTAAAGAGGTAACAAATTATGATGGAATATTTTAAAAAGAAATTTATTGACTCATGCTGTTTATGTAAATACAAGCAATATATATTTGAAATATTTATCAAAGAAGAAGGAACAAAAGGTCTTTGGCCTTATGTAGTATTAATTCACTGGCAAGCCTCTAGGGTGCCTATTCCTATTTTTGGAAGCTATTTGATTATTTATTTTATTTTTACAGAATCTAATGTCCTGAACAAGCAGTGGGAAGCCATTGAAATGTTACTATTTTTCTCACACTTGAGCACTTTATTAGATATTGGTGTGTACAGATTTATATTTGGTTATAGGTCTCTATTAGTATATTCTTTCATCAGGGCTGCTAACTAGGGATAATTTCATTTCTTTTCTCTGCAAAATTTAAAAAGAAGGGAAAGGAAGAATTTTGAAGTATTCATGCATAATTCTTTAGTTATTCCTCTAACTATTCCATTGGTATATTTAATAAGAAATATTTTTAGGATTTCAGAATTATAAAGACTGGGAATTAGAAATACATTATATTTTTACAGTTGAGCTGTAGAAGTCACGGGAAGGACAGACCTTAGATTAGACATTACATTGCCTGTTTAATATTGCATAGACCAGATGATGTTTCAGTTGTTGACTTTGGGAAATTAAATTTACTACGTATGAATATATACTTGAACCTTCTGTTCCATGCAGATAAGCTTAGTTGTCAAAGACAGGAAAACAGTAGCTGCTCATAGAGCATCCATGGATGATGGCTATGTCACTAGATTAGAGGTAAACCAGACCCCTGCAACAGCCAAGAAAGAGTAAGCTTTATGATTAAAACCATTAATTTCAGAAGCCAATTTAGTTTATTGTACTTCAGTTAGTGTTAATATTTTAATTTTATAATTATAAAACTGATCCTTTTTTATTCTATTTATTGCCCTCAAAGATAAGGTTTAATCTACTTTTTATTTATTGTTTTTCCTTTGCTTCTTTCTTTAGTGCTAATTAATACTTAAACATTTACTTCAGCCTCTAAGTGTGTTAAGCACTTATATACATTTCAGGCTCATAACAACCCTAGGAAGAATAGACTGTTTCTCTCTATACTCTTTAAAAAACTAAGGCTCAGAGAGGTTAAGTCACATGTCCAAGGTAAAACAGCTAATAAATGGTGAAGCAAAAGCCAGTAGCTATCCCCATTTTCTTAATCTAGAACTCAAGTAATTTCTATTGTGCTTCTGCCTATCAAAATATAGTTCCCTGTCATAATTTTCTCTCTAGTCTTTTAACATTTCTTTTTATTTTGCTAAATGTTTAAGATATAGTTGCTAATAAGTTTTTTTCTGCATTTTGGATTAATGCCTCTTTTATGTTGCAGTATAGTCTTCATTTTAAGATGGTAGTTGGCCCTTAAAGTAAAAAGGGCAGGCCTGTAGGAATTTTGGAAGGCCTGTGGTCAAACGTTCTCTCTTACTTGAAGGTTTGAGTGCACTTGTTTCTTCCCCGCTTACTGATGTTTGTTGCAGTGAACCATCACTCAAACCTTAAAAGGAGCTTCCCCCATGTTGTTATTATATTCCTTAAGATCCACATTTAACTTGTTTTTAAACCCTGAGACCATAACCTAAGATTGTGCTTCTCTGTTGATCATGTTTTTAACTTTTAAGGTAATGAATGTCTCCCTTGAAACTTCATAACATCAGTGTTAAAGGTTAGAAGACATTTTTGGAGCGCTGGCATGAGACTCAGAGCTTTCTGACATCTTTCAGCCTCTCAGAAGTGACATTTATTTGAGATCAGTTTTCTATGGTGTCAGATATTTAAGGGTTTAGTAGTTGTCACAATCCAAGGACTACTTTGGTTGCTCTAGATTTTGTTATTGATTTTACTGAATACATCGTCAGTGACAATATATTATCCCAGACAGCAAACAACTCATATCTGAGTTAGATGTTGTAACCTTGTTACTGTCCCACATGGGTTGTCATTTGAAAAAATATTAACAAACATGAAGCAATCTTGAGGTGCAACCATTTGTTAATAATGGTCATTATTTTCAATGAACCTTAATTAGCAGTTTTGTATATTGATATCATCATTACAAAAAAACAAAATAGCAATTCATATTAAAAGCTAAAACATTTTTATACCCTTTAACCTAGCAATTTTGGGAACATGCATCCTATACCTTCTAGCCTAAAACAAAAATCTGAGACCATTTGTCACTGTATTTCTCTTATTTTCTCTGTACTCATTGATTTCCATTAGCACATTTATTAGTGAAAATGTTATATTATCCAAAATAATGTACAATTTCCAAAGCACTTAACAATAAATTAGTTTGTGTTTGTTATAGGCTTTCATTTTACTTCAACTTTGAATCAGAGATTTAAAAATATGAAATAATAACTAGTATTTAGTACTTATATATCAGGTACTGTTTTCTATGTTCTTTATAAATGTAAAATCATTTAATACCAAAATAGTATGAGAAATCATGATGCTTATTTATAATAAGAAAACCTAAGCCCAGACAGATTTAATGTCTTTGGTTAAAATCAAATAAGAGGCAGAAGTGGGGTTTGACCACAGGTAAGCTGGTCTGTGACACTGGAAATATTATTTTGTATATTATATAACTTACTGTGTTTTATGAAGTATTTTATGTATTTATTGTTTACTTTTTAACTTATTGCCATGGCCAGTGATGACCAGGAACATTTGCAGGATTTTAAAGAAAGGTTAAAAATATTGTCTTCACTGATAACATTTATTAGAAATCCTATCTATGTATTTTAATAAATGTAAGACCTAAATAGAAACTTGAAGAAGTGGTGACATGCTATTTATTCATTCCATTTTAAAAGATCATCTAAATAAAGCATAATACGCTAACATTGTCACTTTTCTAACATAGAAACTTGGGTGATCATAGGAATCTCTAGCTAGTAAAGAAGTGAGCTGTGAAATTGTTTATAATAATTATTTTAAGCATATAGTAATTTTTAAGCCCTTAGGATTACCAACACTTTTCCCCCTGGCAGTTTAGAGTTGAAAATAAATGAAAAGATACCCATGTTCCCTGCTAGCGTGGAATTCCAAGCAGTGTTAGAGGTGAAAATGCCCTGCAGACAGACATGCTTGCTAACAGTCTCAGTTGACTTCTCAGGTCACTTGTGGTGTTGTTACTGCCAGTACAACCTTTAAAAAGATGTACAATGATAAATGTATGTAGTAAATGTTTCTTTTTGTAGCATTGACTTTTTTTTAAAAATACATTTTACTGATCCTTTACAGAGAAGAAGGGAGAGGGATAGGGAGCTAGAAACATCGATGAGAGAGATCGACCAGCTGCCTCCTGCACGCCCCCCAGTGGGGACATGCCCGCAACCAAGGCACATGCCCCCGACCGGAATTGAACCCGGGACCCTTGAGTCCGCAGGCCGACGCTCTATACACTGAGCCAAACCGGTTCGGCTGTAGCATTGACTTTCACTGCCTTCATAGTAATGTGTGTTCTTTAAGTGCCATAGAGCTATTTTAGAGTCTGCTTGGTTTGATATGAGGGAGAAAAAAAGCAATTTCTTCTTTGGAAAGACTCATCACTAATCAATAAATTATCATGCTGAATAAAATTTAATTTATACAATGGGTATAAGCAACTTTTGTATGTTATTGAAAGTAAACCTTGAGCGTTTCAAATAACCACAAAGATGTGACATTTGATCTACTTTATTTGAATAGATTTTGATTTTGTCCAAATGGTTCTTCAGTGGGAAAGTCAGAAGTGATGAGAAATGTGGAAATCATGGCTGTCATTTCCCCATGCTGGCCAGGAACATCCTTTCCCTCTCCTCTTTGCCAGTACCAGGCTCGCTCATTCTCGGTGCCCATGGAAATGTTTTTATTTGTAAACATATAAAGAGCAGGGATTTGTTCTTACTCCTAGTCTCATTCAGACTTCTGTTGCATGCCCCTTTCTTGATATCATCTATCTGTTTAGAGTTATGATGGTAAGTATCAAGGTCTTTCCCTCTGCCACTAACCAGACTGTAAGCTCTGTGAGAACAAAGACTGGACATGTTTTTACTTATCTTTGTGTCTTAGTAGTTATCACAGTCCCGGGAACAAAGGTAATTAGTAAAGATTTGCTGACTTATTAAGGGTTGTATTTGTCTTTGTTTTCACATGTACTTCGCATAGCGTTCGATGTCTAGTTAATGTTCAATAAAGGTTTGCTTTACTGAAAATTTGAGAAAATCTGTTTAATGTACTGTCCCTGGACAGTACTTGCAAATTTTATAAGTGTGCAAAGATTAAACATGATCTTATTATTTCAGATTCGTTATTATTTTAAAACCTACATCTGATCTAATAATACCTGTAATTTATTGACTGAGTCCTTTACTATGTGCTACTAGTAAGTACTTAATATACTGAGCTAGTGTAACTTCAGAACAATTCAGTTAGGCTTTAATATGCTCATTTTCTAGAGGAGGTCACTGAGACTAGAAAAGTTAAGCAATTTATCTAAGGTCAGAAAGGTTAAGTAATTTATCTCAGGTCATATAGTCATTACATGACTATAACCTGTTCTGTCAGCCATCATAAAATTCTAAGTGATACACAAACCAGAAAACTCCTATGTAACATCAGAATAAGCAAGTTGTATGTCACTGACTGGAATGCATTAGGTAATGAAAATGAGTAAAAATGAAATTTCTTTAAGTCAAAAAAATAAATAGTGTATGTGACTTAATTCTGTGATATAAAAGCAAGCTCACCTGGCCAGCATGGCTCAGTGGGTGGTGGTGAGCACTGACCTATGAACCAGAAGGTCATGGTTCAATTCCTGGTCAGGGCACATGCCAAGGTTGCAGGCTCAATCCCCAGTGCAGGAGGTAGCCAATTAGTGTTTCTCATCATTGATGTTTCTATCTCTGTCTCCCTATCCCTTCCTCTCTGAAATACACACACACACACACACACACACACACACACACACGCACACGCAGGTCATCTTAGGTTGCTTGTTCTTATAAATTAAGTTAGCTGCTTGGGTTAGTCAGAGTTTGACTTGTAACTTTTTTTGTTTATGCTTCTTGTAGGTTTGAGTGGCCGCTTCTTTGTCACCACTCTCCCAGCATTTTTTCAGTAAGTTGAAATAATTTTCTGGGCTTGCAAATATTATAAATCGGTAGATGTGTACCAAGAATTCTAAGTTGATTTCCATAACCATTACACATTCAGCTTAACATTTGGAGGAGAAAGACAGCTCTGTGGGAATGATAGCTATTAGAAGAGAGGGATGCTCAGAGTGCTGCAGGCAGCTAATTGAAGGTGGGGGGTGGGCGTGGGGTCAAAGAAGATTTTTCTGATGACATAAAAGGTGGGATGATTCTTAAAGGATATGTTGGAATTGGTTAAATAGACAAGGTAGAGAGACCTTTCCAGATACAGGAGATGCCATGGATAAGCCCAGAAGAAAATGAGCTACCTTCTGAGAACTGTAATGAGTTCTGTATGGGTCATCCTGGGTGATGTGATGTTAGGGAGGCTCAGATAGTGAGAGGGGGAAGAGAAAGGAAGGGGTGGGTTCTGGAGATGCTTGGGAGGTGGGATCATTGGGACTTGGTGACCAATTAGCCATAAGGAAGGAAAAGCCTGCGATGACTACGGATAGGCCATGTGTCACTAGTAAAAGCTATTGAGGAGCTATTAGAATAAGATAAGGTTTGGAAGATAGAGGCCAAAATGGAGAAGATAGTGTAAAGTAACTATGCTAATTTCAAATAGAAAAGTTTAGGTGATAGTCTGATTTGAGGATCTAAAGCTCAAAAGATTTAGACTGGAAATACATATTGGGAATTTCCCAGAATCAAGTTAAGAGTTAAAATATATTTAGAGAGAATGTATGCAACAGGAATAGAAGTAGGTCATGGATAAAACTTGGGGTTGACCAGCCTTAGGACAGGGAGTGAGGAACGAGGAGGAGTGGTCAGAATAGGAGGAAGAAGTCCAGAGAGCTCAAAGGCCAAGGGAGAGAGGGAAGAAGGCGTGTTCAGTTGTGGGCAGTGCCAGTGCCAGACAAAAGAAAAGTGCTGCCTGGATGTGGTGCTTCAGAGTCACTGGGGACTCTCCTCCATATGAGCAGTTTCCATGGAATCGTGGAAGTATAACCCTAAGTCGCACGGATTGTGAATGAGTAATATCTTAAGAGAAAATGGTGAATGTAGACTCTGCTCTTAGGAAGCTTGACTGGGGAGAAAGCAGGAGAGGGGGAAGACTAAAGGGGCATGTGAGATGGTGTTTTGTTCATTTTCAAGGAGGGACTTAAATGATAAAATTTGGAAATGTAGAGACAGTTTTTAAAACTTAATAACAACTGCTGTTTTGCTGTTATAAGAGAAACTTGAAATACTTGGTAGCAAAAATAATAAAAAGTAACTTGGCAAGAACTTTGCTTATGCTCGTGAATTTTGCAGTGATAAATTAGAACGTTTAATGCTTTTTTCAATTTCTCATTTGTAATAGATTAATACTTACGCGTGCTTCCTTATTTATGCCTAGCTATAATTTTTTCTCTATTTAAGCCAAGTTAAAATTCAGAGTGTAGTTCACATGTAAAACCAATAGTTATTTTTGTTATCTGCAACACTTGTTATTTAATCTGTGTGTTTTCTATTTGTTTTTATAATTTATAGTGCAAAGGACGGGATATTCCGCCGTTACCGTGGCCCAGGAATCTACGAAGACCTGCAGAATTATATCTTAGAGAAGAAGTGGCAATCAGTTGAGCCTCTGACTGGCTGGAAGTACCCGGCTTCTTTAACGTAACTTGTAATTTTTATCTAATGGGGCCTATTAATGAAACAAGCAGTATCAAGTGAACAGTTCATGGACCTTGAAAGTCTCCGTTTTTCTTCATATTCACTTCTGATTACCCAAGCTACATATGACCATGCTTAGACCATGTATGTTTTGGGTTTTATGGCCCACGTGTTTCAGCTAGTTGTGAGTATACTGGGAAGTAAGTGTCCAGCTTCAGGTGGGTTGCAGAAAGTCACCCCTAACTTTTTCACTAAGCCACACCAACCAACTGTTTTCTCTTTTTTTTGAATATATATTTTATTGATTTTTTACAGAGAGGAAGGGAGAGGGATAGAAAGTTAGAAACATCGATGAGAGAGAAACATCAATCACCTGCCTCCTGCACACTCCTCACTGGGGATGTGCCTGCAACCGAGGTACATGCCCTTGACCGGAATCGAACCTGGGACCCTTCAGTCCGCAGGCCGACGCTCTATCCACTGAGCCAAACCGGTCAGGGCCAACTTTTTTTCTCTTTAGAAAATATGGTATTGAACACAGTTATCATTCTTTCTTCCTTTTAAATTATTGATAAGATATGGAAGTGGCTCTTTCTTGAATTATAGTTTATGAAGGAATTACTCTCGTATCAATGTGGAAAATAAAACCTGTGGTGTCTTTAACTACCCAGCGGAATATTGCTGGGTAACTTACAACCATGAGGGTGAACTACATAATAATTGGTGAGGTAGATAGGGCCAATCCATAATAACTTTTCCCATAGTTGGTTTTAGTTATGAATGAGTTATCATATTTGCAATTAATTTTGTTAATATATACAAGTATAGGGAATATCCTTGCTGAAAAAGGATTAAATGATGTAATATTTCAGGAATACATCACGTAAATAGCACTTATGTAATACTCTGGAAATACGTAATTTAGTCTACCGTAAAAGCAGCTTTCATTCTACCAGTATTGGAGATGAGTTTATGCCAGATACTGTTCCAGCTGCTAGATATTCAAAAGTGAAAAAGATGGGCATGTACTTCTGCTCCCCTCAGGCAGCTGAAAGTAAAGCAGATTGAGGAAAAAAAATAGAGATACAAAGAATTGTAGGCTGTTTCAAACAAAACAAAACAAACAAAAACAATGTTTACTAAGGCAGGGAATAACTGTGGGGCAGGGACCTCTGTTGGATGAGGGACGAGGAGAGGTCGCTCTGAGGGAAGGACAGTAGCGAGACCTGAAGGATAGATCAACTGAGGTGCATGCAGAGCAGGGGAGGAATATTCCCAGGAATCAGTGTGACATGGGGATAGGCCCCAGTTTGGAAGAGCTTGGTATGCTGAGAGCAGGAAGGTGCCGGGGTCAAGATGGTGATTGGTGGGGAGAGTAGTATATATTAGTATATAAGCTGAGAAAGAGGGGCAGGCAGGAGCCAGCTCCTACAGGCCTTTGACCACATTGAGGAACCTGGATGCTATCAGTGCGTGCAATGACATGGTGGCTCTTCGGAGAAGAGACTGGGAGGGCAAGGATGAGGTCAGACAGCTAGGAGGCTGTTGCCCTGTCTAGCCTAGGGATGGTGCTGGTGCATAGCAGGGTGGCAGCAGTGGGATGGAGAGAATGGGTGGATTTAAAATACTTTGCAGGTAGACTTGGCTAAGGTGAAGGAGAGGGAAGATTTACAAAAAATCTCTTGGGTTTCTGGTTTGAATCTTACTGGTTTGAGCAAGAGAAAAGCAAGGGTTCAGTGTTAAATGTGTTAAGTTTGAGATGCAGATTTCTTTGTAGAGCTGTCAAGTTGGATGTATGGAGATGGGTCCTTGGACAGTAACACAAATTCAAAACACAAATTCAGTAACACAAATACAAAACATATACATGGTATCTAAAGCCTTGGGAGGGAGGAGATCCCCTAAAGATTGAGAGAAAAGTACTTGGGGCCTAGCCACATGACACCCACAATTAAGAAGAGAAGGAGTCAGCAAAAGGAGTCAAGAAACTGAAAATGAGTACCAGTGAGTCAGGAGGACAAGCAGGGTTATTGGTTTCCCGGAAGCCAAGTAAATTAGGTGCTCACGAGTGTAGAGTAGGCCTGTGTCCTGTTACCAAGAGGTGAAAGAAGGTCAAGTCTGAGACATGGGCGTTGAATGAAGCAATTGCAAGGTCATTGTGGCTTTCACAACTAGTGACACTGCAGTAGTGAGAGCAGGGGCAGATTCAAATGGGTTAAAGGTACAGTAAGGAAGAAGAAACAAGTGTGGCCTACTCCTTGGAGAAGAGAAGCTGGAGGGTCCAAGGTCACTCTTTTAAAAGATGGAGAAGGTAGAGTATGTTTTCATGCCCATGAGAATGACCCAGCAGAAAGGAAGAAGTTGCTGATGCAGGCAGAGGGGCTGGCAAAAAGAACCAAGACGTTAATAAGCCAAAGGGGTGGGATCCAAGGCCAAGAGGAGGAGGGCAGATAGACTTTCTCTGTGGAAACAAGAGAAGGTGCATGCAGGTGAACCCCAGGCTCAGATTGGGTGGTGAGCAGATAAGAGAGATCACATAATGGCTTCTGATTTCACAGTGACATGTGAGGAGTGTGAGCTGAGAGTGAATGGGGAGAAGAGGGTGGAAGGGTGTGAAGAAAGGGAAAAGCACAAGAGCTGTCCTGGCAGGTAGAGCCTGAAAGTGCAGTACTGAGGCACAAACAGGTTTGTGACTGAAGGAAGAGCAGTCAGCTGATTTGTCCCCAGAGACCTGCAGTGCCCACAGTTGGGGTTTTGCCAGGTATATACAGTGGAGGGAGAAGGGGCCAGGGGATTTGAATGTATTTACAGCAGTGACTGAAATGATGGCTGTGGAGCTGAAGCTCTGTATGAACACAAGTAAATCCAGGAGAGAGGACAATGTATTGCAGAGTGGAAGGGCGGATCCTTGTGACCTGAGTTTTTGTTTTTTTCACAGTATGCATCACCAATGGTTCTCCTTCTCTCTGTTTTTTAGGATGTCTGGAATGGCTGGCCTTTTTAGCATCTCTGGCAAGATTTGGGTGAGTAATCTTAAATATACCCTTTGTGATTATCTTTGCAGAGGGCTTTTTTAAAAAATATATTTTATTGATTTTTTACAGAGAGGAAGGGAGAGGGATAGACAGTTAGAAACATCGATGAGAGAGAAACATTGATCACCTGCCTCCTGCACACCCCCTACTGGGGATGCACCCACAACCAACGTACATGCCCTTAACCGGAATCGAACCCGAGACCCTTCAGTCCACAGGCCGATGCTCTATCCACTGAGCCAAACCGGTTAGGGCTTTGCAGAGGGTTTTTAAAGAGTAAGAATGTAACTTTTAAACCATAGGAAAATAAACATTGTGAGTACTTTTATAATCTCACTTTTCTTATTAAGCCACACAACTACTCTCACAAGGGTCCCCAGTGGAAATGTGTCTTTGTGTAGAAAGACAAAAATTGAACAATGACCAGTGACTGTTGTGTCAGAGTCATACTTTCTTAGATCAGAGATGAATCTCTATCAAAGCTGAATCAGGTTTATGTGGTTTTACTTCATTTTATATTCCCATTGTCATAATCTCCTACAGATCAAAGATTAGGCCCGAAAGTGAATTTGTATGTCAGCAATCAGCAAACTATAGGTTGTGGGCTGGCCACCTGTTTTTGAAACATAGCCATGTTCATTCATTACCTGTTGCTTTCACTCTAAGTGGTAAAGTTGAGTAGCTGTGACAGAGACCATGTGGCCCACAAGCCTAAAATATTCGCTCTCTGCCCCTTCAGGAAAAAGTTTGGACACTCTTGCCATATGTGATTGTATCATTTCACTGAGTCATTTCAGTGAATTCAAACTATTATTTAGTTAAAAGTTTGGACAATTATATAATTTTGAATGTGTCACAAAACCTTGTGCTCCCCTTTATGTGTAGAGTGAGCTAAATCCTGTCAGATTTAGCACAATTGCTATGGAATTAAATATATATTCTTAAAGTATTCTACGTCTTCAAAATGAGTTCCTGTATTTGTCTTCCTAAGCTTTGTGTAGGTCACGATGTCATTTTGGAACTTAATATTCAAGGAGCTCAAGAAGACTCTCTGTTTCTCATGCACGTAGAGATATGTTGAGGGAAATTTAAGAGCAACCTTTTGTGTCTAAGTTTTTAAGTTGTGTTTTATTTTCTGCCTTGTGAGATGGACCAGAAGTGGTGCCTTAGACAGAGTTAGGAATCCTGGGACTGAGATTCTGTCTGTAGCAAGTGTTTGGAGAGACCGTCAGTCTTTGTCTTCTTATCTCTCATCACAGTTGGCTACAATGATGCAAGGAGGCATTATCTCTTTTCCGGAGGACAAGCCATTATTCTCCACCTTGTGTATAAGTCTCTGAACCCATTGCTTTTCCTCTTGTAACTGTTGTTACTAGAATTCTTAGAATGCTTAGCATAGAACCCGCACCAAGTACATACTTGATAACTGTTTTTGTTAGTTATATTCATTAATTATTGTTGTCATTATTTTGCTTTTCCCCTCTGTTTAGGAAACAAAAATGTTTTGTTTCTATTCATTTATTTCTTAACAAACTCTGATGGCAGGATTAAAATAAGGCTTTATGGCAGTTGTATATTGTGTACTTACTAGTTAGGTTTAGCATTTGAATGTACTTAAATATTATTTGACTAGAGGCCTGATGCACAAAATTTGCGCAAGAATAGACCTTTGCAGCCACAGCAGCTTCCTCAATCCTGGGGCTGCAGATCCAGCTTCGTCTGGAAGGTTGTCTGGTCTAATTCACATATTACGCTTTTATTTTTATAGATTTGATATGGTGAATTTGTGCTGCTTACTAAGCTAATACGGTAACTTCCCTCTTCTTAACGTTACTGTAGTTACACAGGCAAATGGCAGAATTTAGTCACTATAAGTGTGCTGCATCTTTGGGAGGATAATCCATGTGATAGAGAAGGTCTAATGCTTTGTAAATGTCACATGATGAGAAGTAAAGACCATGAGTATTTAGACTGGAGAATAGTAAGAGTGTATTTTAAAACTGTGAAATATCCACGGTGTTTTTTATAGTGGCATATCTTCGTTTGCTTTTCTTTTCTTGCACCTAATATCTAGAACAGCCATGGGCAAACTACGGCCCGCCGGATCCGGCCCGTTTGAAATGAATAAAACTAAAAAAAAAAAAAAAGACCGTACCCTTTTATGTAATGATGTTGACTTTGAATTTATATTAGTTCACACAAACACTCCATCCATGCTTTTGTTCCGGCCCTCCGGTCCAGTTTAAGAACCCATTGTGGCCCTCGAGTCAAAAAGTTTGCCCACCCCTGATCTAGAATAATATTATAATGAGATGGTGCACATCCACAGGATATATTTCTTAATGTCTGCAGGGGCCGGCAAGGTTGTGTCTTGTTGCAGAGGGTATGACATGGAAGAGGAAGTAGTAAAACCTTGGCTGTCACTGGAGAAGTCTTTCTGAGCTGCTCCATTCAGGGAATATATTTGAGGATCCTTACCTGTGTCTAAGAAGGATAGAGGGGATGTAGGGCCTGTCCCCAAACTCCTCGGAGTGTATTTTGTGACATAGGTAGAATATAAATACAAAAGGCTCTCTGTCCTTCTGGGCCAGCCCAGCCCTGAATGAGACTGTGCAACACTGGGCTGGGTGGGTGGGTGCCCCTGGGAAGCATCTGATCTCACCTGCAGTAGTTCAGGTCCCAGAGGGAGTGCTGGCCTCCTTGGGGAGGAAGGGCTCTGCCTCTGATCTGTGAATGTGTTGGCCTGGCTCCATTGCTTAAATTCATCTGGCCACTGCTTGGAATGTTTTTATATATTCTACTCTAATGGTATCTTCATTCAGTCTTCTTACTCAAAACTACATGTTACCCAAAATTGGCTCTAAATCAGTCATCAATAATAAGGTGTCATGCCCGTTAGACAACATGTCTGTGTATTTTAAGGAAACAGTAGAATGCTTCCTTGTAATGAACACACACAACAAGAATCAGTATTTTCCTCAAGTGAAAACTGTCATTGCCTGGCAGTTAAAGAAACACAGAAATTTAAAATTGAATTTGGTAAATTTTAATCAGTAATTGCCTGGAAACATCTATATATATATAAAGAGGTAATATGCTAATTGGTCCTAACGGTGTCCCAGTCACGACTGTTCAACAGGCTGTGCGTACACAGGAGCTGGTGGGCAGGGAGGGGGGCGGGGACTTGCACCACTGGGACATGAGGCTGCCATCGGGGGCATCAGGACGGGGTGGTCCCCCCAGCGGAGGCGTGCGCAGGCCCATGCAGGGGGGCATTAGGACAGGGGCGGGGCCTTGGCTGAGAGCTCTCAGCACTCCTATGCCGGGGTCTGAAGGCACAGAGAGGAAGGGAGAGCAGATGGGCAGTTAGGGGGTTTCGGCCAGGAGGGTAGAACAGATAGGCAGTTAAGGGGGATCAGGCCAGGAGGGGAGAGCAGATAGGCAGTTAGGGGGATCAGTCAGGCAGGGGACAGCAGTTAGGCAGTTATGGGGATCAGGTTAGGATTGTGCACCGGTCCTCTAGTCCTGTATAATAAAAGCCTAATATGCTAAGTGTCCTGCAGTCCAGTTGGCTATTCAACCAATCAAAGCATAATATGCTAATGATATGGTAAGGATGCTCAACTGCTCACTATGATGTGCACTGACCACCAGGGGGCAGATGCTCTGACTGGTAGGTTAGCTTGCTGCTGGGGTCCAGCCAATTGGGACTGAGCTGGATGGGCCGGACATGCCCTGGAGCCCTCCCGGGTCCCTTCCCAGCCCTGATTGTGAACCAGGGAGGTCTCTTGGCCTGGCCTGCGCCCTCTTACAATCTGGGACACCTCGGGGGACATCAGAGAGCTGATTTTGGCCTAATCCTGCAGGCCAGGCTAAGGGACCCCACTGGTTCATGAATTTGTTCACTGGGCCTCTAGTATATTTATATAAAAACTTTAAGTAACTAAAACAGGGGTGGGCAAACTTTTTGACTCGAGGGCCACAATGGGTTCTTAAACTGGACCAGAGGGCCGGAACAAAAGCATGGATGGAGTGTTTCTGTGAACTAATATAAATTCAAAGTCAACATCATTACATAAAAGGGTACAGGTCTTTTTTTTTTTTTTTTTAGTTTTATTCATTTCAAACTGGCCGAATTCGGCCTGCGGGCCATAGTTTGCCCACGGCTGAACTAAAACCAAGTACCCTAACACTCAGGTGTTCTAAAACCATTATGGTGGCAGATAATGTAAACAGATAAAGGTTTATGTCTGCAGCTGTGAAAACAAAACTTGATTAATGAGACTTTAGTAGTAATCATCTAAAAGACCACATTCTACCAGCGCTCTGTCAGGATTTCTCTAAGAAGCTCAAATAAATCCTCCAAAGTATCAGCAGATACAAGAACATTGAAGTGGAGCTTATTAAAATAAGTAGGTATTTTGAATGTGCTAAGAAATGTGTGACTCAGAATGCAGTGACACAAAGGCAAATGATTTACTGCATTCTAGAAAATAGAAAGGTTCTGAGGGTTACTTTAATCATTTATTTTGCAGAAAGGGCATACGATGCTGTCTAGAAGGATTTATAACTGCACATAACTCATTCCAACCATATGAGTAAGGCAAATGGGCAGATATTTTTTATAGAGCAAGTTTCAGAATACTTACGTCCATAGGTCAGCTCAAAGGCAGACTGGCTTTCTCTATCTTCTAATTCCTTGGCACATTTCAGGGATTAATCCTGATCACCTCACTGAGTCACCAAGAAAAGCATTAACTATGTTCAGTACATAGAGTTTTCTAAAGTAGGAACCTGTGCAGTATTTAGAACTTCCCTTGAAAAGGATTTGACTAAAACAACATTTGAAATCCCAATACTTTTGCCTGCTGGGTTCCATAATGCTGGATTCCATAATGCTGGATTATTCTGAATAAACAGTTGCCTTGGCTGAAGACAGAATAATGACCACTGTAGACAACAGTTACAGATGACAGTGTTACAAATCCAGATTATTTGCATTTCCTATGAATACTTGAAGGATTTGCTAGTACCTATAACTTACCTAACAAATATTTTTTACATGGATCAGTGTTCAAAGTAGTTGCTGAGTCTTTATATCTATCTCTTCAGCTGAGTCAGGGATTGGAGAGAAGAGATCTCAGATTTGTCTAGATTAGTTGAACAAGCTTTTTTGTTTGTTTATCATTTAGATATAAGCCAAAATGAAGTATATTACTTAATTGTGTTGACATTTATAAACAGAAACCAATGACCTGAGTAATTTAGATTTTGAGAAATATTAAAATGGAAACTTGGACTCGTTTTTAGCTATTACATCTGTTCTAGGCAAGTCTTTCACTTGTTATCTCTGCCTGCTGATGACATTTAGCTTGGAGCCATTTTATCGTGTGCCCAGTAAATTTCGAACGACTGTTCTTGAAGCTTCAATGGCCTGAAACGTAGGCCATAATCACTAAACCTTCATGAGGAAGCATGGCTCCTGCAATTCCCCATCTAAGTGGGTGTTGACTCTAAACTACCACTTCATATCTGTAATTTCTGTGTGATTTTAGCATGGAAATAATTTCTAGTTCAGATTGTATCTCTCTTTTTTTTTAACCCTTTGGTATCAAATAGAGTTCTAGGGAATAGTAAAAAAAGAATGTGTTGCCCTGACCGGTTTGGCTCAGTGGATAGAGCATCAGCCTGTGGACTCAAGGGTCCCAGGTTCGATTCCGGTCAAGGGCATGTACCTTGATTGCGGGCACATCCCCAGTAGAGACTGTGCAGGAGACGACTAATCAATGTTTCTCTCTCATCGATGTTTCTAACTCTCTATCCCTCTCTTTTCCTCTCTGTAAAAATCAATAAAATATTTTTTTTTTTTTAAAAAAAGAATGTGCACTCTACTCAAAACCTCATGAAATCTCATTTCCTCATAATGAATGAACTGGGGAAACCTTCTGTCTAATATTACATTTTAGGTTTTATGGTGATTTAGGAAAGCTGTTAAGGATGGGTAGAGGTAGAGAAATGACTAGAAAGAGGAAGTATGGAGACGTTTAAAATGATTGATGTTCTCTAGTATTTAGTTCTACTTAACAATTGGTTAAGGCTTAAGAAGTTTAATTTTTATGGATTCCATATTACAAGTAAATATTGAGGTATATATAATTATTAGCAGAGAGTGACCAAAAAAAAAATCTATCACTGTGGAAGAAGGGACTAGAAAAACAATTCTATCAGATTATGAACTCCAAAGAATGAGAACTCTTATCACCTATAACCTTGAGTATACTCTCAGGTTCCTGCTATTGTAAAGCTTGACTTGTTCTGAGGAATCGCAGATGCATAAACCACTGGATGACCTTGTGGGAACTCCTCTATGTGGAAACAATTTGCAGACTTGAGTGATAGCTGGAGAGCTAGATTTAAACATTTTTGGTCGTCATTATAAATAATTTTTCTTTTACTTACAGCATCTTCACAACTATTTCACAGTGACCGTTGGAATGCCTGCTTGGTGTTCTTATGTCCTTTTCGTCATTGCCACCTTGATTTTTGGCCTTCTTATGGGTCTGGTAAGAGATAATTGCCAATCTTCTTTCCTTTTCTTAAAGCCTAATGGGTTTTATGCAAAACTACAAAGCAGCCAAGAAAGAAAAAACACCTAAACAAACATTATTTTGTGTGTAATCTAAGCAGTTAAGTAGCGTTTGTTTATTTGATACTGCTTACAATGCTAATTTGAGAAATAGTGGAAAATTCATTAAATCATTATCTTTTAATTCTAGCCTTTATATTTTCTGAAGATCTGTGCTGCCCAAAATATAGGCAGTGATGAAAAGAAAAGCTGAGATCATACTTGAATTGATAGTTTGCAAGACAACCCCATCAGCAGTGATTTCACACATTGCCCACTTGATTGGAACTCTGTGGTGATAAGGCCAATGCTGTGGATCTGTTCCTCCAGTGAATGAGATGATTCTTTTCTTGTTCATACCCTCCAATTAAACCTCTAACCCTGGCCAGCTGCTTGCACATACACTCTCCTTAGTCTGAGGTGGATTTTATAAGATAATGTTGAAAGAAGGGACTAGAAAACACAGTCAATATTGTGAAAAAAAAATCAGGTGCAAAGCACATCTAGTGCTTACCTATCTAGTAGGTCTTCGTGCATTTTCTCCCTAGATACTTTAGGTAAGAGTCGGAATAATAAATGTATTTATTTAACTATGTAGGCAACTGTAAGTATTGTGGCATGCTTTATTCTTTGATATAATTTGTTAAGCTTTCGCTGATCCATTTGATTGAGCTTTAAACTAATTAAAACAAATTCTTAAATGCCCTTATACTATATATAAACCACATAGCTCCTAAATACTATATGATAGGAATAAGTGATGTTTACTAAAAGTTTATATAAAAAAGACAAACTTTTAGTTAAGATTATCTTCAAAGTCTGTCCTTACACTTTATAATAAATTGTGGCTCTTTAGCAAAGTCTTTTTTTTTTAATCCTCACCTCAGGATATGCATTTTTTTGTTTTTCATATATTTTATTGATTTTTTACAGGGAGGAAGGGAGAGGGATAGAGAGTTAGAAACATTGATGAGAGAGAAACATCGATCAGCTGCCTCCTGCACACCCCCCACTGGGGATGTCCCCGCAACCAAGGTACATGCCCTTGACCTGAATCGAACCTGGGACCCTTCAGTCTGCAGGCCGATGCTCTATCCACTGAGCAAAACTGGTTAGGGCTGCTTTTATTAATTTTTAAACAGAGTAAGGGAGAGAGAAACATCGAATAGTTGCCTCCTGTATGTGCCCGATGGGATTGAACCCACAGCCTAGGTATGTGCCCTGACCAGGGCTAGCAAAATCTTTTTAAAATAAGCTTAAAATATTAGCAGTTGTTTTATAGCAAGTCATAAGTTAGTACAACAAAGTCCTATTCCAGGGAACCCATTTTATTTTGCCATGAGCATGCTTCCTTCATACTATGGTTTATATTTGAGATTTGACTAAATGTTAACCTCACAGATGGGGATAGAACTTAGATACGTCATTCATTAGGTCCTAGGTGTGTTCCCATTCTGATGCACTGACCATACTGCTCTTAACATGCCCCTAATGGTCTGGTCTAAAAGGATTTGACTTTGGATATAAATTTGACCTTGGATGTTAGTGTACTTCTCCCATCTACCATCTGGTCCTAGATTTTTCTGGTAGTATATTCTAGAGCCACAGGAGCATGAGGTTCGTGTAGAGGGAACAATATGAGATCCCTGAAGACTAAGGTAGAGCTGTGGAGAATGTAGGTTGATTGTGAGCCTAATGCAAGACCGTTGGAAAGTCTTCTCAGCATAAAGTTTTAGAGTTTTATCTTTGAGGTTTACTTTAAACCCAAGAAATCATGTCAGATGTGCCTATGTCCTAAGTTCATTTGGAAACAGATTTAAATAATCAGTGTAGGAAGGTTATTAGAAGCTTGACCCAAAGAAAGAAGAGAGTTGATTTAAGACTGTTCAAGTGATTAAGTGACATAAAATATTATTCCTTTATAAGAAGTTGGGTCTCCTCAGACTGGCATTCAGAGCTTTCTCTGGACCTAAGTGCCCCCATGACCCAATTTGGTGTAGCTGAAAGGAGCTAGACCTGTGCTGCTACCCAGCTCTTCCTGACTATGCCCAGGGCCTTAAATGTGCCTTCTTCAGATGTATCATTCTTAATCCTTCCCAATGGTTGTAATCTCTGTATCTCTTAAGTATCTATCGAAGTGCTTTATTCATTTTCTTTTTGAAACTCAATTGTTCTTTATTGATTTATAATTAAACTGCCATTTTTTTCTCTTTTTGAATCTTGCCCCCAGATGTTAATGAACCAAATATTAAATAAATTAATAAATGAAAATACAGGTGGTAATAATTCTGAACAAAATGTAGGATACTCATTTGACATTTATAAAATTGAATCCAAAAGACTATGACTTGGGGTTCTTTAAAATTTTAGAATACCTTTAAGACATTGTTGTAGGAAGTGCTATTACTATTTATGGTGAGGGGCAGCCCATGTACCGACCAGTTCAGTTTGTCCAGAAGAGTGTTTTTTAAAGGCCAGTTTAGACTTGGCTGATAGTGTCTGTTTTCTTATACCCGCTTGATTCATCTATTTTTAGTGGGCTCTCTTAGGCATTTGACTTTGTGACCCCTGTTTTCAAGCATTAGCATCTTCCCTATATTGTATCACATTTAAAAAAATAGGAAATTCTTAAGTATACCCTTTTCTGTTTTGAGGACTTTTGACCAACTGCTAATTATTTATTTATGAATATCTGGTTGTAGAAGGCTTAATTTTTAAGGTTATTTGAAAATAAATGTCCTACCTACTCACTATAAAATCACCTTTTCCCCTTCCAGGTCTTGGTGTTAATATCAGAATGTTTCTATGTGCCATTTCCAAGGCATGTATCTGAACATCCCGGTAAGTGTGATAAACTCATGTAAATAGAGTATTTTTGGAATTCTGTGTTGTGCCCTATCGTGCTCATGTAGGTGGTGGATTTCCCCGATGTGCTAGGTTACCTACCAAACCACCACCACTAAATTCCTTAAAATATGTTCTCTACGTAGACTTGAACAAAATTCTCTTTTTTCTCTCTTAAGTTAAGGAATATTTCATCTTGGCAATTTCTTTTTCCCTTTAAGTGTATGCCCTTCATTAATCAGTTGACACCCTTTTCTTCATTCAAACTGGAATGAAAAGGGAGGGAGGGAACTCACATTTATTAGTATTTTATTGTGTGCCTATAACTATTCTAAGTGCTTTGAAAGTAGTCTCCCTGCCCGGCTGGTGTTGTTCATTGGTGAGTGTCCATCTATGAACCAGGAAGTCATGGTTCTATTCCCAATGGTCAGGGCACATGCCTGGGTTGTAGGCTAAATACCCAGTAGGGGGTGTGCAGGAGACAGCCAATTGATGATTCTCTTTCATCCTTGATGTTTCTATATTTCCCTCTTCCTTTCTCTCTCTGAAATCAATTAAAAAAATTTTTTTAATTAAAAAAAAGAAGTTTCCCCAAATCTTTGTACTGTTTCACACTGTTTCTGAGATCAAATAGCCCTGGATTTGCATGTTTTTAATTCTGTTTTTGAAACTTTGCATAAAAACTTTTATGAGACTTCGTTGAATTTTATGTTGGAGTTTAAATAAGCTATATTTCTTTTTGATTTTTGAAGTTTTCAATGCTTTGGGACTTCCATAGGTAAAGTCATGCGCTATGAGATAGGGATACGTTATGAGAAATACATCATTAGGTGTGCTTTGGTCTTTTGTGCAACATCACAGAATGCACATGCACACACACAGATGATATAGTCTTACTTTATACAGCTGGCAGCAGAGTAGGCATTTACACCAGCATCACCACAAACACACAAGAATTACCTTGCTCTGCTACAAGACGACTACAATAGGAATTTTTTAGCCCCATTATAATCTTATGGGACTGCTGTGGTATATGCAGTATGTCCTTGATTGAAACGTTGTAATGCTGCACATGACTATAACTACAAGGTATATTATGTTCCTTAGAATTCTTAGAAGTAACAGAAAGCCAATTTAAAGCAATTTGGGGGAAAAGGAAAATGTATTTAACACACACAACTGAAAGCCCAGGATTGTTCTAGCTTCAAGCACAGCTTAGGGATGTTAGATTGTGCTCCCATGTGACAGATTTCAGTGGCTGTCAAGAGCAGTAGCAATCATTGTAGAAAGTGAGAGCTTTTCCTCCGCACTCTGGCAGAAACTGCTGGGAGCACTCTGATTGGCTCAGCTTGTCATATGGTGAATAAGTTACCACGGCTAGTGAGTAGATCACTGAGCCAGGTTCTACAAGGTACAAAATACAAAGCCTGAGGGAACCTTTGCCCTCCTGGGCTGGGGCTAGGACGCCAAACAGAGATCTGTCCTGGGTAATAACAGCTTCAAGGTGGAGAAGACTGTCGTGTGCCCCCCTTCCTTTATTTCCCAGCCAGTTTGATTGCTGAGTGACCATTGTTCATTCAGAGGCCGTTCCCCTCTCTTCCTCCACAGAGCAGAGTCAGAAGTCAGAGGAGGCTCATAGGGCTGAACAGTTGCTGGATGCAGAGGACGAAAAAGATGACTCAAACGAAGAAGAAAACAAGGACAGCCTTGTAGACGACGAGGAGGAAGAGAAAGAAGACTTTGGTGATGAGGACGAACCAGAGGAAGAGGAGGAGGAGGACAACCTGGCCGCTGGTGCGGATGAGGAGACGAGTGACACCCAGGATCAGGGGCCCCCAAGGAAGCCCCTGGAGGAAAGAGAACCCAATGAGACTAAGGAAGATGCCCCTGGGCAGCCCCGTCCTTCTGACACGGAAGACACAGTGAGGCAGCGCAGAAGTCAGCATGCTGATAAGGGACCTTAGGTTCACAGACTATTTCCAAGGACATAGAGCAGAGGAGTGTGCCGGCTTCCCTCTGTCTGCAGCCTAAACCAAAATCCTCCTTGTTTCCCGAGCAAGCTTCTCTTAAAGATCCATCTTAGTCATGTAGTCTCGGCATTAAGCCTAATGTGTATTAATGAGACTCCTTCAGGCATGACAATCAGGATGCGTGGTGTTCGGATACACTTGGGGACTTGGGATGGGCACACGTGCATCTACTTGGGGCGAGAGAGTTTTGACCAGAGGTAGCGATGCCCAGCCCTGGTGAGGACTGTTCATTGACAAGGCTGCAGGCCCCGTAAAGTGAAAGCAAAGCAGCCTGTGCTTCCTCCCGTGGAGCAGAAGTCTTGCTTCTCCAGAACTGTGTTAAGAAGTTACTTTTGTCAAACTAAAGAAACATCAGGCACCATCCTACTGGGTCACTTTTTTTAGAGAGAAATGGAGCGGGCCCTGGATTATTGTGGAAAAGAGCTTGGCAGTTGTCTTGACTTTAAATCCATTGTTATGTCTTATTTCTTACCTGTCCCATTTCCAGCTCTCCTGCCAACAGCCTGCAGACTCCCCACACTTCACAATGCTTCTTAGACATCAGCTGCGTTTAGTGGATTTAAGGGTTTAGTTAATCAAATACCGCAGCCCATGAAGGTGGACTGCCAAGCAGCTCAAATGAAGTATTGTAACCTTTGGGGATTCAAAAAGTGGTAGGGATTTTACAGGAGACAATTTTGTTGTTTTTTTGCCAAAATGGAGTAATTTTTTTTTTTCAAAAAGTCCCTTCAGCAATATTCATTCTCAATCCAGAAGTCTCCTAAGTCTTGCCAGTACAAGGTAGTCTTGTGAAGAAAACTTGAATACTGTGTTGTTTTGTTTTCATCTCAAGGGGTTCCCTGGCCTTGAACCACTTTAATAATAACTGAACATTTCTGGTTCTCCTTCAGTGATGTGCTTATGGTGAAAGAATTAATGAAAGTGAGTATCTGGAAATGAAAGATTTGGTTTCATTTCCTTCTTTCTTAATCTTGTAAAGAATTTTATCCCTGTAAATCTCTCAGTGCTCAATCTACTAAAAGTACCCAGGAGGCCCAATTTCTTTTAAAAAATCCATCCATCTACTTCTGCCTTACCTGATTTATGTTTTAGAATAAATTCATAAAATTAGATTCCAAACCTTATGAAAGATGACTAAAGTTGATTCTACACCCCTTGGGTCCAGACAATAATAAGTAGTGCAGGCTTATGAAATTTAAAAGTTTCTGTCATTTTAAAAAAGAAATATGCAGTGTACTCTTATCTGGCTGTTTAGATAACCCTTTTCTTCCATTAACTTTGAACACGGGATCATTGGCGGGAGGGAGCGGTTCTGAAACTTGCTCTCTTTCTGTGCTTGAATGAGCCTGTTGCAAATTTACACAAAAGGGGTTTTTATTCTGCCGGAATCTAATTTTTAGAGATGGTTATTTTTCATCTTTCCAATTCAGTTACCTGACAGCCTCATCCTGCAGCATGAGAGTCACCAGATTTTTGGCCCTAGCCGGTTTGGCTCAGTGGATAGGGTGTCAGCCCACAGACTGAAGGGTCACAGGTTCAATTCTGGTCTAGGGCCTGTACCTCAGTTGTAGGCTCCCTAGTCAGAGCTCTTGCGGGAGGCAACCAATTGATGTGTCTCTCACATGGATGTGTTTCTCTCTCTCTCTCCCCCTCCCCACTCTTTCTAAAAGTCAATAGGAAAATATCCTCGGGTGAGGATTACCCCCCAAAATAAGAAAGAGTCACCAGCTTTTGGCAGCTATGAAGCTGGGGAGATCCTGACCAAACCAAGGACATCGGATCTCATTGTCCTCCCAGCCCTTCAACCCTTCCCCAAAGACCCTCAATAAGATGGTTTGACAACCCCCCCTGTACTCCCCCCAAAAAGAGTCACCAATAATAGTTTTTCTCTTCAGACAGCAACACAACCTCAAGTTAGAGACCATCAGAGAACTGAGGGGCTAGGAAAATCTTGAATTTGCTCATTTTCTTTCCTTCCGTAAGGTAGGTCTCTGATACATCTTAACCCAAAATGCAGTCGTTGTGATGGTGGCGGCTCCATCTTCCTGATCCCGGGAAGCTTTTCTGGATCATTGCTGAGCTGGGCGTGCCCTCTCGGCACTGGATTTCTTTCTCTTACAATCAGCTGAATTGACTTTTCAAAGATCATTAAGCTCAAGTTCAGAGCTACAGACTAAGAAAGGATTCAGTTTGGCTTTTCTGTATAAGCTCCCCTCCTTTGTAATAACATCATTTTTTTTTTAAGTTGAATATTTGACTAGAGAGGAGGGAATGAAATCTACTTTGACTTTTTAGAAATGTAAGGCCAATTTCCAGCTGGACCCCAAATTTTTATATATATACTCAGCAATACTTTAAAAAAATGGAGTGAGCAAAGAAAAGCATCTTGGAGAAGAAAATTCATTAGAAGTTTAAAAGTCTGGCTATGAGAACCATTTTTTCCCCGTTTTTCCTGTTTTCAATATCCTGGCAAAAGATTGGGGTTTTTACCAAGTGGTCTGATAAATACTCAACTAATTTCATTTCTTTCCACCTGAGGCCTTTACGTTGTTTTCAGTACTGACTGTATGTAAAACTAAAGGCAAAAAGTCAACCTAAAATAATTTGAAATTAACATTTCAATGGGATTTTAAGGATATTTCTTATATTTATTCCAGGAGTCAAGTGCATGGAAACATGATTTTCATTTTAAAAGTAAACATTAGCCACGCTTTCCTATATTGTAGTATCAGTTATTTACTTATACAATAGTATTTTGTATAAATCAAAATCAGGTGAATTAAAAGTAACTGAGTAGTTGGAGCAGGTGCCTTTTCATCTACCTAGCTTTTTCTTAGTTTCCTTTATTACATCTCTTGCTAGGTCTGTTACACTACCCAACTTGCTTAGCGATCGTATATTGAGGTAGCAAATAAGTGTTGGCCAGGTTGGCTTTTGACATTGGAGAAAGCCACATTTTTATTTATTTATGGCCCAAATCTGTTGATAGCTCTGGTGTTGCTACATGATTTGGGCATATGTAAGCCTGCATCCTGTAACACCTTCGGAGTAGATGATAAAAATATCTTTCAGGGGAAGTATTTCCTGTTACTGTATTACCGAGCCAAGCGTGAGGAATGGGAAACCTTAAAGAGTCAATAAAAGGTAGACAAGCCAGGGTATGCACACCTGAGATTTCAGCACCTTAAATTGGCTTGAAGTGAGAGAAAGGAGATTGGTGCTTTTGCTAATGTATCAATGTCTGTCTGTCCTTTATCTCCGTGTCGAAGTGTTATCTCTGCCAGTGTTATAAATGTGTGGTAGACCCATCCTGTTAAATATGACAGCATTTTGGAAAGTATTCACATCCTTTGTGCCAACAGAAAAGTTCCTTGTTTAGTATCTCTTTACCTCAGTCCTACGTTTTGGTTCTCCTGAGGTTACAGCTTGTCTTGCAACCAACGCGGAGTCATCAAGTCTGATGAACCTCCAACAGCTTGTGAACAGCTTTCCTGAACCAGGAGGTTCTGCTGACAGGCCCGTGACAGCTTCAGACCGGGACTTGGCCTTCAGGTGGCTTATTCTCAGTAAAGTTTCCTGTGTACTGTGACATTGTACTTGTATATGTGAGACATACTAGGTACACCTTTGACGTGTTTCCAAATAGTGTAATTGTATTTGTTACTAAATAGCTTCTTTGTGCAAATGCAATTTTTATACTGAAAATACTTCTTATTTGTATTGCAATACATTATAAATTTATTATTTATATTCCTTGTAATAGTCTTGATTATTTAGCCCACGGTACTTAATTATTTTCCTCTTCATCCATGTATTTATTCTTTGCCTCCTCAAATAGTATCTGCAGCAACTGGGACCAAGAGAGGAGTTTCTAGCAGAACGTTGCCTGAATTGCAAAGCACCTTAATCACAGAATTGTACATAATCCTTGATCCTGTGTGTTTTCATTTTATGTAAATTTCCATTTGCCTCAAAACCTATGATAGTGCTAAGTAAAAACAAAACCATCGATTGCTTTTCATGTAACTGTTTTCACAAGAGTTGTTTGCCTAGGCCAGTGATGGCGAACCTACGACACCTCTGACATGCGAACTCATTTCTTTGGTTGATATTTCTTTGTTAAATGGCATTTAAATATATAAAATAAATATCAAAATATAAATCTTTGTTTTACTATGGTTGCACATATCAAAAAATTTCTATATGTGACACGGCACCAGAGTTAAGTTAGGGTTTTTCAAAATGCTGACACGCCGAGCTCAAAAGGTTCGCCATCACTGGCCTAGGCAGTGAAAAAAGATTACTGAGTTAAAAATTTTCTCCTCTGCGTCCATCCCCCATCCAGTCTGTTCATTTTTCCTCTTTATCCTCTTCTCCTTGACTTGGTGAAAGCCACACCATGTGCCTTTAGCTGCTCTGGAAAGCACAAAACAAAGGAGGAGCCATCAGAGGGCTCCTTGTCACAGCCATTGTGTTGTCTATAGCATCTCACTGCACTTGCTTCAGGTCTCCCTCTGTCCTGAAGTCTGGGGGTGGCCAGGCTGGAGCAGATGGCAGTGAGATGACTGGTCTGCACTCCAACCTTCCTGGCACTAAGGCAGTGGAAAGCACAAAGGAGGAGAGGTGACACTTACAAACCCCTGGGGACTAAAACAATGGAGATTAAAATGCTCACTTTTGAAAAACAATGGAAGGATGTATAATACAAAGAACATGATTAAGTTTCCATACCACTGAGTTTCCCTCCCCCAGAGAAGCTGGCTGAGAATGCATACTGGCCTATATAGTGAAAAAATATCCATTTTGCAGTGTCGCAGCCTACCTGAACTTGGTCCACACATCCTTGGTGGGAGCAAAACCTGTAGCTTTTGAAGCCAATGACACGGAGTTACAATGCAACTCCCTGCTTTATCCCGGTCTTGAAGGATCTTTGGAACATATTCCACAGTAACTGGAGTTCTTTCTTAAACATGTGAACCTGAGGTTGATACTGTATTAGACTAGTGTAGGCTGTGTTAACAGACCCCCAAATCTCAGGGCCTTTAAGAACAAGAACGGGCCGAAACCGGTTTGGCTCAGTGGATAGAGCGTCGGCCTGCAGACTGAAGGGTCCCAGGTTCTATTCCGGTCAAGGGCATGTACTAGGGTTGCGGGCACATCCCCAGTGGGAGATGTGCAGGAGGCAGCTGATCGATGTTTCTCATCGATGTTTCTGGCTCTCTATTTCTCTCCCTTCCTCTCTGTAAAAAATCCATAAAATATTAAAAAAAAAAGAACAAGAATGATGTTACTGTGTCACCTAGTCCACCTCAACCATTCCAGGGGGCAGTGGCTGTGCTTCAGGCAGGTTTTTCTAGGATCCAGGCCAACGGAGGCTCTGTTCTCTGGTTTCCAAGGTGACTGTGGTCACCTTCATCCCAACCAGTCAGAAGGGAAGAGTGCATGGAGGAGCACTCAGATGTCAAGGGTAAGCTGCCAAGAGGCACACACGCACCATTTCTGGTCACATTTCCTATGAGAGGACTTAGTCATGGGTCACACCTAACTGAGAGGCCGGGATATGCCATCTCAGCCATCGTGACTTCATCTTCCCTACCTTTGTGACCCGAGTGCCTCACAAGGGTAAGCTCCTGAGAAATAGCAGTACAAATGCCCACGTGGACTAGACCATTACTGGTCTGCAGGATACTAGAGTTTTCAATTGTGAATGATATGCTCCCATAGAATTTATATTTTACTTGGGAAGATGGACATTAATTAAAGTGGGATAAGAGTTCCAACTAGAAAACTTAAGAGATGCTATGTGAGTTTATAAAAAAGAAACCTGAGCTAGACTGAGGGTTTGGTGGTAACATGACCAGAGGGCAAGATTAGGAATTAAAGCAGAGATGGACTTGGGATCCTTCAGATGCACACGTGGAGAAATAGGACTAGCATTCATCTCAATGGAAGGCTCTTTGTGGAGCCATTAGGGTAGATTCTGAACTTCATGTTCCTTTTGTAGAGGGGAGTGATGGAAGCATAGTTTCCAATTAATCTTTGCATGAGCGCTACCTCCTATTTTAATAACTTTGAAATCAGCATATATTGAAGTCAGTAATTGATAGGCTCCATAAATCTCCCTAAGTGTGATTCTAGTTAATAGATATCTGATTAATCATATTAATCTAAAAATTACCCTTTGGAAAGATTTATGCCATCAGAATTCTTTGTGTTTTGTTACTGGCAGGGCATATAATTCCTAAAATTATTTATTTTAATTAGTTACTGGAGTAGAGACAATAGGATAAACACAGAGCACATTTGTGCCCCAAAGGGACCAACTGCTAGGCTCACTAAATTATGGAGTTGTCATGCCATGGGATTATTCTTCAAACTCTAGCTCTCTGTGCAGTAAATTCTAAGCATGGATCTCAATCTAATAAATAGCATTAGAAACCACCATGCTATGGGTTGACCATTGACTGTTAACTAGTTTGTCTAATAATATTGTACAGAGGATTCTAAGACTTCAAGTTGTTGACTACTTCATGAATAGGAAACAGCTACGGGCAAAGCCACATGATTAAACTACAGCACCGAGTCATTCGACCCTCCTTCAGAGTGTTTGTTCTACTGACTAGAAAAGTTTACCTCCTAAAAGAGCAAATGTCCTTTTAAGTGGCACAAAATAGGGTGATTTCTTTTCCTTCTATGCTTTTTAACATATAGGAATAGTATTGGCATTTGTTTTAAAAGTGAAGGTCTACTCTCATGCTGCAGCAGAAAGATAAGCCCCCTGTCCTGTGAGAACAACACAGTCCTAGCGACAGGGTAAAGTCGTGGCTTCAGGAAACAGCTAAGCTCCTGCCTATTCTTGAGCAAGGAGACCTGCCTAATTCATAATATGCAAACAAAATAGTGATTTGGGGTAAGTCCACGTCAGGAGAGATCTCAATGTACATTGTTCCAACAAGGGTTAAGTTGTTGGCCTTTTGTAGGCTAATGATACGGAACCTTCAAGGAGGGCTTTAGCATTTCTAAAACTTATTTAACAACAAATATTGTGGAGCAGAAAAATTGAAAACCTCCCACTACAAGCACTAGAAATGTTGGCTAAAGTGTAACTGACAGTTTTTTTTTTGTTGTTTTTTTTTAAGGCAGAGCTGACCTTAAAAGAAAAAAATTTGCAGGAGCCAGCCACGAAGCCAGTAAAGAGCCCTGGTCCTGGGCCTGCCCTAGTAGAAGTGGTGGAGAGCTGCTGCCCTAGGGAACCAGGGAGTGTATGTTTTATCTGCCACATAGGTGTAGGATGCAAAGTCTTGACTGTAACAAGGTGGGAGAATGGAGTTGAAATTGCGTAAAATTCCCAGCTACATCCTTAGTGAAATAAACAAACAAAAATGCCTTACTAGCACATGGAAATTATAAGAAAGCTCCTCTGTCTTGGCCTGGTCTTTGTTTGAAAAGTAGGAGACTTCCCTGAGAAATCATATGGGCCTGGCCTTACACAAATGGAAGTTTGAATGTACACTAGCTTCATTGCCTCCAAACCAAGATATACTCATAAAAATGCTAACAGAGGACAGGGGAATATTAGCAGAGGCAAGCACAAAACTACCTGCTATTGAAAACACTGTCAATCTGGCATAAAAATTCCTATAAAGCCCCACTAAGATGAACTCGTAATCCAATGTCACCAATTACACACAAAAACTATCCATCAGAGAGCAAGATTAGACTTGCACTTGCCCCACACTTTGGAATACTATTATCAGATAAAAACTTTAAACGTAAACTGTATTAAAACCATGAAAGAGGGAACATAAAACACAGTAAAATAAGGTACTTCTTTCCTCACAATAATGTGTTTCAGGTTCATCCATGCTGCATGAATCATAGTTCAATCCTTTCTAATGGTGTGTAGAATTTCACTTAATGAATATTTATCACATTGTTTATTCACTCTACAGAATAAATTGACAGACATGTAGAGTGTTTCCAGTTCTTGGCTAGCCCTTTAAATCCTCTGATTATGAGACTATCCAAGGACTACTTTACTAATAATAATATTTGGAGGAAATCCTGAAATGTTAGAAATATATTCCTTAGGATTTTCCAAGATTTGTACTTGCATCACCAGAGAGAAATGTAGGTCACCCTTACAAAGGGAAGATGCTTAAGAAACAGATATAGCCCAGGTCTTCCTGGGATTGAATCCTGGGTCTACCATTTGTCAGTGGTAAGTTAGTCAAGGTACCTAACTTCTCTGTGTCTCATCTTTACAGGGGGAGTAGTAAGGGAAATCCACATCCATTAATAAAGTTCTTGAAGGCATCAGAGTTGAAAAGATAATGGATGCCCAGGTTCTCAGGCCAGGATCTAGAGTTGGAAAGATCAGGAATGTGGTCCTGGTGTTTGGGGCTGCCTTTCTCCTGAAGGCATCTGTTTCTAGGAGGAGGGATGGACAGTGTGTTACAGAGCCTGAGTGATGCTTTTGAGAGCTTTGGCTGAAGGGACAAGGATTGGCTAAGGATGGGAGGGCATGTGAAAACTCGTTAGTTGAGTTGGATCTCTGATAGGATCCACAGGGGGAGCCATAAGTAACCAGGCCCCCATAACTCAGCCTCAGTCTACCCAGCTTCTAGAAACAGGATGATGTGATCCTGGGAGCAAGCATAAATGCTGGAAGGAAGTAACTTGGTAATGAGAGTTGAGGAAATTGAGTTCTTAAATTGAGTGGTGGGTTCTCTTGATTTTTTTTACTTTGCTATGAGGTAGGATTCTGTGGTCTAAATAAATATCGGAGCTTCTATAGCCCTGTCTTAGTGGATTGTTGCATTCAAAGGACCATAATCTAACAATCAAAAGGAAAATTAATTTCCTTGTATTCCTTTCATTCTCAGCCTCTTTTAGTGCTTAATGCGATCCCTTCATCAAGCCAGCATTATCCCCCCATTTATTCTTTAATCTATCCCTGAAATACTCTCTTTAGTAGGCCCAAAGTGTGGCCATTAATTGCTCTGTTTCCCCCTCTAGTTTCCTCTTACCTGCCAGCTCTCTGCTTTTACCCTTACCTGGAGAAAAATCCTTTCTGATACAGATTCCCCATCTCGGCTTGTAAGGTTCTTCTCACTGCACAGTTATGCCACAGAGCTCCAGGAAAGTAGTACATACCACAGTGACATTGCCATAATCCTGCTTGATTGAGAGGTGAGGTGAGAGAGAGGCCATGAATATCCAGGTGTCAAAGAAATTGTGCCTGTGTGCCTATTACGCTTTCCATCTGCTGCCCCCAACTTCCTAGTTTATTCTGGGCAGATCAAAATCCCCGTCGGGTGCAGCTGCCTCTGCCACAACTCATCATTGTCCTTTCCGCAAACATTGGAGACAGAGAACGGGAAAACTCCCCGATGGCCAACATGTCAGATTTAGTATTTAATCCGTGCCCCTGCTAAGAATATCCACTCCTCTACTCTAGTCCCCATTCTTCCTGTAATGAAAGATGACATCTGACAGACACCCTTGAGGTAGAGGCTACCACCAGATGCTCCTCTTCTCCATAATAGGAGCCAACATTGGCCATGTGCAAACCTCCAAGTCTGACTGGGCAGCCAAGGTTATCCCTCCATGGACTCAGCCATGCTGGGTTCTTTCAAATCTCCTCCCATCACAGGAAACCTCCCTGAATTAGAAGCAAAACGGTGCCCAATCTGCAGGAAGAGCTGTCTCTTGGAATTTCTAAGATTTGGGTGCTATTTGTGCTTATCTGAGAAAAGACTTCATTAAAATGGAGTATGCCGGAGACCAATTCCAGCATGACAGCAGGGCTGCATCTGGGAATGGCTGAAGGCATTTCCCCAAACCTGAAAAGGGATTATTGCTTGGCTGCCAGACAGCTAAAAGGCATCTTAATCTACATGTTATTGCCTCCTACTGGCCAAACACCTGAACAGCCATAGGCTAATTCCCCCATTCGGACAATGGACTCTGTACCAAACCCTGACCCTTTGAAGTGTATATCTCTGACTCGCCTCAGGGCAAATTGTGTTAATAAAAAGCATGGGGGCTTG
>NW_006286587.1:4882004-4906165 GCF_000327345.1 Myotis davidii | reverse complement strand
CTAACTCCCCCATTCTGACAATTTTTCTGTAAACCCTTTGAAGTGTATACCTCTGCCTCGCCTCAGGACAAGATGTGTTAATAAAGCGCATGGGGTCCTGGAACGAGGAGACTTTAAGACCTTAGACTTAAGATCTTAGAATTTAGCTCCTTTAGCTAAGCTCCTCTGACCCCCAAATGCCTTTCAAAATTATGCTTTGTCTCTGGATTCCTATTTAATCTACACACAGCCTTCTCCAGATTTCCTGAACCCTTCTAGATGCTGGGACAAGAACCCCTGGAGAGTATCTTTGCTATCACCTCTAGTTTCCTAAATCTGCTCCATACCTCTGGTGTGAGCCCCGTTAACTGGTCCTAAGTCCCTTACAATCCATTCTTCATCCATCTCAGCCTAGATCTTTTTAATCAATAGTGGAATTTCAGGAAGCTCTTGCTTCAGGATTAAAACCCAGCAAATCTTGATTCACTCACCTACCTGCTCCAACCAATAGATTTGCCAAGACTCATCACCGCTGGTAGACAGTTCACCTTAGAAATTCTTCCAGCCACCTACTTCTCATGGACACATGCTCTCAAGACCATAACATTAATGACACCTTTTCTAGCTTTGACTTCATATGTGACCCCTGGTGTAGTATGTTAGATGCTGGTATCTTTTTATTTGTTTGTATGGGCAATGTTTAAATCACAACTCGGGATTTTTTTATTTGGCCTTTCTTTGGCATGGTATTTACCACAAGTTTCTCAAGTTTCTGGGAGCAATTATCCTGTTCCAGTGTTTCCAATGTCTGCTTCTTGTTGATTTCACGGCACCAGCCAGATCCCCTGGAATGAATCTGTTCCCACCAGAGGAGCAAGGCAGCAACTTTGCTCCAAGCAGGGTTGACAGGTCTGCTCATTCCGTTGACAATGGGATTTACAAAAAAGTTTGATGGCCATGGAATCTGTCTTAAAATTAATGTGCATTTTGCAATTTCACAAGGCATTTTTTTTTTCTTTTAAAGGCAATTGTAGTGAATATATTATAGTTACTTCATCAGCCTGATTTCCAAATGGAACTATTTTTCCTTCTCCTTCCAATTACAGTTTTCACTTCAGCAAAGCCTCAGCTACATGGCTCCGACTTTCTGGAGTCAATTCAAGAACCCACTCTTTATTTCATTGTTCCAAGAGTCTGGCCTTCATACCAAATTGCACTCCTAACTCAGGTGATAATTTGATTCAAGGTACAATTGGATGTCACATGACAAATTCTAAGACTTAGAGATTCGCTCCCCAAAAGTGACCCATCTAAATGCAGAGGCTCCACATGGTTCAGTCTTTCTAACCAACACAATTCAGCCCAGGAACCAGAAACATAAGTTATTAATTCTAGTTCTAGAAAGATACTAAGGAAAGCCCAGTTCCTTTTCCAGACTAATATTTCTTAAAAGCCACACTTGATTTCTTTTATCCTTCTACTATCTCTTACATGGGTGCAACCTTCACCTCTTTGTCATTCTCCGTTCTCTTCCCCCACAAACTTTCCCCTCTCACAATACTCTTTTCATTCTCCTTCCTTTTTCTTCCATGCCATGTTTTCTTTCTCCTGTCACAAATAAATCTCATCCTTTTCTGCTACAAATCTTTTTATCTTTTACTTTATTTTCCCTCCTCTCCACCTGACTGCCTGAATTCACATAATAAGATCTAAGGTAAGGAGGAGGGCAAAGAAATAAATGGGATACAGCTATGCTATTCCTTCCCGGGGCGGGGAGGAGGGGATCATCAAATACTCATAAATTAATATATTGGCTCTGTCACATTAAAATGAAATAGTAAATCACAGCCCATATAATTTGTTGCCTCTATATTTTTGCTCACCACCTCCTTTTCCACTTCCCCCTTTTTTCTCTCTGAGTTTGACACATTCAGTCTTTAATCTAAAACTAGAAATGAAATGGTTTTCTTCCTTCCAGCAAGTTTTACATTTCACTGAAAGATGTTATAATTAGTTCTCAAGTTAGTGATATTAATTCAATTCTTTCTGTTTGCCCAGAAGTAAAGTAGCCTTAAGGGTGTAGAGAGAGAAAAAAAATCTCACATTTACTGCTCCACCATGGGAAGAATTTTCTCTCTGTCCTTCTTCCCTCCATGTCATTAGAACAAGAGTATGCAATGATTCATATTTGTTTGTTCGTTTTTCTGTATGAATTTAATTTTATACATAAAAGTTTCTTCAGAGGGCCACATTCTTGTTAGCATGGGCTGATTTAAGAAGCTCTCAATCATTAATAGTGACGGTAATTCCATCTCCTAATTCCAGATTACTTTCTATTGGCTTACTAGTATATCTCAGAAGCAAATCTAAGCATAATAAATGAATGCCTCTTAGCTTCCTGACATTGAAGAGAAATTTAGAAACCCTAATTTTAGTTGTTGCTGGTGCTTTTGAAGTACAGCTATTTCCTAAGACTTCTTGAAGCGGATCAAGAGTGAAGGAGTGGCTCATTTTAGGAAAGCTGACACCTAAACTCTAGATATACAAACACATAAATGTGAGACGCTCATCAAAATTATTTGCTGCTGGTTTTTTTAAAGTAGTAATTCATTGTGGCGCATTTGAACAAGTGTTTGATTTCCAAAATGTCAGACCAAGCTCACTATTTTAGAAGGGCAACCACTGCATCAAAGCAAGATATCCCTGAAGATACATCTTCAGGTGAATGGGGTTCTAGATATTTTGCCTCTTTTAACAAGAAGTGCTGTTCAGAGACAGGAAATGACTCGTCAGTAAGTTGCAATTTGAATGAAAGCTGAACAGTTAATGATTTAAATAATTTTTTTGTTAAATTTTAGGTATGATAATTATACATGGCTATTTTCTTTTATTGTAAAATCCTTTATTTTTTTGAGAGACATGAATTGATATGATGTCTAGAATTTGCTTAAAAATAATCCCATGGGAAGCTGTGGAGAGAGGATGGAAGAAATGAGTTTGGCTGTGAGCTGGCAATTGTGGAAACTAGATAATGGTTAACTGGAGGGAAGGTCACTGTACTTTTCTCTTACTTTTGATTGACATTTTCCATAATAAAAACTAGTCTGAAAAAGAACTCAGGTCTCAGCTTAGTGCCCTGTTCTCTCTACCAGCCTTTTCTAAACTTGTATAATCTTTAAGATATATATGTAAAACTAGAAGCCCGGTGCACAAAAATTTGTGCACTGGCGGTGGGGCAGGGTAGGGAGTCCCTCAGCCCAACCTGTGCCCTCTTACAGCCTGGGACCCCTCGGGAGATAACCACCTGCTGGCTTAGGGCCGCTCCCCTGGTGGCAGAGGGCAGGCCCAATCCCGCGGTGTCTGCCCCGTCTCCCCTGTTGCAGATGGCAGGCCTGTATCCCGAGCTGGGTCGGGATTGCACTGCCACCCGCCCCGCCCGCCCTGCCCCACACATGACAGGCGTGGATCTTGGGCGGGGCAGGTAGAGGCTCAGGATCGCGCTGCCGCCCACCCTGGGCTGCACATGGCAGGCCAGGATCTCGCGCTGGGGCAGCTAGCAGCTAGAGATTGCCCTGCCGCTGGCCTCAGGCGGGGCAGCGCAGCAGGATTTGCCTGCAGTATGCAAATTAACCCAACAAATATGGTGAGCTAATTTGCATATGCAGGCCCAGAGCAGCTGGGGTGGGGCAAAATGCCCCAGCCACTCTGGGCCTCTGGGCAGCATGGGAAGGTGGAAAGGTGACTCCGTGCTGGAAGGAAGGCAGAAAGGCAGCTCTGGGCCAGAGCAAAGGCATTGCCAGCAGCCAGGGGAAGGAGGCCCATTCTTGCACGAATCTTCATGTATAGGGCCTCTAGTGCAGATATAAAAGTGAATATATAGTCAAGATTTTATTTACCATGTAATCAATGACAGAACCAGATAGAACAGATTTAAGAACAACACATTTCTGGATCAGGAGTATTAAAACAAATGTTCAGGGGAAGTTTCTACAGGAGGGGAAGGGAAGTCTGTTGATCTTGTATAGTACAGCACTGACTTCACTTGCCTACGGGCAAGAATTATTTTGCATTTCCATTAGATGTCTACAACTTAGAGAGCTCTAAAATAGTTCAAAGACAATGAGAGACAAAAATTAGACAACATGGAAGGTTGTCATCTAAACAATCATAGTTTTTCACTAAAGCACATACTTTTTTTCCTGTATATATTTCTGTCAAGGATTATCTATCAGTGACCCATGGAAACCACTTTGGGAAATGACTTTAGAAGCTGCTGCCTTTCTGGAATGTATGTCATTCAAGGGAAATGGTGGGGAGAAAAAAGAGGCAGATATAAAATAGATTGTGTCTTTTAGTGGAACTTGAATTCCAGGTACTTCTCATTTGATATGTATCCAAACATTGTGAGAACTTACGTATCCTCCGTGGGCAGGAATTATTTAATGTCATCAAATGTTGATTTTTGGAGTAGTAGATGTAACTCCAGACTGGAAGAATAACAAAACACAGTCTATTTCTGCTGAGAAATATTGGCCAAAAATAAATAACCTGCCCATATAACCATAATATTAAGTCAGTCATTTTATATTTCCTGTGCTTTTGAAACTAGGTTATCCTTTGAGAAATTGTTTCCTGCACATTGAAAGTGATGCCATCTCCTTTCTGGAAAACGCTGGTGTCTATCAATACTGAAATCTCATTACCAGACACTTTCCTGCTACTGAGAGCTGATGAGCAGCATCATTTGTATGAACCATTTCCACATGATTTCTGGAAAATCCTATTAAGATAAAAGGGCTGAGAATTATGGAGCTGGCCTGGTTCCTAATGTTATCTGACTGAAGAGATGTATGTGGATGCTAAAAGGAGAAAAAGGTAGAGGCCGTGTGCTGAAGACTTGTGAGAGCACCAGTGATTAATATATTGTTATTGTTTTCAGGGGTGACATAAGATCTCAGAGGAGACAATTTTTGAAAGCCGCATGATATAGAGAATGCTATGGTATATTTTTCCAATTTGTCATTCTGCTGCAAATTTGCCATATTCTTTTCAATGATTCTTCCCTTTTTCGTGATTTTTCTCTCTTAGACAAGGAATACAATAAGATTCTTAAACACACATGTATTTCACTTCCAGGAGTTACTCCACAGTGGGTAAAGCCTGGCTTAGAAAAGCAAAGAGCTACAAGGTTTTTATTAGAACATTATCTCATTCTAGTGCGGAAAGAAAGGCAGACATGAAAAGCCAATGATTTGTCTTTCACCTACGGGGCTGCTCATCACTAGAGGTTTACGGAGATGGAAAGAGCTGTCTGCTTTTATTTGCTGTAATGAGCTGACTGGTAGACTTCACTCAGGTCTGCATGGAAGACGAAAAGCAGCCTTTGTTTTTCTGCTTATAAATGAGGCTATCGGCATGAGGGACATTTATAGTAGCCTACAGAAACTTGGGGACATTCTGGTTTTGTTTATTATTGAGGAGAGAGCTGGACTAGGAAAGGTCTCATTCAATAGATTGAAAGAGTCTTTCTTTGAGCTTGGCAGCTGCTGGATGGGTTCGTTAAGGAAAAAAAGGGCAATCACTCAGGACAAAATCACATCAATGCTACCCTGCCTCAGCTGTGAGGTTAATGTCCACCTGGGGTGCTGGGCTCAGGGTCAGAATGTTTGTCTTTTATCTATCTTCTTGTACAGAACAGAACATTTCTTCTGATGGAATTTTAAAAAGCCAAGTGACCTGGTTTGTGGTGATTGATTAGATATTTTCTTATTTCCAATAAGAAACCATGAGGTCCTCCATGCGGGCACATAACTTTAAAATAGTAGTTTATAAAGAAACCAGAGAGGAATCAATCATTCTACTGTTGTAGCATTAGAAGCTATACAGTTGAATGCTGTCAGTATCCTCACAGTTTCTGTCTTGCCTCAGGGATAGTGTTGGATTATATTGAAAAATTTCAGCTGATAAGAACCAAAACAGATTCTTTAAATTGAATTTTTTTTTAAATGCTGAGTGTCAGAATCACAGAACACACACACACACACACACATACTCAAACCCATGCTCAGTTCCATAAATTTGTAGAAAATAAAATAAAACAATAAGAACTAACACTTTAATGACTTTTTCTGGGATTGTGCTGAATGAGACTCATTCCAATGACTTCTAATGTCTCTACTTTATAGTTACCATATTAATTTACATTTAATTCTTACTTAGCTATAAATAAATTACAGGTAATCTTATTAGGTACAATAAAGTTCAATTTCATATTTGCATTTATACAAATATAGTGTGCATGTATAGCATAGATGTGTGCATACATGTATATATAATATATGTACATATTATTATTATTATCCTATTACACCCTCTCCCAGCATTCCAATGGACTGAGGTCTGGTTCATTGAGGAGCTATGTTTGGATGCTAGCAAAAGACATCCCAATGTGAAGAATTTAAATAAGATAAACGGTTATGTTCCATTATATAACGGAAAACAGGTGCTCTGGTCTTGGATCACAGCTTTATGGGTCTCAGGATCCCAGTGTCTAGTCTCTTTCTGCCCTGCGACCTTTACCTCTGGTCTCCATCCTCAGGTCACTTCCTTGTCCCAAGATGACTATCAGAGCTTTGTGCTTCTAAGCATGAAGAGGAATGACGATGGGAAAGGCAAAGAGTGGGTCTGCCTGCTGAGTCAGCACCCATGAAAGGGTATTTAGGGAGGAAGGACATGGGGAAGGTGAGAGGTGAAAGGTAGGTTTTTGTTTTCATTTTAAAATATATTTGTATTGATTTCAGAGGGGAAGGGAGAAAAGAGAAACAGCAATGATGAGAGATTGGCTGCCTCCTGCATGTCCACAATGGGGATGGAGCCGGCAACCTGGGCATATGCCCCGATCAGGAATTGAACCATGACCTCCTGGTTCACAGATCAACCACATTCAACCACTGAGCCATGCCAGCTGGGCGGTTTTTGCTTTTTTGTCTAACACATAAATCATATACCACCTGGGCAGCATAGTGTCCTACTATGAAATTTAACTATTGTTTCTGTTTCCTAGAACCTGACAATGTAAAATTTGATAAGAAAGAGATAAGTAGTTGATACCTATATATAATATTAACTTTTAAAAAATAATACTTGTTAATATAGTAATATTGGAATCGCCAGTGGAGAACATTGCCGAAGCACTCTCTACACAGACTATGGTGGTAGTTCTGGTTTTGCACTACTGAAAACTGGACTCCTTATTAATTTCAATCCACCCTCATCCCACTTGGACCTAATGTTTCTAAAGAAATGACTACCACAAAGAAATTGCCTTTCATCAATAATAATTAATGTTTTCCAATTTTGCATTAGCCTAAGATCTGTGTAAATTTTTATCAATGAGCTTGTCGTAATATTCTATATCAGTGATGGCGAACCTATGACACGCGTGTCAGAGGTGACAGGGACTAGAGAAAATGCTGGGTGGCACACTAAGTGTTTAAAGGTTTCACTAATCCTATGTAATAAAAGCCCAGTGAATTATGATTGGAATGACCAGAACGACCAGTCAACCGGTCACTATGATGTGCACTGACCACCAGGGGGCATACACTCAACACAGGAGCTGCCCCCTAGTGGTCAGTGCGCTCCCACAGCCAACCTCCTGTTCCAGCCAATCTCCCGTGGTCCCTCCCCCAGGTCGGCTGGACCCAATCACCCCAATTGCCCCAATGGGGCCAGTGGCCAACCTCCTGCAGTCCCTCTCCCCAGCTGGCCTGATTGCCGGACAGGCCTAGGGACTCCATCCGTGCATGAATTAGTGCACCGGGCCTCTAGTTACATTTATAAGTGTCAAATAGTTGAACACATGTAGGGAGACAACATGCATCTCTGTCTCACCTGCTAAGACAAGGTGCTTGTAGGATGAGAATCTATTCCAGGATGTGCATCCAAGTGCAGTGATTTCCTTTCAATGTCATCTTTTAGATACTACTATCTTTCCTGTCCAGCTTCAAATATATACATGAAGAATTGCATCTCATTTTAAATGTCAAGAGCTTTTCCTCCTAATAGAAGTCTAGATTCTAAGCAAAACTGCATTATTTGAGGTCATTTCAATTCTGATTCTTAATCTCTAAAATCAGAGAGTGTGATAGGTCATTATTGGCCAGTTTACTCTTGCTCGTGTGTCCCAAGGCCAGCTATTTTTTAATCCCTACTGGAGGTTACTGGTATACCTTTCTGTCTATTGCTTAGAGCATAATTTCTAGGATTTATTACCCATTTTTTTCATCATTATTTTGGGAATATCTTTATGTCTACATGGGAAATACTGTGGCATAAACTTAGTTTTTTGTTCATCAAAAGGACAAGTTTTAGGTTCTATTAATTACATGCATAGCACTGATATAGTATGCAGTTAGACAGACATAAGCAGAGCAGAAATGATAGGCCCAGGTACAGAAGGTCACCAGGGGCCAAAAACCCCAGGTGCCTAGAAGCAGGCAAAATTGGAAAAAAACAAGTATTGTAAGGTGCGATCTCACCCCCATGGTGACCTTTTCTCCCCTAGCATATTGCTGGTCTTGCAGTTTAGACCCCTGATCTTTCATATTGCTGGTCATATGGTTGGGACCCTCCCCTGAGCATTCCTCTCCTGGCATGCCACTAGTCATATGGCAGAACCCTTTAAAGGAGAAACAAAGGGGTGCAGAGAGTAGCTTATATGACTCCCATATAAGCCCTTGCAATACCACTTCCTTAAGCATTAAGCCCTCAGGGCAATGAAGTTCTGACCCACATCAAATAATCTTAGGAACAAAGCCCCAGGTCTGTTGACCACAGAGAGAGTTTTAATCAAACTAGAGATAATATCTGGGCCTCAGCTGTGTTTTAGCACCAGGCCCAGAAAAGTAGTAAAAAACAGAAAAGTTACTCTATGGCGGACATCAGGACCAGCTGTATGACCCCCTACCCTAGCGCCAACCAATCAGTAGAGATCTTGACCCTGAAAGGACACTACTGGAAAGATGATGAACATTTTAATGAGGTCCTCCCCATGGACCTCCCCTAAAGTCAGCCCAGTTGGCTCACTTCTTCTACAACTCACTTCTACCTCTGTGATTTTATAAATACACTTTTACTTGTATTTGAGTTCTTGGCTCTGAATTCTTTCTTAGCCAAACACAAGGACCAAGGTCTAACTTTGTCAGTAGCATCTGGTGCCATCCACCATTAACAGTATGAAATATTTTGTCTTAAAGAATAGTAGTAAATGAATGGCTTTTAAAAGATAGGCTATTCAATAACTGATGATGAGATAATCAGTTAGTTATTTAAAAAATAAATTTTTACCTTATATATATCAATCTTACATATATATGTGTGTGTGTGTGTGTGTATATATATATATATGTATATAAAACATCCTATATAATAAAAGACTAATATGCAAATCGACCAAACGGCAGAACGACCAGTTGCTATGATGTGCACTGACCATCATGGGGCAGATACTCAATACAGGAGCTGCCCCCTAGTGGTCAGTGCACTCCCATAGGAACAGCGCTGCTTAGCCAGAAGCCCAGCTCATGGCTGGTGAACACAGTGGCAATGGCAGGAGCTTCTCCTACCTCTGTGGCAGCGCTAAGGATGTCTGACTGATGGCTTAGGCCTGCTTGTGGGGAGAAGGCCTAAGCCATTAGTTGGACATCCTCCGAGGGCTCCTGGACTGCGAGAGGGTGCAGGCCAGGCTGAGAGACCCCTCTGAGTGCACAAATTTTGTGTACCAGGCCTCTAGTATATATATATCAGTAAGATTGGGATACTATATGCAACTTAGAACAACAAAGTTATCATTTTTGATCACACTATGTGCTCATCATGTGTTGCCTGGACTCTTCGCTTCACCTTCAGTCCCTGGCCCAGGATGACAAAGCAGTTACAGTTAAAACATAGTTGGTTGCTGTGCCAAGGAAAAGAGAAATAGCAAGAGTCATGCATTGGCAATGAAATGTTCTAATGCCAAATTGACAGTCATCACTTCCACTAACTATTCATTGGCTGGAACTGGTCACATGGCCCTTGCAATATTGTTCTTTATAAGAAACATATATTTGTTCATTTCGCTGAGAAAATATATTTCTCATATGTATCTGGTCATGATCCACAGTTCCTGGCTCACAGCTCCCAAAACTCTTAGAATTTTCTGAGTGATAACAGCAATGGGAGCATCTCTTGCTATTAATATTTGGTCTCCTCCATTCCTGAAAATGTCTCAATGCTATAAAGGTGAAATGGGTGTCTTGTTATTCATAACAAGGTTCTTTCCACCACCTGGATTTATATAAATGAGGTGACTTTTGAAAAGCACCTAAGGAGGGCAGCTGGTTGCCAAGGAAACCAGGGGGGTAGAAATTTCAGTCCCACCTATTTCAAGCGAGGAAATAAGGGTTAGAAGTTGACAAAATCATCAAATGTCAATATTTCATTAGTCATGCCTGTGTAATGAAGCCTCCATAAAAACCCTAAAGGAGGAGGTTCAAGAGCTTCCAGGTTGGGGAAGTAGAATGCTTACATGTGCCACCATGTCAGCCCCAAACTCTGCAAGTACAGAATCGCCTTTGTTTGGGACCTCTCCCTTTGTATTTCTTTATCTGACTGTTGATTTGTATACTTTAATATTCTTTGTATTTTTTAAATATATTTTTATTAACTTCAGAGAGGGGGTTACTTTAATATTCTTTGTATTTTTTAAATATATTTTTATTAACTTCAGAGAGGGAGAGGTAGTGAGAGATAGAAACATCAATGATGAGAGAGAATTATTAATCGGCTACCTCCTGCACGGCCCACATTTGGGATTGAGCAGGAAACCCGGGCACATGCCCTGACTGGCAATAGAATCGTGACCTCCTGGTTCATAAATTGATGCTCAACTACTGAGCCATGCATGCCAGGCTCTTTAATATCCTTTGTAATACACAGATAATCTAGTGAGTAAATGGATCTGAGTTCTCTGAGCTGCTCTAGCAAATTAATCAGACCCAAAGTGGAGCTTGTGGAGCCTTTTATTTATAGCCAGCTGGTCACAAGCATAGGTAATAACTTGGGTTTGCACTTGGCTTCTGAATTGGAGGGAAGTCTTGTGGGACTGAGCCCTACATCTGTGGAAGCTGACGCTATCTCTGAGTAAATATTGCCAGAATTGGGTTGAGTTGAATTGTACGATACCCAGCTGGCGTTCTGAGCATTGCTTGGTAGTGTCTGGGGAGAGCCCCCTCCACACATTGGAATTGGGTATTGGAACCTAAAAGCCCAGAATTAGCAGGGCCCCTCCACAAAGGAATCAGAGCATGCACATGTTTTCATGTGCCTTGAAGGGACAGGCTGGATATATTTGGTGAACTAAATATTGATCTAATTTTTCTCCTGAAGCAAAATAAAACTATTCCATCCCTAAGGCAGAAGAACAAAAAATTCCATTTAATAATTGCATTCTGTTCAGCATCCAGGATCTCCACTCTGTGGAGTCCCAGTGATATGAAGAAACTTCATGTAGTAGGTGCTCTGGGTGACAGTCCCAGCTGACCGTAGCCCTTGAGACATCCCAGCCAGGTGCCAGATATGTGAACCATTAGCCTGTAGATGATTCTAGCCCTGATCCACTCATGTCACATCATCTGAGGCCCCACATCACAGAATACAGTCAAGTCATTCTTGCTTGCCTTGTCCAAAATCCTTATCTACAAAATCCATGAGTATAATGAAGTGGATGTTACTTTATGCCACTAAATTTGGGATGATTTGCCATACAGTATTGACTAACTAGAATAGCACACCTTGGGTACATCAGCCACATTATTTTACTCTTTTCTCCAATCCATCTTGCCCAGTTGAAAGGATTTATTTAGCAGCACATTCTTATTTGGACTTTGCTCTGAGATGGCTTACTTTATTTACTTGTGTTAACAAGGTGTGTGAGTGCGGTGCCCTAGATTTGATCCTTGCAAAGAACTGAGTTTGAAATGTTCTTTATCATTCAAACACCTTTTAAAATTCATATTTTATTGATAGGATTTGAGAACCAGTAGTCTCTATAAGCATTTCAAGTCCTCAAATTTCTGGACTTTCTCTTTAGAGAATATTTTTTTCCCTCTCTATAAACCAAGTCTTTATAACCTTATATATTTTTCTTGTAATAATTCACCCAATGTAGCAAATGGTAGCCGACTCATGCTACATATTTTGCTTTCAAGTTCCTTCCCTTAGGGCTACATGTTCATTAAGTACACGATCTGCCTTCCATGTTATTGCAAGTGACATGAATAGCAATGGTTTTGCCACTGCAAGGCATGAATTTTCATCCTTCTTGCCTTTGACAAAAGTTTTCTTACCACTCACCCCCTAACAAAAACACCCAACATTTTTTTCTTCTCTAATATAATTTTTTAAAGTTAGGATAGGTTGGATTATTCTGCAGTAATACAATCTTCAAAATTTCAACTGTCTTAAAATGACGAAAGTTTTTTCTTGCTTTATACTACTGAGCCATTTTGAACTGGCTCAAGGCTCATTTTGAACTGGCTCGAGGCTCATGCCCATGTTTGGAACTCAGGCTGATGAAGGAGCCACCATTTGGAATGTTGCTAGTTATTGTTGGAGAGGAAGAGAGAGCCCGAGACAGTCTCAGTCTGCAATTAAGTTCTCTGTCCCAGAAGTGACACATTAAACTTCCACCCATGATTCTCTGGCCAGAACAGGTCTCATGCCCCAATCTTACCACAAGCAAATCAGGGCACACAATCCTAAGGCCGGTCTGGAAGACAAAGAGACCTCTTTGCTGAAGAGCAATAATGACGACCGCAGGGCACGCAGATCAGTTCCAGATGGAGAATGCCTTTGTGACCTTTGGAGGATTTCTTAAATAAGACGAAAGAGCCCAAGCGATTGCTAAAACTACTGATAAATTTGACTCCATTATAAAATTTAATTTCCGTAAGACAGAAGACCCATGATGAAAGAAAAAACATAGACTTCAGTTTTTGAAAATACTGTGTGTTAGGTTTACTAAAAAATGTCACAAAACACCTACAGATGAGAGATAAAATTTGAAAGGCATATTTTATAATGTGTTGCTGAAATGCGTAAGAAACTAATGGCTATTCTCAAGAAAGCCAAATAGGTAAATAAATAAACACACCAACCCCCCCCCCCAAAAAAAAAAAAAAAAAAAAAAAAAAAAACAACCCACAAGAAACTTAAAAACCAAGCAAAAGCCCAGCAGGCTGGTAAATGATCCTGAAGCCAAAGGTTGTCCAAAGGACATCTACTAAGCCCTGTCCCCTGAGAGTTTTGGAGTTTATAGCTACATGGGGTGAGGCGACAAAGCCTTAGGGACTCCTATATAAAGACTAGAGGCCCAGTGCATGAAATTTGTGCACGGGGGGCCGGGGGAAGGTCCCCTCAGCCCAGCCTGCACCCTCTCCAATCTGAGACCCCTTGGGGGATGTCCGACTGCTGGAGATTGGGCCTAAACCAGCAGTCTGACATCCCTTTTAAAATCCTGGACTGCTGGCTCCTAATCACTCACCTGCCTGCCTGCCTGATTTCCCCTAACTACCCCCCGCTGCTGGCCTGGTCACCCTAATGGCCCTCCTCTGCTGGCCTGGTCGCCTTTAACTGCCCCATCTGCTGGCCTGGTTGCCCCTAACCGCCCCCCTGCTAACCTGGTTGTCCCTCACAACCCCCTGCCAGCCTGGTCGCCCCACGCAGCCTGGGGGCCTGCTTGTTCAGTTGTTTGGTTGTCCCTCACTAACACCCCCCTGCTGGCCTGGTCATAGCCATCTTGTGAGGGTGTGAGGGTTAATTTGCATATTACCTCTTCATTATATAGGATAGGAAACTGAAGGACCACATGAACAGTGAAAGGACGGTGGGAGGAAGTATACCTTTCTGCAAGGAAAATCCCTATTGCCACATACTAAGTCTAGGGTAGTAGGATAAAACAAAACTGAATCACTAATTCATGACCAGTCATTAGTGGTCCAATGATCAGTCACCTATATTCGAGGGAACACTTCTGGTCTCTGGACTCATTCTATGAGCCCAGCATTATCTTAATATCAAAACATGCTGAAGTCGTTTATAGCTATTTTAAGTATAACACATACGGTGTATTTCAAAAGGGATCAAAATGTTCCTAAAACAGTATGGAATAAACAGGCCAAATACCAGGGGAGAGCAGGAGAGCAGAGCAGTAGGCAGAGTCCTAAAGTTCTTGCCCCCCTAAGGGCATGATCTGCACACTGTATTGGAGCTCTATTTTAATACCCTGGGGGCCTTGGGGGGAACAGAAGGCAAACCATATCACTTTCAAGGGGGATCCCCAAAAGGATATTAACTCAAGATCCTGGGGAAACAGGAGTAAACTCCTTGCACCCCTCATCAACATCTTCAGGACACTCCCAGGAGACTGCTTTCAAATCCTGCCCTGTGGCACAGCATGAAAGAGGGGGCCTTTCAGAAGTCTGTAACACCTGCAGGCCCTTTCATCCCAGCCTAAAGCCAAGAGCTTGGGGAGGGGGGGGGGGGGGTTGGGAACACATTCCGTGGGTGAACCACCTAGCGAGAGGCAACTTGCTGGCCAGGCCTTGGTTCTACTTAGAACAGGAGGGGGAAGAAAAGAGCGAAAATAAGAGGAGGAGAAGGGAAAGGAAAGGAAAGGAAAGGAAAGGAAAGGAAAGGAAAGGAAAGGAAAGGAAAGGAAAGGAAAGGAAAGGAAAGGAAAGGAAAGGAAGGGAAAGGAAAGGAAAGGAGAAGGTGACCAAGGAAAAGGAAACCAAATTAAAGATAAAACAAAGAGAAAGAAAGGAAGGGAGAGAGGGAGGGAGAGAAAAAGAAAGAGACTGAGGAAAGAAGGAAAAGAAAGAAAAGAAAATGGAGAATATCTAACCATATGCTTTTAATCCTGCAGCTTTGAGGCTGACATTGGCATTCTTTGTATGTGAGCAAAAGTCAAGAAGTTAGTAAAAATGTACCTTATACATGTATAACCACAAAGTATCTGTAAAAAAAAAAAAAAAAATCACAACTCTGCCAGTCAGTAACAACAAAAAATCAAATACAAAAAATGGCCAAGAACATGAGTGAGCATTTCAAAAAGTGGAAAATTAAAAGGCCAGTAAACATATTAAAAGGTGATCAAAGTCATTAGTTATCAGGAAAGTGAAAAGTAAAGCCACAGTGAAATAAATTTTCCCCTGTGAGAGGCGCTCTCTGTGGCTGCCTGGGATATCCCGGTGGTTTAGACATCGGTGCTTGCCATGTTGTAAACAGCCCCTTCTAGTGCCTAGAATGGTGGAGATGACTAAGATTCTACCAACCCAACATCTCATCGAAAAAGAAAAGCCTCTGAAAAGGATCAAAACAGAAAAGAAGACCTTCTCCGAGTGCTATTCCGAATTACATCTTAAGACAAATGAGAGTGAAGGTCGGTTAAGGATGTGGAGTGCTCACTGCTTCATTCTGGCGCTCACTTGAGTTTCCCTTAGGATGAAGGCAGGGGAAGAGTTACGTGGTTTAAAAAATATCCAAAGGATGTGCATATGGTGAAGCCCCTTATTGGGATATTAGGTAGGGTTGGGCATGAATTAGGGTTTTACTAAGTCTAGTGTAAAACAACCCCTTTTCTTTTGGCCGCTGGGAAGGAGAGTGCTGGAATCCAGCAGATGCCATTGCATTGGCATTCTCAGACCGCCTGCTTCCGAAATTGGTGGATGGAGGGGCTGTGGTGGGGCGGAGAGAGGGGGCGGGGACTGGCAAATGCAGACTTTAGTGGCTTGAACGAGGCCTGGACGTGTTATGTCCTCCACATCTCATTTTGTTATTGAGCCGAACCAAACAGAATGAAGGTCTTCCCAGCCTGTGCACATTTGCAGGGCACCAACCAAGGGGAGCAGGAAGCTATCGCTTAAAACCCAAACTCCCCAAAGTCATTGAATCAAGGAGTTTTGTTTGTCTGGTTTTTAAATATATTTCAGGGAGGAAGGGAGAGGGAGAGAGAGAGAGAAACATCAATGATGGGAGAGAATCATTGATTGCCTGCCTCCTGCGCGCCCCCTACTGGGGATCGAGTCCACAACCTGAGCATGTGCCCTTGCAGGAATCGAACCTTGGACCCTTCAGTTGGCAGGCTGATGCTCTATCCACCGAGCCAAACCAGCCAGGGCGAATCAAGGGTTTTTAAAGGCCAAGATTGAGGGTTAGCAGTTGGGGGAAATGGCTGGTATGCGGATGTGCTGGCCGTGCAGGTTTTGACTGGAGAAGGTTGGAAGTTGGCCCTTTAAGGTAAAATATGCTAAAGGGCTTCAGCCCCCGATCTTCCTGCACAAGGGACCCTTTCCTTTGAAAGGTTTCCCGTGTTCACATTCGGGTCCTGTCCTAGTCCTTTGGTTCTGGGGAGTGGGAGGTGCCATTTTGGTGCCGAGTGCAGCTGGCAGCCCAAGTTCTCTCCTCTGCGCCTGCTCTGGTTGCACGGCTGGCGGTTTTGGCCCGTTGTTTCTGAAAGGCAACTCGCTATCTTGTTGGAAACAGCATAGGACCATGTTGAGCTGGTTCTGCGGTTTCAACTTCACTGAGGCCTAGAGAGGAGTTTCGCAGAAGGTATTGTCTCTGAAACAATGTGAGGTGTTTACATGTGCAATTAACAAAAACTGTTCTAAATTCCAACGCCGCTTTTAGTTCTCTCCACTAAGAGGTTAATTAAGCAATGTGGGGACTATATGTTAGTGCAGTGGTTCTCAACCTTGGCTGCACATTAGAATCACCTGGGAATCTTTTTAAAATCCTGATTTCTGGGCCTCATCCTCCGGAAATTCTGTTTCTTTGTTACTAATGTTGTGGCCCCACCCCATAACAAAGAAACAGAATTTCCGGAGGAAGAGGCCCAGAAATCAGGATTTAAAAAAGATTCCCAGGTGATTCTAATGTGCAGCCAAGGTTGAGAACCACTGTGTTAGTGTCTCCTTAATGAGGTACTCCATCCAAATAAGCTGTTGGGTTGCAGTAAACAGAAGGAAAATGGAATTCATTTAGTTTTAAAATCCAGGCCTCTTAACAAAAAAACATCTTTGCTCTCTACCTTGCCAAAGTGTTTCTGGACTAAAGGGGTGTGGATGAAAAGGGGGCCACCTACTAACCCTGATAAGCTCAGGGGAGGCCTGCATGGGGAGCCTTACACACTCAGAGACCTGAAGTAACCACATAGGATGGTCTGAAATGAAAACTCCTTAGCTATTATAAAAGGGAGTCATGCTGGGTAGTCATGTCCCAGGCAGGCATATTCCTTGACAAAGGTCAATCTTTACCTGAGCCCTTCTATTGTTTTTTTTTTTTTTTTTTTGACATCTAAGATAACATACCTTTGGAATGTCTGAATAATCCTTTTTTTCCCCAGACTTCTTAGGGCACAATCTCCCACCAGAGGGAAAGACCATAGAACCTTTCGTTATCTTGTTTTTTGTGCTGTAAATGTTAGTTGTTAACTCTCCTGTACCAACCAATGTAAAAGAAATGTCTCTCCATTTTACTTTTTATCCGATCCAAGAGTTTTCCCTGTTTTTCTTTCGCCCGCCTCCCTAATTTTTCACCATTGGATTTCATATAAACCTCTTCAGGCCTCTTCCTTTGGTTGTAATGTATAAAAGAAGGTGCAAAACTGCCATTCTCTGGAGCATTTTCTCAATCCATTGAGATTTTGCTTCCTAGTAGTTGTCGTCAGTTTGGCTCAGTGAAACTCATAAAAATTATCTACAGCAGTGGCTCTCAACCTTGGCTGCACATTAGAATCACCTGGGAATCTTTTTAAAATCCTGATTTCTGGGCCCCATTCTCCGGAAATTCTGTTTCTTTGTTATGGGGTGGGGCCACAACATTAGTAACAGAAAAACAGAATTTCCGGAGGATGAGGCCCAGAAATCAGGATTTTAAAAAAAAGATTCCCAGGTGATTCTGATGTGCAGCCGAGGTTGGGACCCACTGCTCTACAGGTTTGAACGTTTCTTGCGTTGCCAGGGGTCAGTTTGCCTGCAGGTGGACTGCAGCTGCTGAACTGCCAGCTTTCAGTGGAGGCTCCTAGGTTGAGACCCAGGACTGACTGATGTCAAAGCCATTGCTGTATGAATCATGTCTGACCAGTGCGAGAGTTCTCCAGGTGTTCCATGACTGACTGAAATTCTAGACTGAAGCCACCAGGTCCTTAGGAATGGCACCTCCTTACAACCGCTCCTGAGCGAGATAAGACTTTATAAGAATTAACTACGTATTTGACCTTAATGTTCCTTCTTAAAGCCAAATGTTTATAATCAGCCAAATCTCGGATTGTGGAGACATCTGTGTTTACTGGATACATAAGCTCTTTGTCACACGATATGTGCATAGTCCGCACGTGGAAGGAGAATGAATGGCCGCCTATTCTGGGTACCAAGTGAGGAGCAAGGCACACACTGTGCGGAGGAAGCTCCCTTGGGCAGAACTGAGCCACGCCAAGCGCAGTTTCATGCAAGTGCTCCTCTACCTTGTTGGTTTTTAACGCATTCCTCTGCCTTTTTAATGTGACAGAAATGGCTGCCTCTCCAACCTCAATGCTTGTGGCTTAGGACAGGCGTTGCTCTTCTTTGGCTGATGGTTTCAAATGGAATTTCAAAGTCTAAGCATATGTTTGCTCACTTATTGTAACACCAGAGAACTAAATCTGAACTTTGGAAAAGGTCTATTAATAATTGACAAATAACAGAATCGTCAAGATGTAGAAGGCAACACAGAAAAGAAAGAAATAAAACCAACCTGGGCGTGCAGTAACCCGTGAAAATGTTCACCCGGCTAGTTTGCATCAGTGATTATGAACAACATGCTAAGTCAATTCTTCAGAAGTCTATATATGACTATTATAGGTCTGGAGCAAATGATCAGGAAACCCTGGCTGATAATATGGCGGCATTTTCCAGGTAAGAAAACATATTTTTAAATCATGTTTTAAACTTACACAAAGACATTCTACTAAAATAAGTTCTAGTTTCAGTATTGATGATGTGGAATTATTTGTCTAACTATATGCTTAATAGAGAAGGAGAAACTCTTGGGATTGGGAGAAACCTTGGGCTTTTAAATTATTTTTAAACTATTCTAAGCCTGGGGATATTGAACAATTGACTGAAAAAGCCAACTTTAAGTTTCTCCACTTGGAATTATGTGGATAACTAATTTAACTATGTGAAAAAAAAAAAAACAGTGCTAAATTGTGATCGCCCCATTGTCTTTTTCTCTGAGTAGGACAGTGAGAGTCTGCTCGCAGTGTCGGAAAGACATTAAATGCGAGATAATCATCTTCTCTGGTTGAGCCAGAACAGATTGGTGCCTCAAATGTTCCCATCCTGCTGGCTTGCCCCTTATCATTCATTTTGATGACTGTCGTCTATTCTAAACTTTCACTTTAGATTCCAATTTGTCTATAGAGCATTAATCTTTCAACTCTGCTGTTTCATCTCTGCTCCAAAGAGCCTCATCTCTCTCTTCCCAAGTCAGTTTTCCCTTCACTTTCATATTTCAAAGCACAGGATGGTGAGTGTCGTGGTTCATGTTTTCTGCTTGTAATAAAACAGAAGGGAAAATAACTTGAAAGGAGTGTTTTATTTCTCAGCAGTTACAAATATGGTTTATGTGTTCGAGTAGGGGAGAAGAGCCCTGAATACACTACACTCTCTCAGGCTTATCCATTTTACATGGTAGCCTTTCATAAAGCCAATGAGTGTCGTGGGTGCTTATTGATGGTGATAATTTAAATAGGAAAAGGCAGAAAATACCCAGGGGAAAGAACCTGCCTTTCTTCTTGATTGTTTTCTAGAGCAAAATCACTCAGAATCACTTTTCCGTGTATAAATTAGGAGAAATGGCACCATTCTAACCAATGTTCCCTAGCAAGCAACACAGATTCACCTGCAAATCAATGCAGGGGCCTGAGAATGGGGTGAACATTGGGGCCTCCCCCAAACCTCTGGCAGCCTTGACTTTGTCTCAGATCTTTTCTGGAAACCAAGTGAGCTGAAAAAAAAAAATGCTGGAAGAGCTGAGGGAAGGGAAAAGTTGGCTAAGAGTAGAGGAGGGGCTTACAATTCTGCATCTTTTTCAGTCATTAATACTTTGGCCTTTCAGTTTTCTGCTCTTGGAAGATGGCCCTTCCTGGGCCCATGCCAACTCTGTTCACCAGGTAATGTGGTTTGCCTATTGGTAGTCTCCTGAAGACAACACCTTAACCTAAATAGGTCACCTTAACCAAGGAAATGTCAGGCTCTTGTTAGGCTTATGAGGTGGTGCCTATTAGCATTTCTTAAGGCACAATGCTCAGGTGACTACCTATTCCATTTATGTACAACCTTCCTCTCCCTTTTTTCCCCTCAACCCATGCTAGTTAATTAAACTACCAACACTTATTAGGGACCTCAATGGGCTAGACTGTATTACATGCTGAGGACAGAGCGATGAGCCAGACAGAGAAAGTTCCTGTCCAGGGGAGCTTACATTCCAATGGACACACATGGGCCTGGCCTCCATAATGCTGGTGGGTTGCACTGGTGCAAAATGGACCCAAAACAGTTGGCCCCATGGAGGCGTCCGAGAGGGAGCCAAGGTGTGTGCAGCGAAGCAGACGGACCACCTCTGCAACCCTAGGAATTCCAGAAACTGTGTGAACCATAGAAGGCTGGGCGTGGTGCTTCCAAGCTGTGAACTGGACCTCACAGCTTGTGTGAGCCACGTGGTCCTCTGTTCCTGTGAGTCTTCCCAGCCTGTGTGTGTGTCCTGAGTGGTTTAGGGACAGGACAAGCTGTGAACTGGACCTCACAGCTTGTGTGAGCCATGTGGTGCTCTGTACCCGTGAGTCTTCCCAGCCTGTGTGTGTCCTGAGTGGTTTGGGGACAGGACACAGATACTGGGAATGAGTTTGCTCTGCTACCTTTCCCACAAACCTGGACCGTTCTCTTCTGTTCAGCTTTAAAATGAAAAACATGGAGAAAAAAATATATATATGTATATTCCACTTTCTGTGGAGGGTGGCACATGCCGTTCTATTATCAACCACTTGAGGAGTTTTTACGGCAACGAACGTTAGAGACCATTGCCTATCTAACATCTCAGTTCCTCTTTTGCTGTGTAACTGAATGGCTGACCCTTCGTCCCTCATGCTGTATCGAGCTGATCACGTGAAATTAAGAATAGATTTTCTGCTGGGGTTGTGGTGGCTTTGGGTTCATGGGATGAAGGGAATCAATTTGAAATCTCTCACTCTCATTTAAATGAAGACTACAACACAACCAGACCTCACATAGCCTGTTATGACACAATAGCAGGGTATTTTAAAGGCATACATACACCTCCCTCTCCCACAAGTACAATGAAGGGTCATTCTCAGCGACAGCTCTTATCTCTCTGAACTTAGCTCTGACAACCACATTTTGGAGTTCTGGGGACATGTGCCACTTACGTGACCGAGCAGTTGCTTGGAGAAATTTCTGGGTAAGACTTGTGACTCTAATATTATTGTGCCTCTCTACCCCAAACAAAAGGACAAATAAAGTCAAATAGATAGAACCACTCAAAACAGTGTTTTCTATTGCAAACATGATAAGAACAGAGTAGATGTCAGCTTGCTACATCCTATATGGTCTGACCCCATTGGAGTTAATGTTAAAAAGGACAGCAATTTGATTCTTCTACACATTAACTCAGTGTATCCTTCTTAACCATGATCTGCACATATTGTGTCTTCTTGTGAAATTGACATGGGTGGAAAATAATTCTACAATTTGGGCATTTAGAAGTTTCATGATGTTAGAAAAGTAAACTATTCTCATTATTTTTGCATCACTTATTGACACTTTAAAATAACAGATGGTAAAAGTGTTATCATTCTCTCTCTAATACTTGAGCAGCAACATAAACTTACCAGTGGCATTTTCAGTATTTTCTCATAAGACATAAATGTCCCAGAATTATTTAGATAGCTTATAAAACTGGGTATGTTGCTTTTTGCTCTTGTATGATGAAAAGCAGCTAATTGTCTCTTGTTTTTGAGGATTCACATGGCAAGAGAGTTCATATCCCAACTCTATTTACTCCCCCTTTCCCCCTTCCTCCTCCCCCCTCCCTTCTACTTCCCCCCTCTACCCCAAAGCTGTGGTTTCCTTATCCAGATAAGTGTTGACAAGCACACACACACACACACACACACACACACACACACACACACACACACACACACACACACTAGAGGCCTAGTGCATGAAAATTCATGCACTGGATGGGGGGTCCCTCAGCCCGTCCTGCCCCCTCTCACAGTCCAGGAGCCCTCAGTTCACAGCTTGGAAGCACCATACGCAGCCTTCTATGGTTCGCACAGTTTCTGGAATTCCTAGGGTTGCAGAGGTGGTCCGTCTGCTTTGCTGCACACACCTGGGCTCCCTCTCAGAGGCCTCCATGGGGCCAACTGTTTTGGTTCCATTTTGTACCAGTGCAACCCACCAGCATTATGGAGGCCAGGCCCATGTGTGTCCATTGGAATGTAAGCTCCCCTGGACAGGAACTTTCTCTGTCTGCCCCCTCTCACAGTCCAGGGGTGGGAGGTGACCCGGCGATCAAGGGAAGGTGACGCCCCATCACACCTCTGCTGCTGCCACTGCCAGTAGCGCAAGCCTCAGCTGGCCCTGGTTTCCTGAGCTTCGGGAAGCCCTGGGCAGCTAGGCAGCAGCCATCTGAGGCTTGCCTGTGCTTCAGGCTGACCCTGGGTGGCTGGGCAGCCAACATCCGAGGCTTTCCTGCACCTCAGGTTGGCCCTGGGCGGTGGGGGTGCTGAGAGAACTGGGGAATCCAGAGGCAGGTGTGCAGAGCAGCTGGACCGCCTGGGGGTGGGCCCAGTCTTGCCATTTTATGTAATGATGTTTACTTTGAATTTATATTAGTTCACACAAACACTCCATCATGCTTTTGTTCCGGCCCTCCGGTCCAGTTTAAGAACCCATTGTGGCCCTCAAGTCAAAAAGTTTGCCCACCCCTGTACTAGAGGGACCCCTGAGGGGGGTTACTCAGCCCGGCCTGCGCCCTCTCATAGTCCGGGAGCCCTTAGGAGATGTCTGACTGCCAGCTTAAGCCATCAGTCGTACATCCTTAGCGCTGCCATGGAGGCAGGAGAGGCTCCTGCCACCACTGGTGTGCTCACAGCCGTAAGCCTGGCTTCTGGCTGAGCAGTGCTCCTGCGTTGAGTGTCTGCCCCCTGGTGGTCAGTGCACATCATAGCAACAGGTCGTTCCATGATTCAGTTGATTTGCATATTAGCCTTTTATTATATAGGGCTAGAGGCCCAGTGCATGAAAATTCATGACTTTGGGGGGAGTTCCCTCAGCCCGGCCTGTGCCTTCTCGCAGGGGATCAGGCCTAAGCTGGCAGTCAGACATCCCTCTGGCAGCCCAGGAGCCCACAGTCAGACATCCTTAGTGCTTCTGAGGAGGCAGGAGAGGCTCCTGCCACCACTGCTGTGCTCACAGTCGTCATCCCAGCTTGTGGCTGAGCAGAGCTCCCCCTGTGGGAGCACACTGACCACCAAGGGGAAGCTCTTGAGTTGAGTGTCTGCCCCCTGATGGTCAGTGAGCACTTTAGTGATCAGCCATTCCCAGTCATTCTGCTGTTAGGGTCAATTTGCATATTAGCCTTTTATTATATAGGATATTATGTTTTAAATGCTTAGAGTAGAAATTAGAATGCAATAGGATCATCTTACAGGATTTATAAAAGATTAATTCACTCCATTCAGTTGGTGGGATTCAGTAACAGCATACAGCTGTCTTCCTTCAATAGAGTCACCCCTTTGGGTTGTGTGTATGTCAGCTGATTTTTTGATAAATTTGAGGCCCTTGTTGGATGTAAAATGTGGATCAAAAGCTCTGTTAAAGGATCCCCCACCTTTACCTTACTTCCTTTACTCAGGCATCTTTTTTTTCATCCTTTAAAAAAGGTTTATTATTCAGTTTGTTCAATTGTTTTGTCAATATTCATATCCTTTTTCCAAAGTGAAGGTCTCAGAAGAGCACAGTCCAAGGTTATAGTCAACTCCTATTTTATGTAAGATTGGGGGGGGCGGGGAA
>NW_006286587.1:4879449-4881956 GCF_000327345.1 Myotis davidii | reverse complement strand
AATCACTTCAATTGGAGGTGGGGGTGGTGGCTTGCAAAGTTACTGAAACTGACAAAGTTAACTGAAATTGCTCTTTGGGAAATATCAAAATGTGGAGGACTTTTTTGAGAGCATACGTTTTCCCACTCCATTGCCTTTTAATCTCATTTTGTCTAAGAATTGCATTTGGTGCCTTGGTTGACAAGTCTCTCTAATGTCATCCTCAGAAAAGGAAAATAATGTGGAGGGAAGCGGGAACACACAGTTATTAAAGTGACTGCGCCACCATGTGGACAAGGGTAAAGCTGCTGCCTGAGATAGAATTGAACCTTGCCTTACAAGGGGGAATTGGGCAGTTGAAAATGCCCCTCTGCCTATAGACAGGCAGACACACACACACACACACACACACACACACACACGCACGCACGCACGCACATGTACACGCACACACGCACGCGCGCGCACATGCACACGCACACACGCACGCGCGTACACGCACACGCACACACGCATGCACACACAGAGAGACACACACACACACCTGATGCCCCGTAGCTCTATGTGTGCACTTCATAAAAGCTCCCATTGTTCCCTCAGCACTAAGTAAATATTAATGCCTCCCAAGGCCTGCACTGCAGTGGCTGCTATTAAAATCCTTTTCTCTCCTTCTAATAATACACATAGAGATGATGGGTAATAAAAACTCTCTTCAAGGCTTCTGTCTCCCCCCACCCCTTCAAAACCGAGATCAAAGAATCGTGCTGAGAGGGTCAGTGGAGAAGAAAAGGCTTCCAGCAGCCGCGCATGTGGTTGTGACGGAAAATAACGATGTTCAAAGGGATTGCAGAGAAATCACACAGTAAAACTTCTTTATTATGCTTTGCAGGGGCTGGATGTTTTTGCTTCATTAGGTGAGGGGGGGTTTGAGGGTTGGATTACAGACCGTTAGCTATTTTTCAAAGCAACATGAAGGCGGAATTTCTCCTTCCGTTATAGGAAGTAAGCTTCACTTAAGACCATGGAGTTTTGATTTATTTTGGTTACCCCATTACTAAATCACACTTCACTCTATTGCAGGGGTGGGCAAACTTTTTGACTCGAGGGCCACAATGGGTTCTTAAATTGGACCGGAGGGCCGGAACAAAAGCATGGATGGAGTGTTTGTGTGAACCAATATAAATTCAAAGTAAACATCATTACATAAAAGGGTACGGTCTTTTTTTTCAATAGTTTTATTCATTTCAAACAGGCCGGATCCGGCCCGCGGGCCGTAGTTTGCCCACGGCTGCCTATTGACTAAAAACCTTGATCTCCCTGGAGCAGAGGTAGATCTAGGTAATGAAAGGTAAGCGCTGGTAGGTATGGATGCCTGTGCATTCACACTATTGTCTTAGAGCTCATTAGAATAAGCCTGTTTTCTTCCTTTGAAATCAGTTACTAATGAAGAATAAAATAATCTTGAACAAATGCGAGATATAAATTTTGCCAAGAGGAAAGACAAGTACCTCTCCTGTAAATTTCACTAGTGAAGTTTTGGTTCTTGGTTGTTGGTATTTTTATTGCAACACAAAATCACAGAAAAAGGCATTTAACATAATGTTCAGTAGTCAAAATTTCTTGAAATCAAAAACTCCAGTCTCTGCCACATGACATTTTTGAAGAAAATACTCAATTTTAAACTGAAAAAAAATTTCCAATTTTCCCTCATCAGCATATTTCAATGGATACAAAATTCAGCTTAAAGATTTTGAAAAAAGCCTGGCTGGTGTGGCTCAGTGGCTGAGCCTCGACCTATGAACCAGGAGGTTTCGGTTCAATTCCTGGTCAGGGCATGTGCCTGGGTTGCCAGCTTGATCCCCAGTAGGAGGTATGCAGGAGGCAGCCAATCAATGATTCTCTGTCATCATTGATGTTTCTATCTCTCTCTCCCTCTCCCTAGCTCTCTCTAATATCAATAAACACATATGTTTTAAAAAAAAGATTTTGGAAAAACCCCCACACATTGTATATGACAGAGTAGCCACAGCACATCTTCTTAAACTATAATCTGACTTCCATGCCTTCCTGCACCATCTTCAGATGACTTGGAGGAAGTGAAATGAAAGCTATGTTCACCCAAAAAATTTAAGTGAATGTTCATTGTGACTTTATTTATAATTTCACCAAATTTGAAACATCCTAAATGTCTTTTATCAAGAGAATAGATAAACAAACTGTGCAACCTTCTTACCACAGAATATTATTCACCAACCAAAAGGAACAATCTACTGATGCCTATAGCAACAGGCTGAATATCAGATGCATTATGCTAAGTCACAGAAGCCAGGCTCACAGCCTACACGTTGTATGATTCTATTTATATACTACTAGAGGCCCGGTGCACAAAAATTTGTGCACTCGGTGGGGGGGAGTCCCTCAACCTGGCCTGTGCCCTGTCACAGTCTGGGACCCCTTTGGGGATGACCACCTGCTGGCTTAGGCCCGCTCCCTGGGGGATTGGACATAAGCTGGCAGTCAGATATCCC
>NW_006286587.1:4874135-4878633 GCF_000327345.1 Myotis davidii | reverse complement strand
CTGGGATTTATTTATCTTCTATAATTGAAACATCATTGCCTTGAGCAGAGGCCACAGCCAGCCAGGGCAGGCAGGAAGCTTGGCTTCCTCCATCGCTGGGGCAACCAATCCTCCTGCTTTCTCCAGCTCCCTGGCTGCCGGCCGCCATCTTGGTTGGGTTAATTTGCATATAATCGCTGATTGGCTGGTGGGCGTGACTTGGGGCATAGCAGAGGTGCAGTCAATTTGCTTGTTTCTCTTTTATTAGATTAGACTAGAAGCCCGTTGCACGAAGATTCGCACAATAGGTCTTCCTTCCCCTGGCTGCTGGCACTGGTTTTCCTCCGGCACTTAGGACCCAGGCCTTCGATCCAGCCACAGTGAGGCTTGGCTTCTCCACTGCGGCCGCAGCAGAGAAGCCAAGCTTCTTCAGTCTTCAGTCTTCACTCTGGCCGGAGCCTGCAGTCTTTGCTCTGTGCCTGCGTATGCAAATTAACTGCCATCTTTGTTGGGTTAATTTGCATAGTCACTCTGATTGGCTGGTGGGCATAGCGGAGTGACACAATTTGCATGTTTCTCTTTTATTAGTGTAGAAGCTTGCAAAGTAAAACTATAGGGACAAAAAAAAAGATTGGTGATTGTTAAGGGATGGGTAAGGGGAGGATTTCGCTACACAAGGAAATGGGGAAATTTTTCAGAATGGTAAACTGTTGTAAATCTTAATTGTTTTTGCAGTTATATGACTATGCATTTGTCAAAGCTCACAAAACTTTATACTCAAATGGGCAAATTCTACCATGTGTCAAATATACCTCACTGGGAACAATGGCTTGAGGAATTTGTTATTATTTTATTGCTAACTTTCCATCTTAACAGACATTTCAATTGTCCCTTTTCCTTTAGCTCTGTAATTTGCTTCAATGGAAGAAAATGTTCTTTTTAACTAACATGTAATGTCAAAGCTCTAGGTATGCTTTTGAAATTCTAAAACTTTTTTTCTCTTAACTCTAGATGGAAGCTGTATCCACGGATGCTCCGGAATGTTGCTGAAATAGACCTGTCGACTTCTGTTTTAGGACAACGGGTCAGCATGCCAATATGCGTGGGGGCTACGGCCATGCAGTGCATGGCTCACGTGGATGGGGAGCTTGCAACTGTGCGAGGTAGGAAGAAGGTCCCACTAATGGGCCAGAAGGAGACTAACCTTTAGTGACTCTCGTCTCTGTATGAACCGAGCAAACACTTCCTTGAATACTTTTACAGTCACTAACATTGAGCTCATCCACTCTGCCATCAAATGCCTGACCTTGCACGTCATGCTCCTCTACTTGCTAACTGTATGACTCTGGGCAACATGCTCTTTGTGCTTTGGTTTTATCAGGTGTAACATGGGGATGAAAATAGTGCCTGCCTCCCTGGGTTACACATGTAAAGTGATTAAAATGCCTGGCATGGAGTAGTGGCTCAATTTCTCTTAGTTACTAGTATTATGAGTATTAATATCAACATACCAGAAAATGGAGATCTGAGAAATTGACTCACCCTGGGTCATACAGTTAGTAGTGGCAGAGATGAGATTCAACTTCCTGGCTACCTTTTCTTCAAAGCCCTTACTGCTTTTCCCAAACCCATGAGATTCTCACAATGAAAGAGCAAATGCAGTGACCTGATTGGCTGTTTTCTGCTATGATTTTGAACCATGGTTGTTTTTTTGTCAATGGTTTATATTCCCAATAGAGTATTTCCAACTGCCTTAGGAGGGGGGAGTAATGAGAGATTCAAGTATGATGTAAAGACATTTCTTATTAGGGCTAATTTATTAACTTCCCAGTTTTACAACAACTATGAACATTTGAGAAGGTATGCACAACGATTAATCTCCCCACATTGTGCTTCGGAAACTCATATAAAGTTGGTAATGAATTCTACCTGACTTTTTTTATGTTAAGCAGGGCAGGTAATCCAGGTCTGAAGAGTAGGAACAAAATGCTATTTTAAAGCATTTTAGTTCTAAGAATCAAAGATCTTGTGGATTCATTTCCCTCCTTGGAATGTCTTCTACAGAATTCTGCCAGGGATATCAGCATGACACTGTGAGGTTGTACTGGACACACTTAGGTCTGAGCCTGGAGCTAGGACCACACACAGATAAGTGGCTTTGGGGCCCAGCCATTTGTCTATGGCAATTCTGAAATGCGGGCAGGGAGAAGAAAAAAAGGGAGGTGGGGTAGGAATGGTAAATACTAAGTGGATATCTGTCTATTTAAAGTTGGGATAGCAGAGGCCTTCCCAAGCATGCCATAGACACCAATCATTAAAACCAAAGCAAACAAAGCCACCTAAAAAACTGAAACTCCCATGCTCTAAAATTTCTATAAAAATGAAAACAAATGGCAAACTTAAAAAAAAATATCTGACACTGCAAAGAGTTAATGTCCTTTCTGTGTAAAGGGCCCTTATATTTGAAAAAGTAAAATAACATCTAGCACAAAATAGGTGAAATGATATAAATAAAAAAAGATATAAATAGGAAATTCACAAACAAAGACATAAAAATGGCCAATAAACATATGAAATTTTTTAATTTTGCAAATAAATAAATGTAAATTATAACCACCTATCTTATTTTATGAATATCAAATTATTATTTTAAGATTATAATTTTTGATGAGATTAGAAGGAAAATGTGCATTTTCAAATACTGTTGAAAAGAGGGTAAAGTGAAGTCATCATTCTAGAAAATAATTTGGCACCATGTATCAGGATTTAAGAAATATAAATTATATGTGATGTTGTCAATTCTCTTCCTAGAATTCCAAGGAAATAGTAATGATTTTGAGGAAAGACATTTCTCCAAGGATGTTCATGCCCCTATTATTTTTAATAGGAGGAAATTTGGAGAAAAACACCGAAATGTCCCATAATTGGAAATAGGTTGCAAAAAAGAGGGTGCATTAAAAATAGGATAATTTTTTAAGTCATATCATAGAGTGTAGTAGAATAAAAAATGTGACACTATAAGAAATTTTAAAGTGCAGCTACAAACAATAGTAAGGGCCTAAAATACATTTATATTAAAGACTAAGAAGGCTGACTACTCTTTACAAGAGTTTACCTATGGCTGATAAGATTACTCCTGACTTTATAGTCCTCTTAGTTTTGGTCTAAAAAATTTCCTTTGGATTATTTTGTAAGGAGAATGATAAAAATGAGAGAAAAATGGAGAAGGGATCATAAAGAAAATAGAAAAAGAAGCAAGAGAAGTAAAAGAAAGCAGTAGGCAGAGCTCACTTCGTAAAACACCTAAGAGCCTGCAAGTTATTTATCTACTAGGGTCCCAGTGCATGAATATGTGCACCTTGCAAGGAACTGTGGGCTGTGAGGCTGCAGTGGGCACAGGGGCAGGTCTCAGCTCATCCTCTGTGCCCCGGTGTGAGCAACAGCTGCCAGCCCCGATTGCCTCTCAGGAGCAGGTGGAGGTGGAGAAGCCTAAGGAGCAATGGGGCTGGCAGCTGCTGCTTGCACCCGCTGATGGCGCTGAGCGATCAAGGCCAGTGCCAGCCGCCAGCAGCGGGTGTGAGTAGCAGCTCTGGTGCTGGTAGTGGGTGTGAGAGGGGCTGGCACTGGCAGTAGGTGTAAGCGCTGGGCAGGACTACAGTGCGCGGGAGCAAGAATTTTTATTAACCACCACAGGCTTGCCCCGATGAGAGCGACCAGTGCCCCGCCTTGGTCTGGCACCCCCGCTCACCTGCTCCACCATCCCCCCATGGCCGACACTCACCATGTTTCACACTCTGCTGCCTGCTGCTAATGCCTGCCATGTTCTGCATGTGCCCCTTGGTGGTCAGTGCACACCATAGCGACCAGTTGTTTGGTTGTTCTGCCGTTTGGTCTATTTGCATATTAGAGTTTTATAGATGAGGTACTTTATTTGATACTTGACAGGGTCACTGTCCCCAAGATGTGAGCGAACAGCTAGAGTCCCAGAGAAAGCAGGTTTTCATAGCTAGTCCATGACAAGACTTACCCTCCACCTCATTTCTGTTGGGTTCAAGATTTGTGCGTCTTATTTTTGGTGTGGAAAGAAAAATGAGAAAAAAGCTTACTTTGGAACTATAATTTGATAGTGTACATAGGACTATTTTATCCAGCACGATTTCCTCCTGGCACTAATCATGACGCATTATTAAATAACTATTGTAGGATTCTTTTATATTTCTTTATCAGACACCTATCAAGCAATGAGCACATTCCAGGCACTATTCTAAGTATAAGTATTAAAGCATCAAATCCTTGGAGCAGCCCAAAGTGGTAGTACAATTATTAAGCCCATTTTACACAGCAGATGAATAACTTGCCCAGGATCACACACAACTAATAAATGATAAAGATGGACTCAGACCCAGGCAGTTTGGTTCGAGTCTGGGCTCCTGACTACATGTGCTACCTTTAATTTCCAGAAAAAAACCCATAAAATGTCATGAGGGGAAGCCCACTTATTTGTCAATTATAGCCTCCT
>NW_006286587.1:4866752-4873751 GCF_000327345.1 Myotis davidii | reverse complement strand
CCTAGAGAGTGAGATACTTGATAGACATCAGGATAAGGTGGAGCAGGCAGAACAAAGGTGTGCTGACATGAGAACTCAGAAGAATTGGCAATGAAGGTTACACACGGTGCCCTGGAGAATCCAAGACCCTGGATCAGTGATATCTACGCAGTGATATCACGGTTTATCTTCCAGATTTGTAGTAGAACCCTCCCTTGAGTATTTAAACATTTGCACAGTTTTCTTCTATATTCCAATTACCACCTATGGGTTGATGGTCTCTTTAATGTTTAGTTTAATCCTGGCAGCCAATAGAGATCAGCTCATAACAAAGAGTGTTCCTTGGTTGGTATGTTTGGGTTGTGGGATGGATAGGTGCCTTGGGAGGAAGGGATGTGCACCTGGAGCAGATGCCCTTGGTGCCTGGGATCTATTTCCTTGTTAGTTACTGTTTGTATCAGAACCTGCAACTTTTCGCCTGCCATTTACTCTGGCAGCAAAATGAGAAATGTCAGCATGGGTGGGTGAGTGGGAGGGACCCCTCAGCGCATGATGCAGAGGAGTGACAGAAATACCCCATCTTTCTTTGATTAGAGTACCTGACACATTTTCTAATATTGTTGCCCAGGGCTCCCGTATGGAATTGAGCCCCAGTTGCCCTAATATCCCATTCATTTACTGTCTTCCGGTCCCTTTCTGTTTTCCTGCTCCATCAACTCACTTGGGGTTATTCCCAGAAGAAAGACTCTGTGCTCACATATTTGTCTCATTGTTGGCTTCTGGAAGGATGCACACCAAGACAGAGGCTAACTGGAGATTATATATAGCCTCAAGCAAAGTTAAGTAAGAGTGTAAGAACATGCATATTTGGTAGAAATTACTTTCGTTTCTCAAGACTCTGAAAATTGATTCAGCTGATATTTGATTTACTCAATTGTTTCAAAATATGGAAATCTTCTTGAGCAAGCCCGATCCTTGGGGAGAGTGTGGAACCTGTGGACGTTGTTTAGAGGACTTCTTTTTCCCCCGCCCTCTTAATGATCTGATTCCAAATCAAGTTTTCCTGTGTCCAAGGCCTTGGACCCTCTTGCTAGAAGAACTTGGGGCCAAGTTCAAGGGACATGGGTTAGTGAGCAACTTTCTCTGGAGAAAGGATCCCCTACAGCCTGGTCAGTAAGTGTAGGTGAGGTTCATTCAAATCCCCAGAAAATGGCCCGGCCTGAATAATTAAAATGGACTTCCAGAAAGTTCTGGAAGTAGCCGTGGTACCACAGTCTCATCTCCCCAGTTGGCTCTTCAGACTTCTTCACAGAGCCCTGCTTAAGGGTTTTTGGCCTTTCTTCTCACCACTGTAGGGAGTTTGCCCAGTATAAGCTGGGCCTGAGAATAGAGCTTTACTTTCTTACCTGGCTGTGTGGGTGTAGAGTGGCCAATGAAGAAGCTACTCTTTTTGTCAGTTTCAAAATGGCAACGACTATGTAAATTTCAGATAAAGAACAAATCATTTATGATCGGGTGTCCTGTATGTTTATTTGCTGTATCTGGCAGCCCTTGTTGAATAACAGTTCTTACCTTTTGCAGCGGTTCTCAACCTGTGGGTCGCGACCTCTTTGGTGGTCGAACGACCCTTTCACAGGGGTCGCCTAAGACCATCCTGCATATCAGATATTTACATTATGATTCATAACAGTAGCAACATTACAGTTATGAAGTAGCAACGAAAATAATTTTATGGTTGGGTCACAACATGAGGAACTGTATTTAAAGGGCCAGAAGGTTGAGAACCACTGCTTTAGGGGTTCTTGTGAGGATTACATAAGATAAATGCTAGGGAAAGTTTCCCAAAAAGTGGTGCACTTTTTATTTGTCCCTCAGAGTCCAGAGTCTCCCAAAGCTTTCTCTTCTGCACATGAAAAACACTTTCAGAAAAAGTACACTCCGTTGACACCTTAGTGGGAATGAAAGTAGCTCTTTTTACTTAGCTAAAGATATTTTTGTTTGTTAAGCTTTATGCAGGAACCTCAAAAAATGGCTTTAAGGGCCAACCTGATCATGCAAATATCCGAAGAGGGGCGAGGGTAAGAAAACAACAATGTAAGCTCCAGGGTGGACACCAGCAAGCCTGAGACTGCAGGTTCTATCAGAAGTGGGCAGTCCTAGCCTGGTGCTAGCCAACTGTTGCCCCAAGGGAGTGAGGATGTGGAGTTACCAATCTTCAAAAATTTTAAGAGAAGCCTTGACTTTTATGTGCAATCTCCTGGGTTCTTTTTTATGTTGGCAGATAAATCAAAACTCTCTAAAACACTGTTTGGGGCAACAATGTGTGGGCCAAAGCAAATACTTTTGTGGGCTACAACTGTCCCATGGGCTGCCCGGCTGGGACATCTGATTTATGTGGAAATTCACCGCTAACTAGTTTCACTTCTTGTGGCAGGTCCTTTTCACTCTCTAGGATTATGTTACCTCAGTGATAGAGTGAGCCGCTTAAGCAAGATCAGGGGTTTGCACATGGCGTCTGAAGGAGGCTGGGCTTGTACCCAAGGATCTCAGAGAAGCTAGGCCACTTACGTTGCACGTTGCAGTTCAAAAGAACAGTGCTTTAAAGAAGTTCTGCTGCTAAGAAGGAAAAAAAATCTCCACAAAGAGAAAACTCAAAAACAAAATCAGAAAATTCCCAACAGTGGGTGATCTAATTTTTTTCAGTATGTAATAGTTTTGTGCTCATTTAAAATTTTATCACATGCCAAAAGAGAGGCCATTCAAATTAGAGAACCGGCCTCCCTTATATTTCTGACGTCCCGCCGCTATCCTCTGCCTTCTATCTCCCAGGCCAGCCCAGAGAACACAGATCGTGGAGAGGGCACTGTGTGCCTCTGGTTTTCAGTTCTCACAGCTGCATTCTTGGACTAGAGGAGAGCAAGCTGATAGGCATTTATCTCTGGATCTTCCTGAAAACTCAGATAGGTGTTTAATAAATGCTACGCACATTTTAAAAGCGGTACTTCAAAGGCTTTGGCCAAAGATGATAGCAATGAATGTGTGTCAGGCAAGGTGAATTTATTAACTCGTCTCTCCCTGACCACCATCTGAAAATGTGTGAGCCCCAAACTGCCAGGATGTGTCTCCAACAGTCTGTGGATGTGGAAACTGAGGCTTGCAAAGGTTCAATACTTTGCTCAAGCTTATTGATCACATAGGCAATGCTGTCGATAATATCCTGGTCAGTGACTGATATTTCCAAATATTGTTAACTGCAGCAAGAAGCCGAAGCCAAGCTCTCTGCCATAGTCTTGAAATATGAACTGCAAACATCCTGTTTTCATAGATTTATCCCTTTAGTTTTGAAAGCACGGAACAAGCCAAAGACTATGAAACTCGCTAGAAAGTATGAGCTTGTACAAAATTCAGAAACATAAAATAAAGGGCCTTGAATCTTAAACAAACAAAAATTTAAACTCTTAAGATAGAAGGAAAACAGCTGGGAAACCCTGAATGGAGAGCAGTTGCCATGCATTGTGCGATGATGCAGAGATTTGCTGCAGTAGGTGACGTAGTCAGCATTTTGATAACTGACAATTGTTACATTTAGGCAGTTGTAGAAAGGCTTCTACTCATCCAGGCACATTCATCTGAAACTTATAAGATTGGATTTTGATGTTTAAAGTTTTACCATTCATATAAACTTCAGGGATGATGATCAAATCATTTCTACAAATAATTAACATATTGAAGGATATAGCAATAATAAACATAAATGCTAGTAGCCTAAAAAAGGGGTGGTCTCATTAGGTTACCTTTCCATCTTGCAAAATAAGCAGAGCATCTCTGATTTTCAAAGAGCCCATTAATAAAATGCTTACTAGCCATTGCGGCTTTTGGGACATTATCATGGAAATCTCTCTGCTTTTATGCACAGTGGCTGCAATAAATTTTAGACCACCCTTTACATTAGCTCTTTTTGCTCCGTTTAAACATGGAAGTCACAAAGAAAGAGAAAAAAGGGGATTCAGCAGCCATGTATCCCTTTGCTTCTGACTTGTCATATGGACAGGTGCCACATGAGGGAGTGCTGGCACCTCAAATGGAGAACCATGCAACCCCACCTAATGTGTTCCAGGAATGCGCAGCATATTAGCAAATTCTTATTAAACTGTCAAAAGAAGAAGAAAAAAGATTTTAAAAGAAATGTCTGCCCCTGGATGCAATTAGAGGCTACCACACAGGATTTGATGGGCCATAAAACCATTAAATCTAAACACTTTCTTTTTGAGCCTAAAAGGCCAGAACATTCCAGAGTGAAGTTTTGGGACCAGCTATGAGTTGACCACCTATTAAGGTGCAGGTGGAACAGATTGCAGAGGGACACAAAGAGCCATACAGATCCCAGCGAACTGAATTAGGGTGTAGGTGAGAGCTTTAGCTGTTGAATTTTCTGGATTTTTCCGAGATTAAGTGATCAACCCTAACAGTGAGTGAAAGACCATTCAGCAAGAAAAATTGTCATTTCCTTTGCTCCAGACCCAAACGATGTATTTTTGAAAGCTTTATTGATTTATATATTTATGTGTTGTACTAGGTGATCGAGTAGATATACATTTCAGCATAACTACGAGGAAAATGTCCCCGTTATTCTCAATTTACCCAAATCCAGGAAAAGCACCAGATTGGCTTTAAAGGAAACTTTGACTCTTTCTGAAGCAAGTGTCATTTATGCACCAGAAGTTTGGACCTTACATTTCTATCATTAATCTTCAAAGTAGACCTGTGAGGTGATTATCATTTATCATTCTCCTCACTGACGTGGAAGAAAATCATGCCCTTGACCAAGGTCTAGAGCTGGTCAGTGGTTAGGATGGGGTTTGATCTGTTCCACTCCAGTCTGACCCAGTTATTTGTCATTGTTCATGACTTTTATCAGTTTTTACTGGGAAGAAACAAAAGTAGGAAAGACTAATGGAGAGAGGAGAGTTCACTTTAACTTTGTCCAAAGTACATCAGTTAAACATTTGGAAAGGAATACTTTCTTTGCATCATTGTAGTAAAAAAAAAAAATCAAATTATATTTTACCATCTTTATTTTTAATCTACTTCAACTGATTTATGTTTTGAACCTTTGTTGCCAACAATCAAAAGTCAGTGGGACATGGTCTTTCTTCATAAACACATTACATATACACAAACACATATATGTACTGTACATATCCATATACATGCATATAGATGAAAAATTATGGGCCTCTTTTATATTCATAGGCATAAATATATATTATATACATAAAGTGTATAATTCATATCTAAAATTTTTCAAAACTGATATTCCATGTTTAAATAGCTCTTAAAAATTAAACTAGCTATGTTCAAGACCAATGTCAAATGGTATAATTTCTAGGACTTTTGCACCATAAATTAAGCAATTGGGTAGCTTTCTTGAGAGGATAAAATTTCTTCTTCTCGAGTTATTAGTGTGTCTGATGGTGAAGTGTAACAGTGCAAAGTCAGAGGCCCGCACGTGTATAACCAACCCTGAGGTTGTTAAACTGAGGGAGGCTGATAGGAGTCGTCGTGTCCAAACTTGATATTCTTTGAAACTGTTTTAAAAGGCATCTTACTGTGGTATGGACCACATACAATCTGCCAGTTATGCCCAGACCTCACAACTCAGTAAAACGACAGAATAAGAACCTGGGAATCATTACAGTACAGCTAATGTTTTAGTCTGTGGCAGAGTTCTGCCCCAGAGATAAAGTGGAAGCAAGGAAGGGAGGGCTAAGATGTCATTGGGACTAACTGTTCCTCAATAATATTTCCATACCGTGAACAAGAGTTCTGAGGGTGTAGTGGCAGGGCGAGCACTCATTCTTTTACTGCACAAATTCAGACAATGGACCATCATGAAATCACAGGAAAGATGAAGTCTGGTTTCCTGGCCTTTCTTGGCAGTGTTTAAATTGATTATGTTCCCTAAATAGTAAATTAAGATTTGTTTGACCACTTCTAAGTATTTCCAGTATAATTGTAGTGGAAGTTTTGTTCTTCTCTTGGATTACTGACTTTAGAACATTCCTTTTCTGAGTAATCGCAATGGTAATTTCAGGCAGTCATAGAACATTGTCGATTGTGTCTCTAACAAACCCGTGTACTGGTAGTTCCTGTGCAAAGAAAGGCTGACACACTCACTGGATGTGAGGGTGCACATTTATACAAACATTTCTCTCCCTCTCCCTCTCCCTCTCCCTCTCTATGCAAACATTTCTGTGTGTCAGAACCACACAACTGCTTGGTACTTTGTCATTGCATATTTTCCCCATTCGGTAATGACTTCCGGTGCAGATGACAAAACACGTTTTCTTAACAAAATTTCAGCACAGCTGTTTTGATGACTAAGTTTTGCAGGAGGTTTGTAATCAAAGGTACCTAAAAAAAGCACTTTAGTCTCTTTGAACATATTACCCCTTTTCCTTCAAACACATAATTTTGGAAACCAACTCATCTTTCCCATAAAGCAGAGCTATTTTCAAAGGAATCATTTGGACCCAAAGTAGCACATTGCTTCATTGTTCTGCTCTAACCTGGGCATGTGATTGTCCCACATGAGTCTGTGTTCCACATTACAGACATTTACTCTCGTATCTTGTATTTTCCTCTGTTTATTGTGATAGTGGTTGTGAATGAACATCATTCTCAAATGTATTATAACCCCCTTCCTTGTCAATCCTAGCATAATGAACTTTAGTTTTACCTGATGATTCAGCATCTTACTTACACTGAGTGGCCAGATTATTATGACCACCTGACACTTGTAGACAAATTAGCCATACACTGCATTGTATGGGAGCCGAAGACCTGTTTGAACACCTTTTGCTGTCTGCAGTTACCAATATGAAACGTCTCCAATTCACACAGGAACACAAGGATTGGACAGTCAAGCATTGGAAAAAAGTCATGTGGTCTGATGAATCACGTTTCCAGCTGCATCATGCAGATGGCAGAGTGAGAATTTGGGGGAAACAGAATGAAAAC
>NW_006286587.1:4859214-4866457 GCF_000327345.1 Myotis davidii | reverse complement strand
AGATGTAGTGTACGGCTAATTTGCTTACAAATGTCAGGTGGTCATGATAATCTGGTCACTCAGTATATATATCCCACATTCAAAGGCTGTTAAATTGCATTGTTTACCCATATCCTCAGAAAAAAAGCACTTCTACTGTCGTGGTAAACAACCTGCTTCCCTATTTATAATGGTCTGGCCCTCTAGCAACTTCAGCGCAAAATTATAGCTAATTTGCCTACAAACGTCAGGTGGTCATAGTAATCTGGCCACTCAGTGTATATGTGTAAGACTGTTGGACCTGACATTAAACATTTGGAAGCAATTCTACAATTGGTAAATTGTGCCTTCTCAGCTTTGAGTAACCTCTCTCTCTTCTTCCTCATCTTCTGCCATTTCACTTTTAGTTTGGCATTTGTTTTTGCTTCTAATCTAAAATCTAGGAAACTGGGCAAATCCTAGATCAGCAAGCTTATAAAATACATCTGATGAGGGTGAAGTGTGCTGAAGGGTGTTACTAAAATGCAATTTAATACCTTGACTTTAAAACTAGTAAGATGAATGCATGAGAAAATGTGGCAAATATACCTGTGCTTCTCTCCAGAGGGGCACCTGTGGAGAGGAAAGACAGATTCATCAGCAGAATGTGACTGGCAATTGGAAACCATGCACTCCCATTTCCTATAAGGTCTATCTTCACTCGAGCCATCGGATATCTCCCATTAACTTGGATGTGAACAAAAATGTCTACCTTGTTTTCAAAGTATCCTTCATGAACAAAAGCGTTGGTATCATTGGCGAGCTTGTTAGAAATGCAGAATCTCAAGTTCTACCCAAGACCTACTGGGTGAGAATCTGAATTTTATCAACATTCCCACGTGATTCCTATGCCCATCAAAGCTTGAGAAGCACTGGAAAGTCTAGAATGGAAGTTCCTGTTGCATCCCAACCAAAGGCATAGTTCAAATCCTCAAGAGGAAACAGTGTTAGATGTGGCATGAATGGCATTCTCATTAAAGACCTTCTAAGATCTTCTGAGAGGCAGCTGATTTCGGGAGAACTGCCAGAAGTACAGCAGGAAGTCAGAAGCAGACTCTAGAGAAATGAGGGAGATGCGTACAAAGTGGTTTTCAATCAAAGAACCAGGGCAGGCAGGCTTAGTGTCCAGCCCCCACAATTTGGTCTTATCTTCTCACCTCCACATCCAGATGACTGGGATCAGAAATAAACATTTTCATTAAGGCCTGAGGTAAAGCAAAACCCTGCCAAAATCTAGAAGCACATTGCATTTCGTAGCCATAGGGAGGATTCTGCCAGTTCATGATGTTTTGCAAAGCTCTAGCCCATTAAAATCACTGTACATTGGCGTTTAGGATTTGTACCAACCCAGAGGTGACTGCATTTATATCTAATATGAGTTGATCTAAACCTCTCTAGTGAATTACAGGTTCCATAACATAGGAAATTGCGTTAACTCTATTCACCCGTGGTTTGGGGGTGCTGAGCTGCACTCAGTCTTATGCCAACTCATTGTAGACCCTTTCAGCATTTCCCCGCCCTAGGGCATGTAACGTAACTCTAACAAGAAGCTCGATTGTGACCAGGTCTGAGGGTAACTTTTATTCTGTTAAACAGAATGCACCAATATTTTCCAATGACATTATTTATAATAATGACATTAACCACATTTATTTCCATATAATTATACTTACAATTGCATTGCAAATGAAAGAGTATGTGTTATGTGCTATTGAGTGGACTCTGACTCCTGGCAACCCTATGAATGAGTGATGTCCATAATCTCCTGTCCTCAGCAGCCCACCCAGCCCTGTAGACTCCTGCCTATGGCTAACTTATTCTCTGCTCTTCCCCAGTAACCATTTGAGTGCTTTCTGACGTGGGGTTCTCATTTTTATGCTCTCTCTCTTCTCTCTCTCTCTCTCTCTCTCTCTCTCTCTCTTTCTCTCTCTGTCTCTCCCTCTTTGTCTCTCTCTCTCTCTCTTTCTCTCTCTGTCTCTCCCTCTTTGTCTCTTTCTCTCTCTCTCTCTCTCTCTCTCTCTCTCTCGCTCTCTTAATTTTGGGCTCTCCTCATAGGGTTTGGTTTTCAAAGTAAAATGAAAGGAAAAAGAGTGAATAAGAAAAGAGAGTATAGCCCTAGCTGGGTTTTCTCAGTGGTTAGAGCATCACTCTGAGGACTGAAGGGTCATGGGTTTGATTCTGGTCAAGGGCACGTACTTTGGTTGCAGGCTCCCCAGTGTCACCATCACCAAACACCTGCAGAATGTAAGTGCCCCAGCAGGGAAATGAAAGAGCAGAGAAACAGAAGAATGTAGTGAAAATTTTAAAAAAATTTCTTCCAGGTATTATTGTTTGATGGCTGGACTATGCAAACACCACAGCCCTTTAGCTCTACTCTGCAGTGCCTGCCATAGAAGTCCGTAGGCAGATAAGAGGTAGGGGTGGGGAGGGGGGAAGCCTGATTCTGTTGCCCCTCAGTATTGTTTGTAGTTGTTTTGTCCCTGGCTTTTCAAAGTGATGTGCACCCTGGGAATGCAGGGATTATCTCCTTTGACATTCTCTCCCTACATAGGACCTAGGAGGTAGCCCCTTGGCCTGGAGAAGGTTCCTGTCTTTTAAGAGTGTTCTTCCTTAGTTGGTGAGCCTTTGACACCATATGTGCAAGAGACAAGAGGATTGGGTGTCTTGAGCTTGGAAACCATTGCAGAGGAAAGCTGAGTGTGGAGAAGTTGAATAATGATGTTGAGAAATCCAGGCCCTTGGCAAAATGAAGAAAATTTTAAAAGCTATGTAGGACTTCTTTTCCCAAACAGTGTTAGGCATTTTCTCGGTAACCCTTAACAATGCATGGCTTCAGAGTTGACACAGAAAATGTCCGTAGACATTGTCTCAGTGGACTCTCCAGCAATCCTATGAGAGAACAGGGCAGCAGCTACGGTCATAGCTATTTTGCAGATGACATGTGTCTTGTGGATGGCAAGGCTGGAACTGTAACCCAGGCCTCTGACTCTCAATCCATTATGTCCTATTGTCTCTCTATAGATGTTAAAATATAGATGTTATTTCCTAGGTTTTATATATAAAAAATCTTCGATGCTTTTGTTCTTGTCTTTGATGCTTCAATGCCTGATAACTTACTAGTGTCTCTTTTAGTGAGTGTGTTGAAGCATTTTCCTATAGCAATGGCATAATGTATTACTGTTACCTCTAAATAAAGAAGAGAAAGAAATGTCAAATATGAACCATTTGAATATATCATCAAAAGCAGCGATTTTCAACCGGTGTGCCACAAAAATGTTTAAATGTGTAATACCTGATTATTTAGTCAGGGGCACTGACCTCTTTTCCCTTAGATTGTCAAATAAAAAATGACAACAGCCATCAGAACAATAGCCGCCCTGTACAAACGAATCAAAATTATACCTTTTTTTTTTTGGCCAGATCGGCAAAAAATATAACATTTTTTTTTGGTGTGCCACAGAATTTTAGCAATTAGTGTACGCATGCCATGAGATGAAAAAGTTTGAAAGTTGCTGACCTAAAGCATTAAAAATGTAGGTGTCTACCCTTAAAGATATATGTTAGGGATGATAAAAGAGGGGTGAGTGGAAGTAAGGAAAGTAAGGAAATGGAGTTGTGCCACATGGGATCAATGCTTACCTGATGGTGTAGCCTCCGGGATGTGTTAGCCAAGGTTTTTGGACTTGGGTCAACATTAGAGACCTCATCATGCCCAAGAGCCAGGCCTTGCCTTTCTAGTAACGTCACCTCAGACGTGGTCTCTGTTTTGCCAGGACTTGCCAAAGTGCCACTTGCAGCAGAGTGCTCTCACATTGGGAACAGGACTCGATGCAAGCTGACCCCTGTCCTTTGTCAAATAAAATCTGACAGTGGCTGCTTTTCAGAGCAGCAGGTCAGAGTTTCATTGTGGAAACGAATAGGGAGAGAAAACAGACTTCAAAAGCATGTGTGCTTTCAAGCACTAAGCTATCATAGCTCTAATTAGAATTTCTTAACAAAGTCTGACTATGCTAGGTCATTCATAAAATTGAAAAGCTTGTACGTTTTGGCCCCCAAAGAGTAGTGTAAGCTAGAAGGCTATATCTGTATGTCTCAGGCAGAGGTGATCATTTGAAGTATTTAGCAACTAGTACAGCAGAGAACTCTGACCAATAAGAAGATAACCTCAGGCTCAACCAGTGTAGCTCAGTGGTTGAGCATTAACCTATGAACCAGGAGGTCATGGTTCGATTCCAGGTCAGTGCACATGCCTGGGTTGTGGGCTCAATCCCCAGTTTGGAGCATGGGGGAGGCAGCCGATCAATGATTCTCTCTCATCATTGTTGTTTCTATCTCTCTCCCTCTCCCTTCCTCTCTGAAATCAGTAAACATATATTAAAAAAGAAAAAGAAAAAGAAGAGAACATCAGATGCTTTTCTAGTGCTCTCACAGGGCGCTGGATGCCCCCAGCTCTGCCAGGTGTTAACTTTTAAATTGCTGGGTTGAGGATAGGATGCCAGGGATTCCGTGGGAAGAGACTGGAGTGCAGGTACATTGAAGAGACGCTGTAGGAGGGACTATTTACTTTAGAGCCGTGGTTATTTACCAATTGGAATGGAAGTGTTTCAGTATTTTAATAAGCAGAATTGTTATTCTGGTACATACCAACTTAATCTGAGATCTGTCCTTAGTGGAACCAGGCAAATTTATGATAGTTTCTCTGAATGGTTCTTGCCAAATTTCAGGATCCCTGATCTCATTCTAACATAAAGCTGTGTTGAAAACAATAGATGTAATTCATCAGTAATTTTACTTTATCACAGCAAATAATCACAAGTGAATGGGATCATAGTGCTCAGTAATACATGCTTCAGGGAGCATGGATCCTTCTAAGTTTTGTTGCTATTCTCCCCTGGGAGTAATATCTTAACCTCAGATCCTAATATGTCAGCACAGACTCTGATGTTCCCCTGGCATCCAGGAAGAGGTCTCACTAAATTCCTCAAGTCACCAAATAGTTACTGAGTGCCTACAACTGGAAACAAGGTAACTTAGAATTTTAGGGGACCCTGACTCAAAGTTCAGCTCCTATGACTTAGTCATTGGAAAATAAATCCTTAGCACCAGTAATATCAGAGCCATTAGTATTGGAGCCGAGAGACTTGGGAAATAGATGGCATGGACCGGCCTTGCTTTTCTCTGGACATATATGCCAAAGGATGTTGGGCAAAATGTTTGTGAGCACTGACATGCAAGTGTGATGGTTTCCCTAAACTTTAGGGGAAGTAAATATCTTTGATGCATTGGTTTGTAGGATTTTAATGGTCTATATGGAATATATATATATATTCCTTTTGAGTTTGTTTTTTTTTATTGATTTCAGAGAGGAAGGGAGAGGGAGAGAGAGATAGAAACAACAACGATGAGAGAGAATCATCAGGGGTCGAGTCCACAACCCAGGCATGTGCCCTGACCAGGAATCAAACCAGGACCTCCTGGTTCATAGGTCAATGTGCAAACACTGAGTCATGCTGGTCAGGCTCCTTTTGAGTGTTTTTGATCTTTATTGGCTGAGCTGCTGATGCCTTTGTGTAAACTACAAAGTGGTGCCCTAACATTTGATGGTCCATTAGCTGGACCATTTGTGTGGCCACACTCTGCTCTTACAGTGTAGTAGGCCTTACCTATTGTTTTCCGAGTCTCCATGCTTTCCCAGAGTTAGCAGCTTGGTGGTGTCTCTCAGGCATGTGGCAAGCCTGCTTTCTTGGTTGTCCATGGCCTTGAAGGATTGGAGGTGCATTGATCTATGCTTGATTCCAGGGGAGTCTTTTGGGCACAAAGGGATCTAGGAAGATCCCTTTGGGGAGTGGCCAGACATTTTGTGTTCTTCCCCCGCTCTGCTGCCCATCTCCATGTGACCTTTGTTAGGTCACATCCTCTTCAGGACATGATTTCTTTGTGGGAAATTGATGGTTAGGGAATTCTGACCCAAGCAATCAGTGTCCCCTGGTGTTCCTTCCAAATAGCAGAGATGGTCTGAGCTTATCCATATTTACAAATCTTAGTAAAGATCAGACAATGGTCTATCAGTGGTTCTCAACCTTCTGGCCCTTTAAATACAGTTCCTCATGCTGTGACCCAACCATAAAATTATTTTCGTTGCTACTTCATAACTATAATGTTGCTACTGTTATGAATCATAATGTAAATATCTGATATGCAGGATGGTCTTAGGCGACCCCTGTGAAAGGGTCGTTCAAGCACCAAAGAGGTCGCGACCCACAGGTTGAGAACCACTGGCATATATTTTATTACTCAATAAGATGTGGGCTGTTGGACAACATTTTGCAGCCATGAGTCCTTCTGAGAGAAATTATCAAAGCAGCACTTGGAGTGAACAGATTAGTGATACATAGACAATGTAATCTGCAGCGCAGGTTTTCATTATCTGGTCTATGATCTGAAGAACAGGGATAAGAAACACCCTAAAAGGCACAGAAAAAGTAACATGTATTGAAAACAAAATCCATTTTATTATCATTTGAACGTAGCGTTTTACCAACAAATGATAATGCAGCTACTTCAGTATCAAAATGTGGTCCGGGACTGGCAACACCAGCATCTCTGGTGCTGGTTCCAAAGGCAGGTACTTGGGCCCCACTCCAGACCTACTGAATCAGAATCGCTGGGGGCAGGATTTACAGTCTGTGTTTTTGCAAACATTCCGGGGGGGATTGTTCGGTAAAGTTTGAGAAGCATGGAGACTTTATAACCTCTTAAAGTTGCTTGATAAGCAGCAGGTCACTTGATTCTCATCATCACCCTCTGTGTCACTTGCATAACTACTTTTATTCTCATTTAGTCTGTGGTGGGCACACAGAGAAGTTGAATGACTCAGGGTTATATATTCAGTTTTATATGTTTATTATTTATCTCTTGGCATGTTTGGTATATGACATATAAACATTATGTCAGTTTCTCCTCCATTAAAGTTGACCCCAATTTTACTACCTATTTTTGGAGCAAGGATTATTACCTATGTTCTTTCAAGTTCTCTGAGTAATCTATCTAATGTTTCATTTATTTGCTCATTTTTGATATCTTGCTCAAAGGGATGTGAGGAAACTGTTTCTACTTGGGGTGTCTAGTATATGTATTTTATAAAGTTTTAAAAGGCAACATAAATGGTAGAGTATACCTTTAACAAAATACTTAAAGATAAATTTTAAAAAGTTTAAAATTTAAA
>NW_006286587.1:4848699-4858113 GCF_000327345.1 Myotis davidii | reverse complement strand
GACCCTTGAGTCTGCAGGTGGATACTCTATCCACTGAGCCAAACCAGCCAGGACTCCGTTAATTATTTATTTTTTATTTATCTATTTATTTATGAGAGAGAGAGAGAGAGAGAGGAATATCTATCTATCTATCTATCTATCTATCTATCTATCTATCTATCTATCTTCTATCTGACTATTTAAGGAATTGCCTCATATACTTTTGAATGCTGGCAAGTCCAAAATCTTTAAGGTAAGCTGGCAGGATGCATATTCAGAGACAAGTTGATGTTGCAATTTGAGTCTGAAGAAAGACTGCTGACAGAATTCCCTCTTCTTCAGGGAAGGTCAGTCCTTTCCTTAAGGCCTTCAACTGATTAGATGAGGCCCATCCACACATGGAGAGTAATTTGCCTTACTCAAAGTATGCTGATTTAAATGTAAATCTCATCTAAAAAAAATAACTTCACAGCGACATCCAGACATGCTTAAGCCAATATCTGAATACCATGGCCTAGCCAAGTTGACACTAAATTAATGATCACAAAAATATTACCTTTAATGGAGTATACATTTCATTTTAAATATGAACTATATTATATCCAACCCCCTAAGGTTAGATGTCAGATTTTCCCCAACTTTTTAATCTTACATTTGGCACATTTTTGGCTAAATGACTCATTTTTGTCTTCAAGATAAATTCACAGTGTGTGGGGAAAAGATGAATATTTCTAAATTTGAGAAGATTTTACTTCTGTTTGCCAAATTGCCCTTATAGGTTCTTTACCCCTTAAACTACAACTGAAGTATTCGGAGTGGGAAAATGCCAGGCTTGCCTTGATCTTCTCCTTTCTTTCTTTCTCAGCCTGCAGGTCACTGGGGACCGGCATGATGCTGAGTTCCTGGGCCACCTCCTCCATTGAAGAGGTGGCAGAGGCTGGTGGTGAGGCGCTTCGCTGGCTGCAGCTGTACATCTACAAGGACCGTGACGTCACCAAGCAGCTCGTGCGGCGGGCCGAGCGGATGGGCTACAAGGCCATATTTGTGACAGTGGACACCCCTTATCTGGGCAACCGCTTTGACGACGTGCGAAACAGGTTCAAGCTGCCACCACAACTCAGGTAACCATCGGTCTCTGGCCTCCTGGGTCCCTGAGATATTCTTCTAATTTTCTTTGCTCTTGTCATGAGCCAGTTCCAAAAGTTTTCTCTAGTTCCCAAGTGAGTGGCTTAGGGAATTGGTTCTTCATAGAATGTTGCACCATGAGTATGGTTGAAAGGGATCTTGTCTAGGGCTGATAGGGTCTGGATTCTAGGGATACTGTCCTTGCCAAATATCCCCATAATTGGCAAGATCCAGCAGATCACACTCATTTAGTGGGTGTCACATGCTTGAGCTATAAAAGAGGGATAGAAATTGCCCATATATTTATAAAAGTCAAATACAGTTATGTATCAGAGTACATTAAGGGCTTGGAGAAGTATGAATTGCCATATAGATAGAAGATACTTAATATAGCCCAGGATACAATTTTATTGTGATCCCAATATCCTAGGTCTTGTTGAAATCACAGAGCCACCTAGTAACTTTTATTTTTCATTGTATCTGGGCTAGGAAGATTGAAGAAAACTTAAAGAGTGGAGACAAGAGGAGCCACATGCTTGATCCCTCATCAACTACTTCTTTGAGCAATAACCCTCTTTTTAAATTTATTGATTGGTTTGAATGAAAGAGATTAATTGTTATTCCACCCATTTATGCATTCATTGGCTGACTCTTGTAGATGCCTTGACTGGGGACTGAACCTGCAACCTTGGTGTATTGGGACGATGCTCTAACCAACTGAGCCTATCTGTCCAGCGCTGCAATAGCCCTACATAATCATAGGTGAACATTAATTCATATATTCCCAGGTTCATTCATTCATTCACTCACTCATATTAGCATAAACAGTGTGTCTAGTAATCTATGGCTGAACAATGATGTTTTTGTTAGGTCAGTCAGCTTGCGCAGTAGCAGGGAATTGTCCTTTTTCCTGTAATAATTTAGAATTAGGATAATCTTTAGTAAAGCTGGGACTTCAGTGGAGTTTACTAAGAAAGACCCCAACCTCCCTAAACTACAGACCTCTTTTCCCTTTTATTCTATCCTTCCCCAGTTCCCACCAAAATCTGCTATAAGGATTGTTCATAGCAATGTGTGACTGACAACCTTCAGGGCTAAACACATTTGAACAGGAATCAACATATTAGTTGTAATGGAAGACATTTTGATGATGGGATTTCACAGCCTCCATGGGAGAAGTAGAAACAACGAGGGATGCCTTCTTTGGATCCTAGACCTCATTTACATGGGCTGTTGCTTACTCTGGCTGCATGTAACGTTAATCCTTCTAAAATCTGGAAGATTCAAAATCAAATCAGCATTTCATAGAAGGTTGCAAAGATTGTTGGAAGCCAGGAATTCCACATATGTTATAGAATAGGATGTATCGCAACGAGAGAGAGAGAGAGAGAGAGAGAGAGAGAGAGAGAGAGAGAGTGTCTTTTTTTAGTACATTGTCATCCCCAAATTGATCAGTTTTGTACACTTGGAGTTATCTGGATAAAACACTTACCTGCCTAGATGAGTCCTAATAGAAGTGACTTGGAACATGAGTGGCTCACCCATCTTCATTGACATAAGAGCCAACCTTAATAACTCCAGGCATCTTGTTTTTGAAATGTCTAGGATAATCCAACAAGAAGAGCTGTCCTTATACAGTCCTGGGTGTCACACAACTGTCCTATAGCTCTGCTGAGTACGTACCTAACTGGGTATAAACTATGTGCATCAAATCTTGTTGCTGAGCCCTATGTAAAGTAGCTGTGTGATGTTCTCAACCTCCAGCGGGTTTAGGATATTATTTCTGAATGTGGTACCTTCAGTGGCCAATGACAGAAGGAGAAAGTATTCTCCCATCAGACCTGCCTCCTGTTTCCCAGACCAGGGTTACCCAGAAACCCTGTCTTTCTAAGAAAATAAAAGTAAAAGACCCCTGACATATTCCTACATTTTGCCAAATTCATCAGAAAGTAGATGGCTTCAAATTTCCCTACGATGAGATCTGTATTCACATTATTTCTCTGTTTTGATTACCTTATTTTTTTAGACTTTCTAAAATTAGTATGCCACCTAAGGCTTCTAACAGGAAACATTCCTCATTATTTTTCTTTTGCCATTTCAAAAGGAGTTTGCTGCTTTCCTCCTCCTCCTGTTAATATGACTAACAACAATAATAACAACAGCAGTAGGGTTATTTCTGCAGCTTCGGAAGCACTTTCTCGCTCTGGGTGACAAAAGGTGTTCACAGTGGCAGGTACTTAGACGTGGGCGATGACGCAGTTGCTGCTTCTGGCTGCTGTCTTGCTCCTTCGGTGCCACGCCACTCAGTCAGGAGCGGGATTTGCTTTCCCCCCTTTTCCTTTGCTCCCGGGCTCCCACCCAGATGACCCACCAGACCATGAGACAGAGGCTCTTTTTAGCTGTCCATGTGCACAAAAGTGGCTTGTCACACCTCCCGTCTACAGATGATCAAATAATGAGCAATACGCCCAGATCACTGAGGACGCAGGAAACACCCCGGGGCTGGATGCCGCACTCCCAGAGTGCCCTCTGGCCTTGCTGGTCCTGGTGGGCTGCAGGCGGGCCAGCTCCTCTGGTTGGCTTCCCCGTGGCCCACACTCAGCAGTCGAAGGCAGAGCCCACTAATGGGAGGGCCAGGCTTCCGCCTGAGGCCACATACAACCGAAAAGCTCCTCTGTTCCAGCCTGATATGAAATCAGGTTTCTTTCCGCAGCTGACCTGACTCATAGAAGGTGAAGCCGGGCTTTGCAGAGTGAGGTTTGGCAGGCGAGGGAGGCAGGAAATCCAGAGGAGAATGAGTCTGTAAAGCAGTGGCTCTTTCCAGCCCTTGCTACTTCCTCTGCCGCGGTGGGGGAGGGTTCTGACTCTTGGCATCTGGGACCAGCCAGAGTTCAGGAGTTTGGTAATCTCTGCTTGGTCTATATGCAAAACACATGCGTGTGTGTGCATTCTGCATGGCACGGAGGTTCCTGAAAGTGAGGGGCGGTTAGGAGAATACTCATCTGCTCTTGGAAGAAGCCAGGAATGAAGCCAGTTCCCTAGGCTGGTGCCAGAGGCTCTGAGGCAGGGCCCTTTCTGTCTCCACACCCCAGGGGACAGTTCATTTTTTCTGGGTAAAGATCTGGCTCTTTGGTGTAACGCCAGGGCAGATGAAAGAGAAGAAAAGGAACTTCCAATCATTGACTATGTTCAAGATAAATCATGACACCTACCCTTCCGGTGATTTGCCTGGGGACATGCTTCCTTAAGCCCCAGCATGGTTTATTGATTATAGCAACCAGAACAGCTCACACACAAAAGGATCAGACTGTCATTGTCTTCCCAGGTCTCTCACCATAAAAGTAGCCTATGAGGCCAACATGAGCAGGCCCCCCATTGCTTCCTGGACCTCATCTCCTAGCATCCTCCTCCCTACTCACTGAGCCACATTGGCAACCCTACTCTTCCTTCAACACACCAGGCGTGCTAGTGCCTTAGGGCCTCAGAATTGATTCCTCCCTCTGCCTGTGATAGCTTTCCCCCAAATCAATGCACCGCTCACTTCTTCACTTTTCCTATGTTTCTATATCAGGGATGGGTCTACGTGTCTTTATATTGGGAAAGCAAAATAAAAATAAACAGTAGAGATCAGAATAGAGACACAGTATGTGTGGGGACCTTGGAGAGGATTTGGGGAAGAGAAATATTTGTGAAGGTGGACTAGGTATATGGCTCAATAGCCTCTGAATTCTTTGGTTAGAAAAACATTCACAATATAACTGTGTTACACAGAATGAGGAGCTCCCAAAGATGTCCATGTCCTAATCCTTGGAACCTGTGAAGATGTTATTTACATGGCAAAATGGACTCTGAGGTGGGAAGATTATCCTGAGTTCTCTCACAGACTTAAGGTAGCTAAGGGGTCTTCATGAGAGGGAGGCAGGAGTGTCCGAGTCAGAGAAGGCAAGGTGATGATAGAAGCAGAGGTTGGAGTGATGTCATCTGGAGTCAGGGAACATAGGTGGTCTCTAGAAGCTGGAACAGGCAAGGAAAGGGATTCTCCCTCAGAGCCGCTGGAAGGAGAACGGCCCTATCCACACCTTGAGTGGAGCCTAGTGGGAATCATTCTGGACGTCTGGCCTCCACACCTATAATGTAATAAGTTTGTGTCATTTTAAAGCCTCTAGGTTTGTGATCTTTTGCTATAGCAGCAACAAGTAGCATACCCAATAACACCGATCTGCTCATTTCCTCTACAAGGTAGCTTCTCAATGAGGCTAAATTTGATTACCATATTTTATTTTCAAGTCAACCCTCTGCCAGCTCACTTACCTCTTATTCTGCAGTACTTTCAAAAATGTATTTATTCATATTTATTCATTTACATCTTCAGCAGAGATTTTTTTAAAATTGAATTTTAGGAGGGGGAGAAATTGAGAGAGAAAGGGGGAGAGAGAGAGAGAGAGAGAGAGAGAGAGAGAGACATTGATCAGTTGCACACCCTGACAGGAGATCGAACCCATAACCTTTTGGTGTATGAGACAATGTTCCAACTCTCCAACTGAGCCACCCTGCTAGGGCCTTTTCATTTATTTTTTTATAGCACTTATAATCTAACTTGCTCCATAAATTACTTATTGATTATATTTATTTTTTATTTTCTGTCTCTTCTTGCTAGAATATCAACTCAATGTGGCCAGGGATTTTTGAATGTTTTATTTTTGGTCTACCCTAAATATCTAAAACACTAGCACACAGTAGGTGCTCAATAAGTAATGCCAAATCAATAAATAGAACTGTATTCGATCATGTGAGATTTACCCAATAAAACATGACTGGTAAGAAGTTGAGCAAAGGTTTGTACTCAAACTTAAAACCCATTCCTTCAAACTTTCTTTTAACTGCCCAGCCACATTGAGGAAGAGATTAGCAGGGCTATATTCTCAATATGTGTTTCCCTAACCACAGAATTAAAGGCTAGGGGTCCATGTACCAATTCCTGTATGTATTATGAATCTCTGTCTCTCTCATATTGAGTTGATATCATAGGCTCTACTGACTGTTATTTTTTATTTTATTTCCCACTATGGAGACATGTAGCTTTATCTTTAATGGCATATTATCAATAACTACAATAAAATAATATCACATATTTCCCCACAATATTTATTGCTGGTGTTACCATTGGTGATTTAATAATGTTTAACTTTCTTTTAGTAGTTGTTACTGTTTTTATGATGCTAACTTACTAAAAGCTAAAATAATTTCAATATTAGATTAAAAAGCATATTTGAGGAACATTCAAGGCACAACGAGTTCCTTACAAAGAAGAAATCCTATCCCTTGCCTTTGGGTCATTAAATAGATTGGGATTCGAGAATTAAGTCATAAGTAATCATGTTATTATTTGGATGTTGCCCCCTTCCTTCCTTACGAAATGGAATATTTTGGTTATCAGAAGCCGCTTTAAGTGTTTCTTGTGTATATGTCACAATTCAAATAAAAATAGCATTCACGGAGGTTTTCTTCAGAGCCATTGGTAAAACACTCCATCGCGGGTCCCTGTCAAGATATCTGAAAACTTTTTCTTGGCTTCTGGCTTTGAACAACGTTTGAGAGTAACAACAAGGCTTCATTGTGCACTGAAATTTCTGTAAGGCAACATTCATTCAAGTGTTGATCTGCATTGCACCGTCCAAGAATAACAACAGTTATTTATATAATTTTATCCATGTTTCTGTTTTTTCCTATCCATTTCACCCTTTCACCCCGCCTCTGCTGAAACACTGTAGCCTGTTTGGGAGGGGTGTGGGTGCTGTGCAGAGTATATACACATACAGATGTTTTTCTTTTTTTCCCCCTCTGGTCTTGCTATGGGAGTGACAGACCAGACCTTTCACTTATTACCAATGTTACTTAAAAGTTTGGGATTTAATATCACTTAACATCATTTCTAAGTAATGGAATAGCTCTCCATAATATGGATATATTTCTTGACCAGAAGGTTAGCTTAATTCAAGTTAGAATGACAATGGAAGACCAAAGTCTGTGATAAAATGTATGACCTTTAGTGGTTTGATTACAAAAGAGATGTTCAAGTATCACCAAGTTTAGTGGTTTGATTACAAAAGAGATGTTTGAGTATTAAAACCCATACCAAGGCTCAACAAATAGATGGATAACAGTCTGACTCTCATGGAGCTAGAATTTTCAATGATGTATAAGGGCCTCCTAAGTCCATGAAACTATAGAGCTTACTGTTTAATACTTATCGTGAAAACTTTGCCAATGGCTTGAGTAGAGTTATGTGGGATGTGAATGTTCATTTTCTTTGATAATATATGCCACCCAAGCTACTCAACCAGTTATTTTAGCTGAAAGTACACTAAAATGTAAAAAGCACTAAGCTTAGTTTTATATTAAAGGAAATCTTATGATCCTCTTAAAAATAAATTTAAAATAGTGTGCCTATGTAATTCTAGGTTTATATAAAATTGTTATAGTTATGGCCCCAAGATCATTTCTATATTCAATGGCAGAGCTAGCGCAAGGGAAGAAAGAGTTATGACTAAGTCAGAGGTCAATGTACAGCTATATTTTTACCCAAAGAAAAGTTTGGCTAGCAGGGTTGTGTGCTCGATCTCTAGGAGGCAGCCATCAACGATTCTCTCTCTCTCCCTTTCCCTTCCTCTCAGAAATCAATAAAACTATTTAAAAAAAGGAAAATATGATTGCAACCAACCTATAGATGAGCGATTTTCAACCAGTGGGCAATTTTTAAAACATGAAATACCTGACTATTTATTTAGTCAGAGCCACTGACCATTTTTCCCTTAGATTGTCAAATTAAAAAAACATGACAACAGCCAACACAACAATAGCTGTTCAATGTGAGTGAATCAAAATTACACCAATTTTCTTTTGTCAGATCAATAAAAATATATTTTTTGGTGTGCCACAGAATGTCAGTAATTAGCTTAAGTGTGCCACGAAATGAAAAAGGTTGAAAATCACTGCTCTGGATGGTTGAGGAGTAGACAAGCAATGGGTGTGAAAAGGGTAACTTTTTCTTTTGAGTGACTTATTGTAAAGACATCTTTGAGGAGTTTCTCACTTTATATATCTCTTTATTTCAGGATGAAAAATTTTGAAAGCAATGATTTAGCATTTTCTCCAAAGGAAAACTTTGGCGACAACAGTGGACTTGCTGCATACGTGGCAAAAGCTATAGACCCATCCATCAGCTGGGAGGACATTAAATGGCTGAGGGGGCTGACATCGCTGCCAATTGTTGCCAAAGGAATTTTGAGAGGTTTGTTTATTTCTCTACTTGACGTCACTCTGATTTTATGATCCTTTGTGGATATGATCATGACATTTTTAAGGGAAAATAATCAGGAAAAATTAACATGGGCAACAAAAGAGATATTCCATCTCTCAATTCTCCCTTTTGATGTTAGTGAGTAAATAATGTCCAAATTCTTAGGTAATGCACTGAAAGAGAGCAGGACTCCCATGAAGTAAGAAGTTACCCATTTCAAAGCATTAGGATACTGTTTCCTTTTTTTTTTTTTTTTTTTGGAGCGGTCATCAGTCATGGAGCTTGACAAGCTCTAGATCAGGGGTGGGCAAACTTTTTGACTCAAGGGCCACAATGGGTTCGTAAACTGGACCGGAGGGCCGGAACAAAAGCATGGATGGAGTGTTTGTATGAACTAATATAAATTCAAAGTAAACATCATTACATAAAAGGGTACGGTCTTTTTTTTTTCAGTTTTATTCATTTCAAACAGGCTGGATCCGGCCCGCGGGCAGTAGTTTGCCTACGGCTGAACTAGAGGGAAGGGGAAGCAAGGTATGGGTTTTAAACAGCAGAGCAATGTAATCAAATTGCACTTTATATAAGTAACTCTAACTGCGCTGGAAATGATTATTAAAAGGGGTCAAGACTGAATCGAGAGGGACCAATGACTAAGCTGTTGCAACAGTCCAGGTAAGAGATAATGAGTTCTTGGACTTACGCAATAGCAGTAGGCTAGAGAGAAGGACTTGGATGGAGAGAGATCAATGAGGCGTAATCATCAGGGTGGTGGTTGATTGGACCTGAAGGCTGAGGGAGAAGGAACACTCAGAGAGGACTCTCAGATTTCCGCTTGGCTGTCTCTGGGATCTGTGCAGTCTCATCTTAACGTGATTGCATCTGCAAAGACCCTGTTTCCAGATAAGGTCACATTCACAGGTTTCTGGGGGTTAGGACTTCAACATACCTTTCTGAGGGACAAAATTCAACTAATAATATACTTTGATTTTAATTATTTTTAAATGTTAAAA
>NW_006286587.1:4847634-4848341 GCF_000327345.1 Myotis davidii | reverse complement strand
TTAGGTTTATATTAAAGGAAATCTTATGATCCTCTTAAAAATAAATTTAAAATAGTGTGCCTATGTAATTCTAGGTTTATATAAAATTGTTATAGTTATGGCCCCAAGATCATTTCTATATTCAATGGCAGAGCTAGCGCAAGGGAAGAAAGAGTTATGACTAAGTCAGAGGTCAATGTACAGCTATATTTTTACCCAAAGAAAAGTTTGGCTAGCAAGGTTGTGTGCTCGGTCTCCAGTGTGGGGCTTGCAGGAGGCAGCCATCAATGATTCTCTCTCTCTCCCTTTCCCTTCCTCTCTGAAATCAATAAAACTATATTTTAAAAAAGGAAAATAGGATTGCAACCAACCTATAGATGAGCGATTTTCAACCAGTGGGCAATTTTTAAAACATGAAATACCTGACTATTTATTTAGTCAGAGCCACTGACCATTTTTCCCTTAGATTGTCAAATTAAAAAAAAATGACAACAGCCAACACAACAATAGCTGTTCAATGTGAGTGAATCAAAATTACACCAATTTTCTTTTGTCAGATCAATAAAAATATATTTTTTGGTGTGCCACAGAATGTCAGTAATTAGCTTAAGTGTGCCACGAAATGAAAAAGGTTGAAAATCACTGCTCTGGATGGTTGAGGAGTAGACAAGCAATGGGTGTGAAAAGGGTAACTTTTTCTTTTGAGTGACTCATTGTAAAGACATCTT
>NW_006286587.1:4826744-4847357 GCF_000327345.1 Myotis davidii | reverse complement strand
AACATTACATAAAAGGGTATGGACCTTTTTTTCAATAGTTTTATTCATTTCAAACGGGCGGATCCGGCCCACGAGCCATAGTTTGCCCACGGCTGCTCTAGATAGAAGGTCTTGCTTTGGCTATAAGCTGCAACAGTTGCTCTTAGGCCAATGAGAAGTCCCAAGGAGGACATTAAAAAAAAATATATATATATATATAATGTAATTGATTTCAGAGAGGAAGCAAGAGGGAGAGAGATAGGAACACCAATAATGAGAATCACTGACAGCTGCCTCCTGCACGCCCCCTACTGGACATGTGCCCTGACTGGGAATTGAACCATGACCTCCTGGTTCATAGGTCCATGCTCAACCACTGCTTACAATGGCCGGGCCCCAAGGATGATATTCTAATAACCAGACCTGTTTTAAGAGCTTCTTAATATTTTTCTCTTGTTCCTTCCAAGTAACAATGATGAGAACTGATTTCAGAGTGTGGTGAATCCCATGTCACCTCCCTATAAAGAATGATTGACTAAGCCCGGCTGGTGTGGCTCAGCAGTTGAGTGTTGACCCAGAAACCAAGAGGTCACCAGTTCGATTCCTGGTCAGGGCACATGCCCTGGTTATGGGCTCGATCCCCAGTAAGGGGCGTGTAAGAGACAGCCAATCAATGACTCTCTCTCATCATTGAAGTTTCTATCTCTCTCTCCCTCTCCCTTCCTCTCTGAAATAAAAAATATATATATTTAAAAAAAAACAAGAATGATTGACTAAGATATTAAAATCCTTAATTATCAAGCCTTGAGTATTAAGGAAGTTGACTACTTCCCCTGTATCCACATGTATTCAATCCCACAGGGAGATACAGTGACTGTAATAATTTGGAGTGTAAATGTGTTCACCTGCAAAAATGTTTTCTTGACTTTGAAAACATTTCTTTCAGTATGGCTAAATAGATAACTGACAAAAACATATTATTTTAAAAGGAAATGTTTAAGGAAGTGGCTCTGGGATGAGAGATTCTATTAACTTACCTCAGGCTTAACAATGACTTAGAATCAAAACCTTTTTACAGGTTTTATTTGAATAAGTGTGAGTCACATGGCCCCTATTTATAAAGCTCTAGGCACACCACTGACTTTATCTTTTTAATCTTAGATATGCAGAAATGAAGCTAATAAAAGTAAAAGAATGGGCCTAATGAAACTTTCAAGTAGAGGGATATGTTTAAATCCAGATCTGTCTTAATCTGTGCTTTAAAAAATATTGTTATACTCTTTCCTGTTGATCATTGTTCTAGTTCAGTTTCTGAGAATTAAACTTCAGTGAGTTTATCCTGGTATTACCGACACTTTTAAACAAGCTTCACTTACTTACTCCCATTCATATTGTCATCCACAATTATTAATGCTACTTCCTGTAACTACATTCAAGTCTAGGTCCTAAGAACATTACTCTGAAGGTTCTGCCTCACTCATTCATTCATTCATCCATTCACTTATTTATTCACTTAGTCATTCATTACATAAATATTTATTATGCTAAAATTAAAAAAATAATAATCATCTGAGGTCCTTGACCCTATTCTTGTAGGAGAGACAGAATTTGGGTTCAATAAGAAGTGCAGAGGTAGAAATCTATGCAGTATAAGGTTGAGTTTAAAATACAGTGTAAACAATTATAAGAGTGGGCTAAGGAAGGTTTCATTTCAGAATGAAAGATGATGCTTGAGTGTTGCTATGATATCAGGTCAAATGACTCTTAGACTAAAATAATGGCAAAAGAAAGCAGCTATGAGTACTAATTTGAGAACATGTAAGCCGTATTGGAGAATGTAGACTTTACGATGTTTGAGAACTGCTAAGGGTGTTGATCAGGGACGCAACCTCATCAGATTGGCATTTTAGAAAAATCACATTTTGTGTGATGGATCTAGTGGGTGGATGTGGCAAAATTGGGAATCACAGAGCACATTTGAGAAACTGTTGTTGCCCAGGCAGGAGATAACTGTGGCTGACCTGAAATAAGTAAGAGGGTATAATTGAATTAGAAAATCGGTGTAGTTTCCAGCATTTAATTTACTCTCATCACAGAGGTGGCCTAGGGTAACTGGCTTGAAAACACCAAGAAAGAATAAAATTTAGTATAGTCCCACATTTGTCCATGTAAAATAGGGAACAAATATAAGAATGAGATGAATGAGGCTATTTAATTTTTTAACTAACTTTTCAACTTACGGTCCCAAATATATATCATTTTCTACAACTTTGCCTTCTAGGAGATGATGGGAATCTATTGACTTAGACTTTCTATCATGTGTTACGTTAAAAAATATTTGGGCTTCTAGAACTTCATTCTGCAGTCATCTTACCTAGAACTATGTGGATCATGTGATTTGCTTCCACACATTTTCATAATGTTTTGCACATAGTAGATAGCTCAAATGTTGATTTAATAAAATCTTCAGTGAAAACTATATAGATACAGAGGCAGAGAAGCATTGACCAGACTGTCAAATTACAGTGGGAAGGCTGGGGAGTGTTGAGCAGGGGAGGTAAGAGATCAACTGAAGGACTTGTATGCACGTTTATAAGCACAATCAATGGACACAAGACACTGGGAGGGGAATCTGTAATACTTTAAACAATAAAATAAAATTAGAAACAAACAAAAAAACTATATGAGTAATCTATGAAAACTCTATGAGCCTATTGCTTTAGAGAGAGCTCAAAAGCAAGAGAGAGTTGGGACATTTGGCATTTGAAAGGAAATAACTTATTCATGCATGTATGGTTTACATTGTCCGGTTTCTCTGTAGCTACTTATTTCATTTAATTAACAAACAAGAATCATTTCTATGACAACACTGCATATGCTCAGTTTGGTGTGGGGGAAGGGACCCAGGGGCAGCAGTGCAGGGTCTGGGAACTCTAGCGTTCATTCGTCCACAGATTTTCATCCAGAAGTCCCAGGGACTGACCTTTTATCAGGAAGACACAGGTCATGTTTGCAGGCACATGAAATCAGAGGCCACTGGAAAGGTATCAATGAAATATTCCCCTGGCCACCATTTTAAGAATGGCATTTCCAACGAAAGCAACTTGAAGAAGCAGATGTAATCTCTCGCTGTGGTTAAACTCTGCCCTTGGAAAACTTCAGCACGAACTCCGAACATGTATTTGAGACAGGCCTTGGTCCTCGCCAGAACGCGTGCTAATGAGCAAAGGCCTTTATGAGCAAAAACATAATGCCTTTTAGAGGGTTTGTTTTTTTAATTAAAAATCTTTTTAAAACTAGGTTGCCTCACTTCCAGAATGGCTTTTTGTTTTGCAGAAACTGTGCTCTAACCAGCCTTTTTTTCTACATGCATTTGTTACAGACAGCCTCAAAGAACATTCACTCGCATGCTCTTGGATGGTGTTTCAGACGCTGCCTTGTGTCTAGAATTTACTTACTAAGCTCCTGTCAGGTAGCGCAGGGGCCTGCGCCCAAAGCTCCGAGGGCTTGAGGGTCAATCTTGAGCATTTACATTTCACTTTGGTATTTTAGATTCCATACAGAAAGAATGCACTAATAAGATAGCAAACACTGCTATTCCCTATTGACCACTGTATTCGCACTCAATTAAGGTAGTGACTGACAAATGAACAAATATGGAATGCCATAGTAGTAAGCTCTAAGGATTAATGGAAATATCAAAGCCTCAGGGATATTTCCCTGAATCAGAACATTTTGATGGCAACATTGTTTTCTCTCTAGGTTAATATAAAATGTAAAACTGTGGACAGTGTTTAAGTTGCTAACAAAAGAGGCCCCTGTCCACTGAAATCTTCCTTCCTTTCCCTCCCTTCTCTCTCTCTCTCTCTCTCTCTCTCTCTCTCTCTCTCTCTCTCCTTTCCTTCATAGATATTCATGATCCTATCTTCCCAGCAAGCCATTTCCTACATTCCCAGCACTGCCTAGAAAAACATGGGGAGTTACTTGAAATGATAGAAGATAACAAACTGTTACTTAAATAGCACTTTCTTTAAATGAAAGGCTGTTTGTAATCTGAATCCTTACTAAAATGAAAATTTTGTTGCTATAAATAAAACTCAGGCTTGCCAAAGCATCCAGCAAATAAATCTTCCTCTACCTATTTGTCATTTAAATTTATGCTCCCATACCAGAGGATGAAGATAATAATAGTTAATATTTACCTGATGTTACTCTAAATAATCATTCAATTAATTTAAGCCACAAACCAATCTTATGTGGATTATTATCCCCGTTTTATGGGTCAGAACACTGATGTACAAAGAAGTGAAATAACTTGCCACTTACATAGCAAGCAGATATGGGATTTAAATCCATGTGGTCTGACAACTAAGCCTAAGCAGTTAATCACTTCTTTATACTGTAGAGGATCTGTTTATTGATTATATTAATTTTTTCAAAACACAGGTTGCAACTACATGGTGGCAGACATCTGAGTATAAATTGGAGGACTGCATACATCCTCAATGAAGGGGTTCATAAAATATTATAGTTCATATATTTTTACTTTTTGTTTTTACTTTTGATGCTTGAGACTCATACACAAAACCAGATAATGAGAGCAAACCACAACAATTCTAAGTATATTTTATATTGTTTGTTAAGGTGATTTATGTATACACCTAGTCTTTTTAAATCCTCTTTATTAGACTATGCAAAATCAGGCACACATTAAAGCTGATCTGTCCGATATGGCAGCCACTTGCCAAATGTGGCTAAGTTAATTAACGTTAAATAAAAGTAAAGTTCCAGTTCCTCAGTCACACTGCACCATTCCAATTACTTAAGAGCTGCATGTGGCTAGTAGCTACTGTGTGGAACTGGGCAGAGCTGGAAAATTGACATCAGAGAAAGTTCTACTGGATAGCACTGTAGTATGGCTGTATCTTTAGAGCACCATTTTTCAAATGTTCATGTATTGGGGTTCTGGGATAACGTACGAGTGGATAACGTTTACAGTATGACAGGATGTTATCCTCATTCTGACACTTAAAGGATTCATAGTCCAATGGTCCCTTAGTTAATATTCCTTGCCTTGTCCCACATGATTCTCCAAGAAAGAATTTCTACTCTAGGCAAAGACTCGGCAAAAATTAATGTGATTTTCAAAATAGCCCAGGAGGCTATAGTAACTCCCCAACCTTTCTCCCTTAAATAAAAATGGAGGATTTAGCATTATAAGGCGCATCAGAAAAGTCAAAACATAAAAGACCAAGATAAGTCTATAGAAAAGTTGACTCTAGAGCAGAGGTTCTCAACCTGTGGGTCGCGATCCCTTTGGGGGTCGAACGACCCTTTCACAGGGGTCGCCTAAGACCATCAGAAAACACATATATAATTACATATTGTTTTTGTGATGAATCACTATGCTTTAATTATGTTCAATTTGTAACAATGAACATACATCCTGCATATCAGATATTTACATTATGATTCATAACAGTAGCAAAATTACAGTTATGAAGTAGCAACGAAAATAATCTTATGGTTGGGGGTCACCACAACATGAGGAGCTGTATTAAAGGGTCACAGCATTAGGAAGGTTGAGAACCACTGTAAAAACAAGAAAAATAAATTTAAAAGTTCCAAATGATAGACTAAAAGAAGTTGAAAATATACCTAATAAAGAAAAGCCTGCCATGAAAAGAAAACCAGAATATAAAAAGAATCTACCAAATATTTTAAAAATATAATTTCTTGAATTAAAAATGAAATTTTGAATTGAATAATAGGGTTAATGACATCTCCCAAAATGTCAGACAGCAACAAGACAAATAGAAACAAAATATGATTAAATGAAGGAGAGGCTTGAAAACTCCTTAAATGTCCAGTGTTCAATTGACAAGGTCTTCAGATAAAAAAATAAAAGAAGGAGATAGGGAGGAAATTAGTAAAGACAAACTTGCCTGAATGCTAGAGACATAGGCCACTACAACGAAAGAACAAACACTGCTTATTACATCTCATGAAATTTCAAGGGGGAAATGTGTGTAAAGAGAGAGAAGAAACATAAAACGGGTTACTTACAGAGGAATGGGAGTCAAACTCGCCTCAATCTTCTTGTCAACAACAATGGGCACTTGAAGACAAAGGTGTAATGCCTTTAAAAGCCTAAGTAAAAGGATTTTTCAGTGTAGAATATTTGATCTAATCCAATTATTTAGACACAAGAGAAGTCATTTAAGTGACCTGTACATTTAGCTTCTTCTGTTTAGAAAGTTACAAAGGAATGTACTGTAACAAGGGAGACCTAAACCAAATGAATGCATAAACTTGACTACAAGAGAAGCAACTCGGAGAGAGTAGGAGCAATCTATAGAATGAGGTGGCAGTAGGCAGAGTAATCAGAACAGGATAGAGTAGGAAGGCCAGAGGGGAGGGAATGTGTCTTCAGAGGGAAAATAAGGTGCTTTAAGTAGGTTAGAGTAAGTTAAAGGTTTGAAGGACTTGAGGATACTTTAAAGCAGTAGTTCTCAACCTTCCTAATGCCATGACCTTTTAATACAGCTCCTCATGTTGTGGTGACCCCCAATTTCATTGTTACAAATTGAACATAATTAAAGCATAGTGATTCATCACAAAAACAATATGTAATATATATGTGTTTTCTGATAGTTTTAGACAACCACTGTGAAAGGGTCGTTTGACCCCCAAAGGGGTCGCGACCCACAGGTTGAGAACTGCTGCTCTAAAGTCTGATGAATCTCAGAGGGAAGATGGGTCAGGGGTAGGGAGAGATTAACCAAAGAAATTATATGCATATATGCATAACCCATGGGCACAGACAATAGTTTGGTGAAGGTCTGGGGGGGTGTGCAGGGTGAAGGGGTCAATGGGGAGAAAAGGGGGACATCTGTAATACTTTCAACAAGAAATATTTTTTTAAGTCTCATGATAAATGGAGAAAAAAGGAAAGAAAGGCAATTAGAAATCTAGGAAAAGAAAGAGCTGTAATAAAACACATATGGTCCAAATATAAAGCAACATTAAAATGTAAAATATGAATTAGTCATTAGGGTTGGGAAAACCATCATCTTTCAATCTTGAAGCTAGGGCCTTTTTCTTATGAGTGACTCTAAAAATGCCAGTAAGATCTCACAAGATGAAATGCATGCTTGGAATAAAACAGCCAAAACAGTCTCCTAGAAACATTAGGTTTCATATTTAATATGAAAAAAAAAACACCTTTCATACTATTTCATTGCCTTTTAGGGCTTGTCAGAGCATTAAAGGATCTGACAACAGCACTGAAGTTGGATCTGATTAGAGCAACAAGGACATGATGACATATGTCTTAGTCAGCTTGGCTGCCATAACAAAATGCTGCAGACTGGGTGGCTTAAACAACAGAAATTTATTCTCTTACAATGTAGGAGGCTGGAATTCTGAGATTAGGGTTCCACCAGGCTTATTCTCCGGTGCAGGCTCTCTCCTTGGGTTCAGAGGCCCCCTTTTCTCTGTGTGCTCACATGACCTCTTCTTTGTGGGGACATAGAAGGGTTGGGGAGCAAGTTCTCTGGTTTCTTCTTATAAGGGTACTAATACCATCAAGAGAGCCCCACCTTCATGACTTCATCTAACCTTAAATATTCCCCAAAGACTATCACTTTGGAAGTTAGAGCTGCAACCCAAGGCTTTTGGGGGGATGCACACATTCAGTCCATACAACTTGGGTTTAACATTTTCATATACCTATAACGTTAGAAGAAAAATAATACTAGCATCACTTTAAAATATGGAAATATTTAAAATCTAGTATTCTGTGAAACAGTGTGGAAATGGTGTTTAAGCATAACATTTGAAAACAATCAGAATTCCAGGTACTCCTGTGAATCTTTCTTATTATTCGTAAACAGGTCTCCCCTTGATCTCCATTGGGAATTAATAAATATGTACAATTTTCTGTACCCATCTGCTTAAGTATCCAAATTATGATTTTCATTACAACCTTGAACCAACTCTTTTTGTAAACTTGAGAACTAGCATTACTTTCATTATTCTGTTAGCAAATGGTTTGTTATTGGGAACATGCTGAGAATAATAGTTTAAAATATAAAATATAGTTGGTCAGATTATGAAAACTGAAGAGGTATATGGTGTGCCCTCAAGCTCTAAGTCAATGTTACACTAGATGCAAAATATAGAGAAGTGAGACAAACAGCCAAATATTGGTTAGAAGTGATACAGAGTGTTTTTCTTAGTGAAGGCACATAAGACCTGACGGCCTCCCATTTACCTGCTTTTCACTTTTGAGAAAAATTTGGCCTTGACTTCCATCCAAGGTTATGGTCTTGCCCGATTTTCAGTGGTCTATTGTTCGGCAAGACAAATGCTAACTTCCCAGAAATGAGGCTTCCTAGCACAGTGGACCACATTATCCAAATCAATGGTTGGTCATCAGTGCATCTTTTGGATTAATTTATTACCAAAAGGGAAATGGGTGGAGGAAAAGGCGCTACATGCTAAAATTGACAAGCTCAGAGGAGGCCTGCATGATGGGCCTTACAAATTCAGAGACCTAAGGTAACCACATAGGATGGGCTGAAATTGAACTTCCTAACTAAAAGCAAGTCATGGCGGGCAGTCATATCCTAGGCCAGTATCTTCCTTTGCAAAGGTCCATCTTTACCTTAATTGAGCCTGTCTGTTGTCTTTTCTTTTTTTTAATCCTCATCTAAGGATATTTTTCCATTGATTATTTTAGAGAATAGAAGAGAGAGGGAAAACAGAGAGAAATATCAGTGTGAGAGAAACACATCAATTGGTTGCCTGCTGCACACCCCTTGACCAGGGCCCCCGCCGGGAAGGAACCTGCAACCTAGGTACGTAGTGCCCTTGACCAGAATAGAAACCTGGGACCTTCGGTCTGCAGGTCAAGGGTCTGTCCACTGAGCCAAACTGGCTAGGGCCTGTCGGTTAACTTTTTGCATCTATGATAACATATCTTTGTAATGTCAGGGTAATTTACTTTTTCCAGACCTACCAGAGCAGGAGACCACAGAACCCCTCACTGTTATTGTTATCACTAGAGGCCCGATGCACAAAATTCGTGCAAGAGTAGGCCTTCCTTTCCCCAGCTGCTGGCACTGGCTTCCCTCGCAGCCCTGGCTTTATCCAGAAGGTCTTCCAGAAGGATGTCTGGTCTAATTAGCATATTACGCTTTTATTATTATAGATGTTAATTGTTAACTGTTAACTATTCTGTGCCCACCAATATATAATTATGTGTTTATTTGTTTTACTTTTTATTCAATCCCAGAAATTTGCTCACTTTGCTTTCTCCTTCCTCCCTAATCTACCATGAATGGATTTCATGTAACCCCTTTATGTCATCTCCTTTAATTCTAATGTATAAAATAAGGTGCAAACTGTAAAAAAATAAAAAAATCTGAAATATAAAATATATTTTGGAAGTTGATTTAAGAGAATGTTAATTTCTTTTAAAATTGTATTTTTAGAAATCAATCTATTTTGAAGCATAATTAGAGAAGAAACCTAATTTTAATATTAGATTCTTATGTAATTCAATGGGTATAATACACTTAATTATAGAATTAAAATAATTATTGAAGTTATAAATTAAAATAAGGATTGAAGTTATAAATTAAAATAAGTATTGAAGTTATAACTTTGTATTAAATAATGTTTTTGAATTAGAGTTGTTCATTACCTGTTAAAGTACTTGCCAATTATATATTCTTTTTAAAATTTTTTTAACTTTTATTGATTTCAGAGAGGAAGGGAAAGGGAGAAAGAGATAGAAACATCAATGATAAGAGAGAATCATTGATTGGCTACCTCCTGCTTGACCCCTACTGGGGATTGAGCCTGCAACCTGGGCATGTACCCTTGTCGGAATCAAACCCAGGACCTTTCAGTCTGCAGGCTGATGCTCTATCCACTGAGCCAAACAGACTATATATTCTTTTATGCAATCCAAATTGTAGGGGAAAAAAGGGGACATATGTAATACTTTCAACAATAAAGATGAAAAAAACCCCACAAATTGTAGAGGAGTAATTCTGCTAATTGCTAAATGGTATGGTCTTATTAATAATAAAACATAATTAGCAGGAATACTTCCTTATGAGGATAAATAAATTTAGGTGCATGTCAATTTATAGTCTATTGATAATTTTATTTTATAATTAAATTGTTATGACTGCTAACATTTTTTGACCAAGATGGATCTGCTATTCTAGATCTAACCCTTAGTATGTCTGTGCTATGGGTTCCTAGCAAGGTATATATGTGTGAGATCAGCTTCCCTTTGACTTTGATGCTTTGACCCCTAAACCTATGCCTTCTGTTAAGGAGTCTTTTCTTATGATGACTGTCTTGCTCTTTCTAGGAGACGATGCCAGGGAGGCAGTTAAACATGGTTTGGACGGGATCTTGGTGTCGAATCATGGAGCTCGACAACTTGATGGGGTGCCAGCCACTGTGAGTTAGAGCAAATGCTGAGATTTATTTTGGGGTGTCTCATTTCCATCAAAATTTTGATCATCTCTGTGTCTGCCTCCTCACTGTGTATGTTTCTGAACAGTCAAGATAAAATACATGTAAATATAGGAGATCTCAGATTTTAAGTTAGGGGTACATAATTACCTAAATTAGATAATTAGCCCAATATGCTTATTTACAAACTAAAAAAGTTAAATTATAAATCATTTGTGGTCAGGGATTACTCTTGTATTCATAGGTATACCGATAGGTATAATATAAATGAAAGTGCAAAAGAAATTATCCTATATAATAAAGAGGTAACATGCAAATTAACATTCATGCCCTCACAAGATGGCTGCCTACGACCAGGCCGGCAAGGGTGTTAGTGAGGGACGACCAAACGACAGAACAAGCAGGCTGCATGGGACGATCAGGCTGGCAGGGGGGTTAGTGAGGAGCGACCAAATGACTGAACACCAGGCTGCTTGGGGCAACCAGGCCGGCAGGTTGAGGTGGGCAGTTAGGAGCCAACAGTCCTGGATTGTGAGAGGGATGTCCAACTGCTGGTTTAGGGCTGATCCCCTAAGGGGACATCCCCTGAGGGGTCCTGAATTGAAGAGGGGGCAGGCTGGGCTGAGAGGACCCCCCCCACCCCGGTGCATGAATTTCATGTACTGGGCCTCTAGTTATAACATAAAAGTCCAAAGAAGAGGAGCTAACAGATAGTTGCAGTATTTGCAAAAGGCTTTGGTAGAGTTTGAGATCATTGGTGCAACTATGACAAGAAGTCAGAAGTAAGGAAAGACTGCATTTTCCTGTGGATATAGGGGTTGAAAGCTGTAGAGAAATGGTAGGTGGTTGGGAAAGGAGATGAAATCCTAAGGCCCAGGTGAGGGAAGGTAGGCTGCAACCCAGATCAATCATCAGAATCTCTAGGGATGGGGAGCAGAGGCACCAGTAATATTTAAAGCTACCCAGGAGATTCCAATGTGCATCTGTGGTTTTTATACACTGTATACCAGGGGTGGGCAAACTTTTTGACTCGAGGGCCACAATGGGTTCTTAAACTGGACCGGAGGGCCGGAACAAAAGCATGGATGGAGTGTTTGTGTGAACTAATATAAATTCAAAGTAAATATCATTACATAAAAGGGTATGGTCTTTTTTTTTTTTAGTTTTATTCATTTCAAACGGGCCGGATCCGGCCCGCGGGCCGTAGTTTGCCCACGGCTGCTGTATACTCTGTGCTAGGCAAATTAGAATCCAAAATGTATACTAATAAAAGGGTAATATGCTAATTAAACCAGGTCGACCGGACATCTCCCGGATGCCCGAATTCCTTCCAGACAAAGCCAAGGCGGTGGGGGTTGAGGCAGAGGCGGTTAGGGGTGATCAGGCTGGCAGAGGAGCAAGCAGTTAAGGGCGATCAGACTGGCAGGGGAGCAAGCAGTTAGAGGTGAGATCAGGCCAGCACAGGGGAGCAAGCAGTTAGGGGTGAGATCAGGCTGGTGCGGGGGAGCAAGTAGTTAGGGGGTGATTAGGCTGCCAGGGGAGGGCAGTTAGATGTTGATCAGGATGATCAGGCAGGCTGGCACAGGTGGTTAGGGACAATCAGGCTGGCAGCAGGCGAGCGGTTAGGAGCCAGAGATCCAGGATTGTGAGGGGGATCCCAGATTGGAGATGGTAGAGGCTGGGCTGAGGGACAGCCCCCCTCTGTGTATGAATTTTGTGCACCAGACCTCTAGTCTAGATATAAAAGTAAACCAAATTGGCTGGAAAAGTGTGGTACTGAGTTAAAACTATAAAGGAGAGCAGTTAACCCCAAGATCAATAGAGGCATTGGGGCAGATTTTGAGATCAAGAATTAGGGGCCCAGAAATAGGTAAAAAGTCATGAAGATAGACACATATCCTGGAGTGAATTTCATGGATCCATATCCAGAATGGGGTCAGGAGCTAGAGTGGGTGTGGTATGTAAAAGTAGTTATCTTCCATGTTGTTTACTTGTGGGAACTCAGCCACAATTCTTTTAGATGAGGCAATGGCTTTGCTGTTGCCTTGCACCTCTGCTCTGCCTCCATGTGGGCCCCTGCTTTTAGAGGTGTGAGCCTAAATGTGGAGTGGGCTATGTTAGGGGAATTTCAAGGAATCCATTTTGTTTGCAGTTTCTGGTTGGCATGGACAGGTCAGGGAGGAGGATTTTCTTCCATATGATGAGTCATTGGATATACAATAGAAGCGCCTTGATTTAGCAGCAATGAATCTTAGAAATTGGGTTTTGGCACGACAGGAGGCAGGAAGATCAGTTAGGTGGCCAAGGGAAGAGAGAAGGGCCCGAATTACGACAGGGCAGAGGGCATCAATTTCTATCCTAAACCTTAGTTTTTCTCATTTCTTAAAGTTTAAACATCATTACATTATTTCTTTCATGACTATACTTCTTTGGCTAATCTCTTCACCTTTTATCCTAAAATCTAATTTATTATAGGCAAAGTAAGCTAAGATTATGTAACAAAACAAACAAAAAAAATATGTTTACCAAACCATGTGGATGGACTTTCCAGACCGTCTCTGATCTGGACCACCATATGTATTTCCCCCCTTTTGTCAGAATTATTCAGTCATAGTTGCTATAATGAATGACTTTCATTGGGATGACCAGTTGATTCAAACAACTGGAAGTAGAATAGAACAAGTAATTTAGTCAAGTGGTAGTGGGTTATTGTTTTATTGAACTAGCATGTTTGATTTAATTAAATCCATAGACAGTTGTATAGGTCTTAGAGCAGACTAAATGACTAGAAGGGATATTGGGTACACATATCTGTACTCACAGTTTTCCCTCAAACACTAGTGACAGAAACAAACCAAGTCTTTGCACACTGTAGGATTACACTGTCAAGACTTCCTTTTCTTTTAACTTTATTTTTATTGTTGACACTGTTACAGATGTTCCCATTCTCCCCCTGCTCCTTAGCCAACTCCACCCTGCCCCACCCCTCCACCCTCTTCCCTCTGGCCCTCACCTCACCACTGTCTGGGTCTATGGATTATGCATATATGTCCTTTGGCTAATCTCTTCACCTTTTATCTCTAGTCTCCTCCACTCCCCTCCCCTCTTACAGCTGTCAGTCTGTTCCATGTATATATGCCTCTGGTTCTATTTTGTTCATCACTTTGTTATTATTTATTTATTTAAATTTATTTTTATTGTTGAAAGTATTACAGATGTCCCCTTTTTGTTCCCCATTGACCCCCCTCCACCCCACCCTCACCTCTCCGCCCCTAGGCCTTCACCTCACTATTGTCTGTGTCCATAGGTTATGCATATATGCATGTAAATTCTTTGGTTAATCTCTCCCCACCCCCACCCCACCCCACCCTCCACCTTGTTTTCAGCTCTTTCTGATTCAGCCTTACTTATCAGGGAGCTGTATTTTTAGGTGATTTTAAATGTTGCCTGCAGGTAAATAGAGGCGGAGAGCCTCCTCTGCGCAGGGAGGAAAAGTTGGTCACAGCTCCTGGCTCTTTTGCAGATTTATGCCTCTCTTATGCATGAAGACACTGACTTAGTGTGCGGGCCAAATTAAGTTTGTTTTCTAAAAATAAAATCTAAATCTGCTGAAATCAAATCTAACTAGATTTTAAGGGAAAAAATATCTAAATGGTGTGGTTTATTTCCCTCTGGCTGAGGGGATATGGAAACTTATCTAAAAGGGCTTTTTGAGCTGTGGGCTCAGAGACTTCTAAGAAAAACAGTGACCCTCCCCTTTGCATGCTGTGCATGAGAGAGGAGTGCTTGCTTGAGTTTTGCCTCATAGAGTGAACTGAAGGCCCACGATGGTGAGAGAAATATGAGAAAGGATTCGTTTACAGGAAGATGTTTTTTCCTCCAAATGTGGGTTTTGAGGTAAGTGGCAAAAGGCTTAGAGGAGGCTGTAGTGTAAGGCTTTTCAGTAGACACACAGAAGGACTTGCTGTCCTGCAGATTATGTGACATCATAAGTCAGAGCTAAAGAGGCAGAGTGACGTCATGGGGGGAAGCACCGAAACAGGAGTCTAGAGTCATAGTCTCAAGTCCTTGTCTTGCCTTTTCTCAGGGGTGTGACCTGGGTGAGCAAGTGGCTTAAACATTTCAGCTTGAGCTTCGTGGTCGTTTTGTGTTGATTGCGAAAAGGAAGCAGCTGGACTATGTGATTTCTACATTTCTGTAAATCACCAAGTTCCCTTGGATGGGAAATTCTTATCACTAAGAATCTTACTTCATTCAGCTTAATATCACACTATTGAGAACCCCTGCCAGACCTCTGCTATACCCAAAAGGCATTAAAAATTAAGCTCATGTCAAGGTCTTTACCTGCAAGGTAATAATGTGACCACGACTGATCTTGAAGTAATTAGAGAACAATAGGACAGAATCAAATCAGTTTCCAAAATCTATAGTACTGCACATCGCAAATTGGAGTTTAAAGGTAGATTCCCTCAAGCCATTGAAGCATAGCAGCAATATTTCTTTTCAATTTTTGTTTTGATGCTAATGGGATCCAAATTTAAACTTATGAATATGCCATTCTTTTCTAGTGAAAATTTTAAACTGCAGAAGATTTTCTTAAAATAAGTATTTGGGTTGTTAAGTCAAGTGTTCCTTGATTCTTTGGCCTCTTCTTTGAGATCTAAAATATTTTATTTTCCTTTTAAAAGAGATTCATGCAATTCTATCTTTGAGAAACACTTGATGTATTAGTTAGCTTTTGCTGTGTAACTTACTGGCCAAAATTCAATAGCCATTTACTTATGTCACAATTTTGTGAGTTGGCAATTCAATCTGAGAGTGTCTGGGACAGTGGTTCTCAACCTTTTGGCTCTTTAAATACAGTTCCTCATGTTATGACCCAACCATAAAATTATTTTTGTTGCTACTTCATAACTGTAATGTTGCTACTGTTATGAATCATAATGTAAATATCTGATATGCAGGATGGTCTTAGGCAACCCCTGTGAAAGGGTCATTCAACTGCCAAAGGGGTTGCAACCCACAGGTTGAGAACCATTGGTCTGGGAGGTTATTCTGGTGTTGGCTGGGCTCACTCCTATGCATCTGTGGTCAGCTGCTAGGTCTACTTGGACAGGCTGGTGTAGGCTGACATTAGCAGGAACAGCTTTTAATTGTCTAACATCTAGCACATTAGCTGAGCTGGTTCTCATGAGGTGGCAGACTTCTGAGAGTAAGTGCAAGCACGCAAGGCCTCTTGGGACCTAGGCTTAGAATGGACATATTGTCGCTTCTTTCCTATTCTGTTGGTCACAAAGGCTAGTTTAAACTCAAGGGGTGAGGAAATAGACTCTTCTGGTCATATTTCTCCCCTGTGATGGGAGGAGCTGAAATGCCACATTGCAAGGAAACAAAGACATTTTTGCAATTGCAAGTAAGCAGGGCTTGCCTATGTCAGCCAATGATTTTCTAAGTGGGCTTAATAGAAACTCCCCAGGGATGCCTGGCACAGTGTGATGGGCAAGCCAGAGAGTCAGGGAAGAATTTGTGGGCAGTGGCCTGGACTCCTTTGTTTTTCAACTCTGGTTTTGCTTGCTTTTGTTTATGTTCAATTGCTTTGGTTTGAAACCTTTAAAGGGTTCCAACCCTAAAATCTCAGAAATTAGGGATATAATAATGGAGACCACAGGAAGGGAGAAAGGAGAGAGCTCCCTGTGAGTGGGAGTTCTGCAGGACCAGGAGCATCCTTGGGAGAATGTGGCTTGAGTGGGAACGGCAAAGAGGTGTCCCTGTCCTTTGGGTCCATGTGGGATTCTTCCTGCATCTCTAAGATTTTCTTTTTAGACTCTTTAAGCCACCGGCATAGTGACTTGAATATACCAGGTCCTCAATAAAGTGTTTGATAAGTCGATGAATGGATGGGTGAATGAGCAATAGTACATTGGGATTTACCATATTTTTTCTGTATATTAAACCCACTGGAGTTCAGGCCACAACTAGTTGTCTAAAGAATCACTAAGGAAAGGAAAGATAAGATGAAATGAATGGTCTCTTAGATGTGTAGAAAGCTGAAAAGAAGAAAACATAACAGTCATAAAATAGTGGATTTGTCTACAATATTTATTTATTTAATCTCCCCTGATCAGAATTATTCTCTGAAATACTCAATAAAATTGCAATAAAGGGGGAAAAAGGGAGGAGGAGGATAGAAATACTCAGCAAATGAATAGAACAGACTTGTCCACAGACACATGCAACACCAATCTGGGTTCCTTTTTATAACCCAGGATTCACATTTAAATTATCCGTAACAGTTTCCTTTTAGGCCAGGCTGGGCATTGGAAATAACCTAAAGAGACTTGAGTTGCGTGACTTTGAAAATGTGTATTGAACCCGAGCTAGCTAATATTATTCTTTGGTTCTGGTTTCAAATGGGGAAATATGCTTAATTATAGCTTGCATCATCCCTTGGAAATTGTAGCATTTCTATGTTGATGTAACTTGCCTGACTGTAAAAGGAGGACTATGTATAGGTAAAGGGGCATATGTAAATGGATCCAAAGCATGTTTGGCAAGGCAGAGGAGCCAAAAGGGAAAAGAGGAAAATCACAGTACTTGCCAAACATTTAGGGGCTGCACGCCAAATGTTGCCTTCACTTCCTCCAAATCTGTTGCCGGGTTTGGTCTTCAGCCTTTTACATAAAACTCTTTTTAAGTTTTGCCTCTAAAATTTTAGGGGTGAAGTGGGAAAAACTTCTGAGTGATTTCAGCACAATTATTTTGAGAAAAAACTGCACTTGAATGCATGGTAGCTTTTTCAGCATGCATTTTAAATAGGGATTGGATTTAACTTTAGATTTAAATATTTTGGTATGAATGTGAATAATTTCTATACATTTTGACCTGCAGGTCACCTTGGGAATTGTTTCCATTCCCAAATGCAAAGATTTAGATCAAAGTAGCTGACAGTGTCAGCTATTAGCTATGAACTATATTGGCGATTAGCCAACTATATTCACTATTGGCACATGATGCTATAAAACAAGATTCCAAATTCAGTGTTTTAAACCAACAGTAATTTATTCCCATGAAACTCTGTGTGAACTGCAGGTCTGCTGATATGGACTTGGTACTGGTTAGGTGACTGTGCTCCCAGTTTCAGGTCCAGTTGAGTTTGGCTGAGCTAGCTCTGCTTCCTGAATATTTATCCTGGGGCCTAAGGGGGAAGGAGTGACCAGGGGATTCTCCTCTCATGGCAAATGCACAGGTGCAAGAGAAAGTTGAGACCCATGAGGGTGTTTAAGGCCGATGCCCAGAAATGGCACTCTCCACCTTACATGCTATTTGTCAAAGAAGTTTGCAAGCCCAAGGCCAACATCAAGGACTGGGCAAGTGCACTGAATTAGTTTTTTCTTTTTAGTGGGAAACTGCAAAGTTGCCTTGAAAAATAAGTGGGTTCAGAGTGGTGTGAAAGATCGGGAACAATGATGCAATTTACCAGATCAACCTCTATGAGGATCTTTTTCTCTAGTGATGATATAAGCTCATTATCAATTGCCAATAAAGATGAGGACCTTCAAGGTGTATGTGGTCATATTCCTTTAAAAGCAAGAAAGATATTTCCACCCAAGACAATTAGCTCAGTGGATAAAGTGTCTGCCTACAAACTGAAGGATCCCAGATTTGATTCCCATCAAGGGCACATACCTCGGTTGCAGGCTCAATCCCAGGCCCTGGTTAGGGCTCATGTGGGAGGCAACCAATCGATGTGTCTCTGCCACATCGATGCTTCTCTCTCTGTCTCTCTCCCTTCTACTCTTTCTAAAAATCAATGGAAAAATATCCTAGGGTGAGAATTAAATCCACACACACACATATACATCTATCTGCTATATATATAAAAGGCTAATATGCAAAGTGTCCCCTAGGGAGTTCGACCAGGAGACCGGGAGTTTGATCTCTCGCTATAACATGTGCTGACCACTAAGGGGTGGCACAGAACATGGTGGGCGATCAGCGGCAGCAGGGTGCTGAGGGAGTGAGGGAAGGAGGAGGCGGGGAGGCGGGGAGGTTGGGGGAACCACATAGTGGCAGTGTGCAGGTGGCGAGGGGAGGAGGAGGTGGGGAAGTGGAGAGGCGGAGAACCTGATGGGCCCTGATTGCAGGCCAGGCCTAGGGACCCTACCTGTGCACAAATTTCATGCACTGGGCCTCTAGTATATGTAAAAGCCTAAGCAACTGAACAACCAAACCACCAAAGACTGGTTGCTATGACACACACTTACCACCAGGGGGAAGATGCTCAATGCAGGAGCTAACATGAAAAAGATCGAGGAGTTCAAGACGAAGCGAGAAACTTGAAATAACCCAGCACAGGTTTCCCTTTAAGAGTCCCCCGACCCAAAGGGAAAAAACTCAGGGGAGCCTCTGCTGTGTGGCCTCCAGTTTCTAGAAGACAATCAGGCCACGGAAAAGGGGGAAACCACTAATGGATATATATAATTTATTTATTTACTTATTTATTTTTTCATGGAGACCTATGAACTGGGAGGTCACAGTTTTGTGCCCAGTCGGGGCACATACCAGAGTTGTGGGGCTCAGGCCCCAGTGTGGGGTGTGCAGGAGGGTGGGGGTGGGGGTGGAGCTGCGATGGCACAAGCCTCTCCCACCTCCATGACAGCGCTCCCGAGCAGCAGCAGCAGGAGCAGCAGGGCCAGGATCGCCTGGCCCAAGCTTGGGGTCCTCCCCAGCTGCCTGCCACTTCATGCACTACTACATCCCTGGGGGGATGTCGGACTGCTAGTTAAATCAATAAAAATATATTTTAAGATAATAATAAAATAAAATTAGGTTTATATTTTTAAAAATCATGATTTTTGGCCCTAAGCAAGTATCTCAGTTGGTTAGAGCATCATTCCAATACTCCAACGTTTTGGGTTTGATCCCCAGTCAGGGCACATACAAGAATATGCTGATGCATGCATAAATAGGTGGAACAGCAAAAATTGATTTCTCTCTCCCTTCTTTTCTCTCTATAAAAATCAATACAAAAATAAAATAAAATCGTGATCTTTGAATTTGAATATCAGGAACAGAAAAAAATATTGTGGTTTCTGAAAGAAAAGAAGCCACCCAATTCCAAATATAGTTTGTTGTTGTTGTGTTTTTGTTGTTGTTTTTTATTTGTTTTAGTTACTAGCATTTGCACCACTTTTATTTCAGGGGGACTTTACTGTTGATTCCAAATCTACTTAGCTTCTTTTACTCTGAGGCCTAGTCAGATGGTCAGTGGGCTGTGGGTGTTGAGTGGGGTAACAGTGCATCATGCAGAGTATTGTCTCATTATTGACCTCTTCTTTCCACAGATTGATGCTCTACCCGAAATCGTGGAGGCCGTTGAAGGGAAGGTGGAAGTCTTCCTGGACGGGGGTGTCCGGAAAGGCACTGATGTTCTGAAAGCTCTGGCCCTGGGAGCCAAGGCTGTGTTTGTGGGGAGACCAATCATTTGGGGTTTGGCTTCCCAGGTAATTGGAGGACAAATAAATAAATACATAAAACAGGATAACTCAACAGTGAAATAAGTACATGAAACAAGCCAGAATGACTTACCCAAAACATCTGTATCTCTTCCTTGTTTAGGGAGAGAAAGGTGTTCAAGATGTCCTTGAGATACTAAAGGAAGAATTCCGGTTGGCCATGGCTCTGAGTGGTAAGATTTGTTTTTGCAATTTACAACTTTTTTAAAATAAGTATCTTTTTATTGATTTCAGAGAGAAAGGGAGGGGGAGAGAGAGATAGAAACATCAGTGATGAAAGAGAATCATTGATTGGCTGCCTCCTTCACATCCCATATTGGGGATCGAGCCCGCAACCTGGGCATGTGCCCTGACCAGAAATCGAACTGTGACCTCTCTCACCTCTCTGACCTCAACTCCTGCTACTGTCACCATTGCTTATTCTGCCCAGGGTTCGTTTATCTCCCGGCTGTTCCTTGGCTATGCCAGACATGTTTCAGCCTTAGGGCTCTTCCCCCAGATAGTTACATGGTTGATTCCTTCACACCCTTCAAGTCACACTTACACTGCACTTTCTCAAAGGGCCCCATCCTGGCCACCCTATTTAAAATGGCAACTTGCTCTCTGCCCACCCACTCAGCTT
>NW_006286587.1:4810881-4826707 GCF_000327345.1 Myotis davidii | reverse complement strand
GCTCTCTTCCCACCCCCTCAGCTTCCAGTTTTCTTTCCCTATCATTCTTTCATTATTTTATCATAGCACCTATCACCTTCTATAGATCATCTATCTTATGATTTATTTTTTAAGTTATATGCATTATGTAGCATTTCTTTCCTCTCTAGAATGTAAGAAGCACATGGCAGCGATCTTTGTCTATAGTCTTCACTGCAGTATTCCTAGTGTGTAGAGCAGTGCCTGGCACATAAACAATATTTGCAGAATGAACGAATAAATAAGCAGCATTATTACTAGGAACTGTTTTGGATTTGACTCAGATGGACCTCCACATGCAAAGAATGACCTTGAGTTAATTATCAACTCCCCAACTTTTGAAGATAATGAGGGCTTCCTTTTCTGTGATCCATATCACCCTGATTGTCTATGTAGATAGACTCCCCAAGATCAATGGTCTACTCACGACTGTGCTGAGCCTGTGTGGACACAGCCTCAGTGAGAAGAATGTCATTCTGTGAATCCTCACTCTGCATTTTAATTTGCTACAGACACATCCTAAAAGAGAGCTTTCAGCCACTGGCTCTTTATTAAATGTGGCAGAAAGAATATACTCTTTGTGTTAATAAAAATATGTGCCAGTCATTTTGTGTTAAGGACTGTTTAGGTAATAAAAATGGTCTCATGCCACATAAGATTTGGCAAGGCTACCTTGAATCATAAACCTTACATTTGTCAAGTTTTACATTCCTTGGGAAAACGATTACCTGCCTGATTATTATTGCATTCATTTCATATTAAATGTATGCATTATTTTTTCAGGGTGCCAGAATGTGAAAGCCATCGACAAGACATTGGTGAGGAAAAATCCTTTGGCCCTTTCCAAGATCTGACAGTGCACAATATTTTCCCATCTGTATTATTTTTTTTCCAGCATGTATTACTTGACAAAGAGACACTGTGCAGAGGGTGACCACAGTCTGTAATTCCCCACTTCGATACAAAGGGTGTCGTTCTTCTCCAACAAAATAGCAATCCCTTTTAGTTCATTGCTTTTGACTTTTCAATGGGTGTCCTAGGAACCTTTTAGAAAGAAATGGACCTGCATCCTGGAAATATATTAACTGTTAAAAAGAAAACATTGAAAATGTGTTTAGACAACGTCATCCCTTGGCAGGCTAACGTGCTGAAAAACAAAAGATATCCTTTGGTAAACTTGAAGGTAGCTAATGCTGAGGTGAAAATTTTAATGATCACACTGTTTATTAGCCGGCATTGTGTTTAGATACCCATAAAACACTGTTCTTAAATTATAAGCTCAGGTTCCAAAGGTTCAACATGCCTGGGAGACTTGGATTCACAACACTGACGAAGTAGCACTTGGTAGAATTGGGATGAGTGGGTGGTAATCTGTGATTTTCTAGAGACTTTTTTAATACCCTGAGCTGTGCTACTTCTTTGAATGTAGATTTTCATTCCCATCCTCAGTGTCTGAATATATCTGAATATTTTGTGATATACATTGCTTTCTAACCAGAAAGAAATAAAACATTATTTTGAAAAGAGTATATCTGGTCCATCTGCAACAATATGGAATTTAACCATTTTGCTTTCTTAATGCTAATTGGTTCCCTATTCCTCCATGCATGCTGCATTATTTCTCATACCATCTAGTTCCTCTTCTTTATTCTCTTGCTTCTTTCCATCACAACCGTGTGCAAACCCAGCTACATTATTTGTGAGGATCATGCCCAATGAAAATGCCAGTCCTTTGTTCAAAAAGTGAGAAAAAGCTTTTTCTTTCTTCTACAGTTTTTCTCTTAATCTGTCATGGTATCTTTTATTTGCCATTTAATGCCACGTTTCCTTGGGCACAGGGATATGCACAGGGCAAGTGCAGATCCTCAAAGGTGCCTGGGACACCATCCTGTGATCTGCCCCAACTCTTCTCAGTCCAGGTCCAGGACCCTTGAGGTGGAGAGTGGCCTTGTCACTGGGTGAGATAGAAGCCAAGGACTCATTCAGGGGAGGGGAGGAGATGGTGGGAGATGAGACAATGTGTGAACCTAGGCTCCAGGTCCCCAGCTTATCTCTTTGGTTCATTATAAAAAATGAACTCAAAGATGAAATTATTAAGAATTTTAAGCCAACAGCCATAGAACATTAAACCCAGGCATGAGGCCCCTTTTTCAGTGTGGAGTTCTGTGCAGCTTCACTGGTTGCCCACAGAGGCCTGGTCACGTGACTTTTAGATTTATCCCCAAACCAGTCATATGATGGATTATAGGTGGACTTGGTAGTCAGTGTAATTTTGAGATTGATTTTTCACCATCTTCCTGATTGTTTAACCACTGTTAAGTATTGAGTGAAACAAATGAGAAAAACACTGCCTTAAAATAAGATCATTATTTTATGTCTTATTGTTTTACTAGAGGCCTGGTGCATAGGATTCGTGCACTGGTGTGGGGCGTATCCGGTGGGGATCGGCCCGCTGTGGGAGCACCGCTCATCCCGGTCAGCCCAGCGGCGCTCCCACTGTGGGAGCACACTGACCACCAGGGGGCAGTTCCTGCACTGAGTATCTGCCTCTTGGTGGTCAGTGCACATCATAGCGACTGGTCGACTGGTTGTTCTGGTCATTCTGCCATTCGGTTGCTGGGCTTTTATTATATAGGATTATTAAGGATCTCACTTTCTTTGTCTCTCTTTCTTTAAATGCTAGAAATTTCATAAATACTATGATGGACACAAACATTAATCTTTTGTTCTGAAATTATATTTAAATCCGATAAAATAGAATTGTTTAATCTTCTAAAAAGAAATAGTTACCTCTTCATGTTTTGTTCAAGCAGAAAGAAGGAATATTACTGTCTTAGCATGTAACTATTTCATGCTTTTTGAAGTAATATTAATAAATTAATAGGACTGTAATAAGCACCTCTGATTTCCCCAAGTGATTTAGAAACGACTTTTCTGTTGGCAAAGAACACTCACTCTAGTTACACTGGAGTATGTGGTTGGATGGTGACGTGCTAAAAAGCTGGTAACTTCCCAGCAAATGGAGCTCCACATATGGTCTTTTAAGTAAATTTTATGCAAGTTACATGAAAATAGGATTAATGGTCTTAATTTGTGAATTTCTAGATGCTTTTATGGCCCTCTGAAACCATGCTCCCTCCTGGAATATAGATTTCCTTTTTTTTTTTTCTTCAGAGTTGCACTATAACTGAATGCTTTGTAATCTGTATTGTCTTCATAGTCAAACTGATCTAAAGTTGTCTTTACCTTTTTGGGGAGTGTTTCCCGTCCAGCTGTAGCAATACTAAATCCGAAACTATCTGGTAGCTAAAACAGGGAGGGCATTTGTGGGTTGCACATCATTTCTGGGGATTTTTTTTTACTTGAAGTTGATAGAAATGCTTTGAGGAAGCCAGTCGATTTTTCTGTGTTTTAGTTTGTTGAAATATGTTGAGGGAGGGGTTGTAGGGCCAGGACAGTTAATGCAGGCCAAGTCTGCTTTTCTTGTACGTCGTTCAACATGTGCAGTGCTCCAGAGTAGTGTTCTCAGCCTGTGGACGCATTATAGTCACTGGGGGGCATGTTGAAGCAGATTTCTGGGCCCCTCCTATAGATTCTGATTGAGCAGGTATGGAGTGGGGCCTGACATGGTCCCAGGTGAGGCTGATGCTGCTTGTCTGGGCATCATACTTTGAGAACCACTAGTCTAGCCTAGAGTAAGGAGCATCAAATCAGATTTGCTAGTAATGAGCTATAGAAATGATCCCTGCAAGTATAAAAAGCTGTGGCCCATTGACCTAGTGGAATACTGCTCAGCTGTAAAAAAGAAGAAAATCTTACCTTTGGTGACAGCAAGGAGAGATGTGGAGAGTGCTATGCTAAGTGAAGTAAGCCAGTAAGGAAAGACAAATACCATGTGATTTCACTCACATGTGGAATCTAGTGAACAAAATAAACAAACAAAATAGAAATAAAGATTTTCAATGTTGGAGAATAATGTTGAGCAGGTCATGTTACACATGGTTGTTGTCCACGTCTGGCCCATGGGTCACAAGTTCCCCAGGCTTGTAACATCTTATCCTCACAGGTGTTTCTCTCAGGGCTAACATCACTCTTAGGCACTTACATAGAAGCATGCCTGAGACATAGCAGTGATGGGTGACTGCCAACGGCATTTGCCAGAACCTCTTTTGTTTAAATTTGCTTATATTCTGCTACCAGGAAGAATGTGGGTGTGAGATAAACTTGCTTCTTTCCACCAGGCTTGGGTGCCCATGTTCCCAGGCCTGCAGGAGTGAATTAAATGGTATTGGCTGCATCTGTTTCATTGCTGTTTTAGTCATTCATTTGTTTATCGTGTCAAAATATTGGCGATTGTGACATAGCCTTAGAGGGCTGTGGTGGTTAGTATAACATGAAAGGAAGTTGTGGCTTACTCTCAAACAGGGAGAAAAGACTTTTCATTGTCAAATGTATAATTTATTGACTGTCTGATTGACTGTATGCATATCAGTTGCATAGCAACAGAAGAAAGTTTGTCTGTTTAGGCAAGTCTGAAGGTTGCTTATAACATAAAGATAGAAGATGCTTTCTGAACTCCCATTTGCTTCAAAGTGCACTCTGTCACACGCCAATTATAGAACGGCACCAGGATGAGAACTTATTTTAAATAATATAAATGTTAACTCAAATGATAGAAGCTATTATTATATACTTATTGGATGGAAGCTCTTATCTGTTTTAAAAGATGCAATTTCCTGCCCTTATTCAAATCTAACTTGAGCAACACTTATCTTCTTTCCTCCCTAATGTAGTTGCCCAGAGTTGGTTGGAGAAATAAAGAATGCTTCTTTTTATTCAGTTTCTCTACTGAAATTTTTCTGAAGATTATTTTAGGTAATGAGCATAGGTTCAGTTGAAAAATTTCCAGGATCTTCTGAGCACAAAGAGTTGTGTTACCCTGAATAATGCCAAAACAAGGGCTGGAATTCAAGTGAGCAATAAATTTGATTTTGTTTGTTCCTTTGATTCAGTATCATTGGGGAAAAGATTCTGGCTTGGTTTCCTGCCTTTATTTTCTGGTTAGATCATCTACCTTTAAAGCTGTTTAACCTTACCTCCCATTCCTCCCATCCCCCATTACGGTCACAGTCTTTAGTCTGTTTCTAACAGTGGGAACTTCTTATTGAGTCATTTATGATAATGTCCTCCCTTACTACCTCACTAAAGAGAAGCGAAGGCCAATCTTCCTGAAAGCATTGGGTTAGGTTTCTGAAGATCTGAGTGACTAGCTGGGTGAACCGTTATTTCCCCTTATGACACTCAGATTCTCAGCTATGAAATGAGGACATAGCATAGTGAAATATGTAAGAATATGTCGTGAATTATACATCAACATTTAAAGTCTTATTCATAAGAATTATTATCAGGAGAGATAGTATAACAAGTTCCACTATGTATTTTTTTTTTACAGTACTTATTTAAGAAAATAAATGGATGAAAAAAATAGATCCAGAGACATAGAAGCATGGAACAGAATGAGGAATCTCAGAGGGAAGGTGGAGGAGGGTGGTGGGTGGGAAGAGATCAACCAAAGAACTTATATGGATATATGCATAACCCATGGACTCAGATAACAGGTGTGTGGAGGCCTGCGGTAGGGAATGGGGGCAGGCTATAAGGGGTCAAAGGGAGAAAAAGGGGGACATGTGTAATACTTTCAGCAATAAAGATTTAAAAAATATTCAAGCAATTCACAGAATAAAAACAAAAATCACCACAGATTTTACTACATAGAGATCATTGTTATTTGTATCAGGTGAATATGATTTCAGATATTGCTACATGTGTGTAATAAATAGCAGTTGTATATATAGATAGAAATGGCTTTACTGAAATAAACTATACAATAAATGGTGTACTTAAGTAAAATATGCAATTTAGTTTTACTTGAATTTAGTAGAAGATAAAGTAAAATTGAAGAAATTCTTAAAATTAAGGTAAATGCTTCTTTGAAAAAGAAATACAGCTTAAAAGTACCTGCACATTGTATTTATTTATTATTTTTTTACTTTAACAAGTAGTTGAGTTTATTTATTTATTTTATATATATATTTAAATTTATCTTTATTGTTGAAAGTAATACAGATCAGTGGTTAGAGTAATTTTTTGTTTCTGGCATATACATGTTTCAATTTTAGACAGTATCAGTTCACTCATTGTTATAAAAATAAATAAATTAGCCTTACACTTCCTCTTCCTTCCTCTTTCCTCCTCTTCTGTCCAAATTTTGTTAATATGTTTTGATTTTAATATCATCAAAGTATAAAACATTCTTTTCTGTAACAATAACTTCTAAAATCATTTATTATTAATTTCCATTGAAATGGGTTCACTACTTACTATAAGCTTCTCCATTCCCAAGTGAACTTTTATTCCCTTCTTCTTGGTTCCCTGAATTTCATTGCAAATTGTATTTTCAAGAATAGCTGTATTCCTTAGTTTGTGTGTGTTTAAAATCTGCCTGATGCTTTGTATTTGAATGAGAGGTTAGATGAGTATGATATTTTTGGGTCCCACTTTTTGCAGACATTTTGGATTGTCATCTGGCATTGCCTTGGATGTGGAGAAATTGAGACCTGCCTGCTTTCACCTCCTGCTGTTAACTGACTCCTATCCGCCATGATGTTTGAAAAATTATTTCTTTATCTTTGAATTCCTGAAAAATTATCTTTTAATTTCAATATCCTTAGTTGAAATAACACCAAATACCACATGATTCACAATTTTAAAACAAAACGATGCCTACCACATTATTTTATTTTTCATTTAAATATAAGAAAAAAAGCTTTATCAGCATATGTCTCATATCAATCATTAACATATGCTTTTACATTGTCCTCTATTTTTCTTTGTTAGCCTTACCAGCAATGCTATAACAATAGTCATATCAGTGGTTATTATAAATTTTGGGTCTTTTTTTTCTATTAAAACAAACATTTAAAGATTCCTATTATCCAGATCAATGCTTCCCCATAAACTTTTTGTGATGATGAAAATGTTTTATATCTGTGCTCTCTGAGATCATAGCCACTAGCTATATGTGGCTACTGTGCAGTTGTAATGTGCCTACTTTGAATGTTTCATGTTATTAATTAATTTAAATTTATTTAGTCTCATGTGTACTGTATGGATAGCACAGATCTAGATGTTCTAAAGAACCTTAGGCACTGAGTAAATTTTATTGAATAGACTCAAGACTAACCTTGCTAAATAGTTACCATGGGCAAGTCACATAAAGTCTTTTCAATGTAGCTTTCCAATTTAAAACATAAAATGTTGTAGTAGCTCTTACCTGTATGGCAGGAACATCAATTGAAGTAATAAATGAAATAATGTTTTAAAGTATTTGGAAGATAAATACTATATTGATACTAGCTTTGATTTTTAGTTATTAATCTTTTCAGTTATGGTTTATGGGGAAGATTCCAAAAATTTTGTCCAAACTCTTGAGTTTATGGCCCAGTCCAGCTACTTAGTGAGCACATTATCTTGAAAAAATAATTGTGAATATAAATTTTCATCCTTTAGGTGGAATGGTGTATCACTAATGTATGTAATAATGAATAGCAATGCCCTTTTAAACTACAAGAAATGATATGTGTAAGCTATTCTAAAAATGACAGTAATAAGGATATCTGGCCCTGGTGGGATGGCTCAGTGGGTTGGAATATTGTCCCATGCACTGAAAGGTTGCAGGTTCGATTTCCCGTCAGGGAACATACCTAAGTTGTGGGTGTGATCCCCAGTTGGGGCTGGTGTGGGTGGCAACCAATTGATCTTTCTCTCTCACATCAATGTTTTATCTCTCTCTCTCGCTCTCTCTCTCTCTCTTTCTCTTTCTCTCGCCCCCCCTCTCCTTCCTCTCTCTAAAATCAATAAAAACATATCCTTGGGTGAGGATTAAAAAAAAAAGAACATATGGCATGTAGTGTAGAAGCAGAAGCAAAGTTTGTTAGACATAGTGAAACATGTCATGTAGAGTTAGACCGAACCCTGAACCCTGTATCCTAAATAGCAAATTGGTACCAATAGGGTCTTTCTCTCTGCAACTTTGGCACCTCTTTGAACCAAGAGCTTGAGTCAAGAATACACTTTTGGTTCTGACTTTCCTTTATGCATGATACCATATTATCTGGTTTTAATATTAACATGCTAATCTCATATTTTTTGAAAAAATTCTCAATAAAGTAGAAAATAGTTTTGCCTTAGTAAAAATGTATTTTTGTATTCAAATATTAGTTGATATTATAACCATGCTATTTAGTTCAAATATTAATGAACACTATTACTCTGATATTTTGAGACTTTCTGAATTATAGTAATTTAATATAATATGTGTCATGATATGAACATCCCTGTTTTAAGTAGTGCATTTTTTGTTGTTGTTAATCCTCACCTGAGGATATTTTTCCATTGATTTTTAGGGAGAGCAGAAGAGAGAGGGAAAGACAGAGAGAAACATCAATGTGAGAGAAACACATCAATTGGTTGCCTCCTGTACGAGCCCTGACCAGGGCCCGGGCCAGGGAGGAGCCTGCAACCAAGGCACATGCCCTTGACTGGAATCAAACCCAGGACCCATTGATCCACAGCTGACGCTTTATCCACTGAGCCAAACTAGCTAGGACAAGTAGTGCATTTTTTAAAGTCACTAAAAAAGCAGTCAGGACGAAACTCTTTTAAAAAGATTTCTCAGTAATCTGTCTCAAAAATCTCTGTTTGCAATACTCCCAACCACACATATACATATCTATGAGAAAAACACCTGAGAGACCAACAAAAATATTTGAAGATTTAGGCAATAGTAAACTGTTAATCTACCAAAATAATTGAATTTGTGCAACTATTAAATATTCATGATTATGGACAAGGCAGTGTAAATGAAAGCCAGAACCCCTTAATTTGAAAATGCAATTATTGGATCAACTGATGGTTTTATCTACACAACTGCATAAACAATTTGCCTACTTTCCATTAAATCGACCAGATGCTTTATTGTCACGGAAACACAATCTAAATGAAATCCACAGATTTCTCCTGAAAATCTTTTTTTTTTTTTTCTTATGTTTCTTGGCTAATCTTATTCCAGGTCTGCTAACAATTTATCCAGAATGATTTGATGGCTTTCAACTCTTTTGCCACCTCTTGTCCATCCTTTATTGGGCAAGTACACAATTGAGAAAATGATGCAAGTGCAGGCAAACAAACACAGAAAGAACAGTCTTTGGAAAGCAAGACACTCACCACAGTCATTGGCCCTTTCCCAGGAAGGAAGTGGTAAGAAGGGCATGGGAGGTCGATGCCCAAACTGCTGCCCCATTTGAGATGCCTCCTCCCAAGATTTCAGGAATGAGAGTCTCTCCCTTCTCTATTAAATATCCCCTGCACTAACACTCTTACTTCCAAAGGTCTTCAAAGCTTTAGGTAAGTAAGAAGTAGCAAAGCATATTTTAAGAATTAATTGAAAATGATACATGACGAAGTAATTACAATTATTTAGTCTCTACTAATTTTCATTAATGTTGACATTCCTGTGGCTCATCCAAACTTTGCACATGATGAAGGTTCACAAGGTCCTCCAGTATTTTTTACTTTGTCCAACAGAGGGGAATGAGAGGTTATAGAACTGCATCAAGAACAACAAGAAGAACAACAACAACAAAATAAAGTTCACGTGGTGCAAGAACACAACTCTTCACAGCAGCTTCAATTTATTTGATGTACTGCGGTCCCTTCTGAGTTTTTGACTCTCATTCAGAAACAAAGCAGAAGTCAGGTACTCTCAGAAGTCCAATTCAATGTAAGAGCCAACATGGTTTCCTTAGTCTAGATTCATTTATATTTTTGCTCTGACTGAACTAAGTGTTAAGATGAAACTGAGAAACAGCAGACCCTATTTAAAAATGCTCACAATCAGATCTTGTCTGCACTAATGAAGCAGTCCAGTAAAATGAGTGGTTATGTTTGCCACCAACTATTTCACGATAACATATCAGCTACTGGACAATATACTATTTTTAAACAAGTTTTGACTAGTTTCACATGGATGGTACAAAGGAGTAGGGGAGTAGAATTTTGTGCACATGACCTTTAATTTTCTAGAGGATGCCTAGATGCCATTAGATATTTATGAGCATTGAGATCATGCCACAATGAATACTGAGTAGGAGCTGCCATCCAGATTTTTTTCTGCTCCTGAGAGGGATCTCGTTCTGTTACGGCACACTGCTTTCTGCTCTTCTTTTTGGTGCTCCCAATGCTTATCTCAGGGAGGACTGGGTTCTATTATCACTAACTGTAATACTTAGGAATCCTCTACTATATTAACAAAAATACAGTGTCAAGAACAATAGAACGAGTGTCCCTCATTGTGTTCTGTCTACACATGTAGCATTGTTTCCAGTTTGGGCCATAATTAAGGGAAAGCAAGCAATATGGTAAAGATGCCTGGATAACAAGTGATGCTTATAGAATGTACCACAATCTTTGGGTTGACTTGTGACAATCTTTACTTTCTTACATGAGTTAGGTAAATATATTCATAAAAGTGTATAATGTGCAAGAACAAAACAGATACAAATAAGGCAAAAGTATGAGAAAATAGTACTAAATGCTGGGTTGTAATGTCTATTAATGTTCATGAAGGCAGAGAATCTGTCTTGTTTTGTGCTATATTACCAGCACCTTATACACACACAAAAAAATGTAGTTATTCAATAGATACTTGATAAACTAATCAGTGAACATTTGTCAGGGATATTAGAATTTTTTTTTTTTAGAACCAACTCTGACATTCTATGGTTGGCATCAAATATAGCAAATGCCTAAGGATTTCAATTAAGAAAATTTAAAATCACAATATTTAACAAAAAATTCTCAGAATACTGATTTTATATATGAGTATTTTATGCTCATAAATTGATATTGGGAAATTTTCTTTGATTTTAAGAACAAAAATAAAAAGGGATATTAATATTAAATAGTACAGTGTTCTTAAGAATAGGTCTCATCATTTAAACATTTATTTGATGTTTTTATAACAAATAACTACCAAACTGAGATTGATAAATTATTAAATGTCACAAAGTCATAGCATTTTAGAGTTCTTGGAATATGTTAGATGATGTAGCCGAAAGTTACTCAATTGCAAGGCCTCTGATCTGCTCTCTGATTAATGGGTTCATGGCCCCACAAGTTGGGTGATGTGGGTGTGCCCCATCTCAATTATGCAATAATTAGTTTCTAAAAAGTGGTGAGTAATTAATATTCCTTCAGTTCTTCTGAGAATATTTTTTTGTTGTTTAGGCATCCTCAACAATGTCCCATTGAGATTTTATAACTTGCAACAATAAAACAGAAGGAGGGGTTTTTAGTATATTACTATATCATAAGAAGTGTTGAACCACCAAGCCACAGGAAGAACATGAAGGCAGCTGAGCCTTCAGAAACTTGGGTCTAGGGACTGTAAAAGCAAAAAGGACTCATTTTGTTTTTCTTCCCTTTGCTTCTCCCAGAATGTTGACTTTATTACTTTCTCACTGCAGACCAGCAAGCTCAACTTATTGGGTTACATGGCTACCTACAGGTCCCTAGGTTCACATCTCCTTGTTCTGCAACCAGGAAGAATTCATGCTCTTGTTCCACCTTCACTTCAAGATTATCAGAGAGCAGAACTCTACTTGAGTCACTTTTGCACCCCTTGACCAATCAGACATGGTCAGAGATAAAAGGTACAATATGACTGTGGGGCTACTGTGAATCCTAAATGTTGTGTGTAGAAGAGGGAAGACAAAGGGTGCTGCTCTTTCCAGAGTAAGGAAATCTTACTGGAAACAAAACAATGTGTTCCCTGTGGAAATAATAAATGCTTTTTCAGTATAAGTATATACCAGATGATGTTTGGGACATAGTTAACCTAAAATATTATTTGTTGTTTATCTGATATTCAAATTTAACTTGGCACTTTGTATTGTGTGTGTGTGTGTGTGTGTGTGTGTGTGTGTGTGTGTGTGTACTAAACTTGTGGGTCTCTTTACAAATTAATGTCTTCTGGTCATATATATAAAAACATATGAGCTCTTTGATCATAACCTTGTAACACCTGAAGGGTACAGCATCACTTGGTAACTGGGAAATTTGATGCTGGCCAGAGAATTGCCTGTGCTCCCACTGTGGGTAGTGTCTTACTTTGTTTGCTTGACCACACATCAGTGACCCAGGCCCAAACTGTCAGCTTAAGACCACAGAATGTTTGATGTTAAGTTTCACATATTATTTCAAAGCTAGTGTGTTCACTCTTGCAAATTTAACTTCTTGATTGCTTTATTGTTGAAGTGCATAAATTAATCACATACGTTTAAAGTTAAGTCTTATGGTTTGATAAGACACATCTGTGTATTAATTGATCCCAAGTCTTATATTAAAGGAATCTAATTAACTTTGTTAAACCAGGTATTTTCCATAAATACTTTGTATATGCCTATAATTAATGTAATAAAAACTAAAATTCTGTGTAATGCAGTATGAGAAATGCTAAAAACACTGCCCTTTCATCTTTAGTTTAGAAAATGCTCTCAGAGGATTATGATTCACCCAAGGTCAGTCAAATAATAGTAGCAGAGCTGGAGATAATTGATAAAGTTTAAATAACAAATTAAAGTTTAATGGTAAAAAACAACAATCCATGCGTAGTACAAATCCCTGTCAGACTGTTCCTCATCAGTTTAATAATATCTGTAGACTTCAGGTGATTAGTACTTCAAAATTTATGTCTCTTCCCCTTGAGACAGCATGGAGGGACCTGGAGAGTATTATGCTTAGTGAAATAAGCCAGCCAGAGAAAGACAAGTATCACTTGATATCATCCATATGTGGAATCTAATTAACAAAATAAATTGATGAACAAAATAGATCCAGAAACATTGAAGCATGGAACAGACTGAGGAATCTCAGAGGGAAGGTGGGGGAGGATGGATGGGTGGGAAGAGATCAACCAAAGAACTTGTATGCATATATGGATGACCCATGGACCCAGACAAAATAGGGTGAAGACCTGGGGCTGGGGACTGGTATGGGTTAGAAGGGGTAAAGGAAGAAAAAAGGGGGACATCTGTATTACTTTCAACAATAAATATAAATTTAAAAAAAGAAAAATTATAAACTTTGAAGTGGTACAGCTTTATCTTCTACATAACAATACTGAAGGAACTGTATAAAGCAAGAGAGGTCAAGATTACCAAACAGCAAAGAAAATTTACTGAGGAAGAAATCAGCTGGCATCATGGAGGCCTCCAGTCAAAACCAATGGGTTGAAGTTTCCATTCTATCAAGGTGCTCTTCCTTCACATCTGTTGACACTGACCCCAGGGAAGTAGTCTGAGGTCCTTTTATATCTTGTTAATTATCTTGATCCTGCTATTGGGAGCTGAGCATTCTTCAGTATAGAGAATCAACAGTTGTATCTCAGACTACCAAGCAAAGGAAATAAACAATCTAATTTTCTATTTTCCTTGAGATAGTACTGGCTCTACATACAGGCATAGCATACAGTTGTTTGCATGCTATATTTTAGAGATGATTGACATCTTCAAAGGGAAGACAAAAGGTAGATAAGAACTTCCAAAGCACTTGGGAGGATGCAGAATGAGTAATGGGTATTGATGATAATTTCGTATAGTACTCAAATAAAGTGGTATTAAATTTCCTAAAAGAAAGCTGGTGGGAATGCAGACTGGTGCAGCCACTGTGGAAAACAGTATGGCGTTTCCTCAAAAATTTAAAAATGGAACTGCCATTTGACCCAGTGATCCCACTTCTAGAAATATATCCCAAGAAAACAGAAACACCAATCAGAAAGGGTATATGCACCCCTATGTTCATAGCAGCACAATTTACAATAGCCAAGATTTTGAAACAGCCTAAATGCCCATCAACAGATGAGTGGATTAGAAAAGTATGGTACATCTACGCAACGGAATACTACGCTGCTATAAAAAATAAGGAATTCTTACCATTTGCAGCAGCATGGATGGACCTGGAGAGCATTATGCTAAGTGAAATAAGCCAGGAAGTGAAAGAAAAACACCACATGATCTCACTCATTTATGGATAATAAAGAACCTTAGAACCTGATGAACAAAAAGATAGATACAAAGACAGAGAAGCATGGAACAGACTGTCAAATTACAGTAGGAAGGCTGGGGAGTGTTGGGTGGGTGGGGGGTGGCGTAAGAGATCAACCAAAGGACTTGTATGCATGCATATAAGCATAACCAATGGACACAAGATACTGGAGGGGGGGTGAGGGCATGTGCGGAGGTAGGGGAGGCCGGGGGAAGGCCAATGGGGGGAAAAAAGGAGACTTATGTACTACTATCTGTAATATTTTAAACAATGCAATAAAATTTAAAAAAAGGAAAGCAACACATTATCTAGAGAACAAAAGTGAACTTTTATCTTTAACTGAAGGTAAAAGTAGAGAGAATCAGCTAAAAGACTGGTTCAGAATGAGAGGAAGGAATCATATGCTTCAGTTTGCCCATAATAGTCTCAATTTAATGCTCTTTCTCCCAGAGTAAATGCCCCATTTACTTCCAAAGTTTCTCAATTTGAATTATAAATTACATGGGCCACTTTGATGGAACATGATATATTATACTAACACTTGTGATATGCCTCAACTTATCTGAATAAAATGTCTTGTCCTGTTGAAAATTCTAGCTGTGTACTTGAAAAGATGAGATGTGGAAAATATAGTGTTTCTGGAGAAGCCGGAGGAATGAAAAAAGGCTAAACCACAGGAAGTGGTCTTTAATATGTAAATAGTCCTTCAAGCACAAAGGAAATAAAAATATTAAAAACAATATTTCTGGCCTGACTAGTGTGATTCGGTGGTTGAGCATTGATCAGTGAACAAGGAGGTCTCGGTTTGAGTCCTGGTCAGGGCACTTGCCTGGGTTGAGGGCTCTATTCACAGTGGTGGGGCATGTGGGAGGCAGCCCATTGATGATTCTCTCTCATCATTGATGTTTCTGTCTCTCCCTCTCTCCCTTCCTCTCTCCCTGAAATCAATTAAAATATATATATAAAACATTTTTCCTTGTTTATGCTCAACATCAAAACATACAATCACTTGCACATAAGATTTTACAACCCACTGTTGAATCAGGTTACTGTCTTCCCTGATAATATAAGTGTAATGAATATCTAATTGGAATTCTTTTTGACATTGTGATCTGATGTGCTTTGAAAAAAAGAATTTCATAGAGAAGGCTCAACACATAATTCTCCTCTCTGCTGCTTCTGGATCAGACAGAATGCTCAGTATTGAGAAGGGATGAGAGGGAGAAGAAATACTTTCCTGGCTGCTCTAACTCATCTGGCCTCCCAAGTGTCTCTAGGGTGTGTGTGACAATCCATCATTGCTCTTAATGTCTGTTTTTTTTCCTACAAAAGGTCATTGCCTTTGACTCCCTCCAACAGGAGTTCATGCCTGGAAACAACTGATAATGTGAGCCAAATTGAAACCAAGTTGAGAGGGCTGGAGCCAGGGAGAATACAGTTGAACACTTGCCTCTGGCTTCCCTTTAGCCCTGTCAGAGCTAGACTCCAGGATGAAGACAGAGGCAGGCATCCAGCCATGAGTATCTGTTCCAGTCAGATTTCTCACCGGCCTGGGATCTGGTCCTTATTTGAATACCTGAGGGCTTGTTCTTCCTTACAGTTTGGTGGTTTAGACAATTATTTCCACTGTCAGATATGGGTAAGA
>NW_006286587.1:4790789-4810845 GCF_000327345.1 Myotis davidii | reverse complement strand
CCCCCGCCCCCAAAATACAGAGCAGTGATTAGAGGAGATGTTGATTTGCAATTGTTATTTAAAATTCAGAAACACGGAACATTCCTAAGAGGATTCTTCCAAGTATGGCATTTGGAGGAACACTTCTTAAAAAATGATCCCCGGGTCCTAGAATTACCCAGATAACTTGTAACATTTCTACAGAGACAAGGACAGACCAAATGTTGGGTTTTGAATAAAACACACTGATGAGCAAACTTAAAAAGGAGAATATTGCCCGTTGACAATATTTATCCTGTATCTATACAATGTGTTTTATTTATGTTTATCAACTACTGTGGACTGATTCATTGATTGACATTGTCACCACACAGTCTCTTGTTTCCATTTACAACACACCTTGTACTTAGTTTTTATTTGTACGAGAGGCCCTGGAAGATTAAAAAAAAAAAAATTCCAGACTCTAAAGTGCTGATTTGTTGGAAATCTGGATTACAGGAAGACCAGCTCCATTCCAGGCCTTAAGACAGGCACAATTTTCATGTTTTTATGTCTCAACATCGAGGACCTACTTGAAGTTGTCTTATTCAAAAGTGTTTTCCAACAGCTCTCTCCAACACCTGCCCAGGTGACTCACAAAACAGCAGGAACTGATCCAAGCTGCGGCTATTTTCCCTGTTCTTCACACAATAAATGCCTCAGGTATCTGTCTCGTATTTAATATAAAAAGGAAACCTGCAACGATCATAACCTTGATATATGCTACCAATATGTTGAGCTACTAACACATTTGCCTGCTGTGTCAAGGCATCTGAAGGCTTCAAGCTTGGCAGGGGAATGTTTTTCTTTTTCTTCTTCTGTAATCCCAGGGTAAACATTAAGCAGACAGCATTTCTGCTTTGAGCATTAAAGGAAAAAAAAAATACTGAATTTGAAAAGCCTACTAGTCCACTTTGGGGATTTCGGAAAGTGTCGTTTGGCCAGGAGCTGGGAGGAGAGGCTGCCATTCCGTAGATGGGACAGGAGGGGAGCCGCAGGCCTCATTCATAACTTCACAGCTACTGCAAATATCAGCTGATGAATATTTATGTTATCCCTGGCTTAGACCCGAAAGACAAACAGGGGAAAAAAAAACGAAAGTTAGGAAAAGGTCGTCTGAACTCTGTGGGATTTCTTACCAACACTTTCCATGCGCGAGCAGTAGCCCTGAATGAAGTCATTCTGTTCGGGGCCCTGCACGGGAAAACAGTCTGCTCATTAGCGCCCGCACTTTGTTTGAACCTTGTACATTCATGGGGTCCTGAAAGGGAAACCCTTTTCCTTAAATCAAACACACAAGATGTAACGCTACCTTCTTATTAGTAGTAGTAGTATTTGGTAAATTATTGCAATTTGCTCCTCATCATATAGTCACGTCAGTGGTTCAAAGAGAGAAAGCAAGTCAGTAATGGAGAGCTTTTCATATATAAAAAAAGACAGTTCCGGGTCAGGTTCATATTTTGTTGAGTTACAGTTTCAGAAAAATACCTGGAACGGCACATAAAAATATCATTACGAAACTCTACTAATATCATAGTTGAGAAATCATTTTCTTAAAATGTACTAGAGATTTTAGTTTTATTTCAGGAGAAACACCCCTTGAGCCCCATTCTACAAGAACTAATCAAATCTTAACGACCCAGGGTTCATTATTTATATTCTGCATCTCTTCTGTAACTGTTTGTTTTTTTGTGGTTTTTTTCCCCCCATCAGAGCCACCATTAGTCTCTGCTGCCATTTCTGCCATCTTTATCCTGACCAAGTTGACCCAAGAGAGGAAACACGAGGACTTTTCCACCTGCTGATATCTCTATTACAAGGTTTTGTTCAGGAGAGGAAGCCAAAAGAAGTGGCTAAGATGAAATCTGTAGCTGCCTTGTGGATCTCCATGACAGACACAGCCTACGATTTTCTAACACTCGGGAAAGGCAGATAGCTTCAGTGGGGAGGTCAGACTGTGGCACTAAGATGGGGATGGATTGGAAGTGTTTATAAAGGAAGTGCTTCCAGGAAACCAGATACAGGAGGGAAGATGCCAAGTAAGAGACGTTCCCGCCTCAGCGGAACCCTGCAAGGAGATCTGGAGCATAATTGTACCTGAACGTTGGTCCCAACTCGAGGCAAAGGAACTGGGCTTTCATACTCCTGCATGGGTCTGATATTGGCTAAGGACTGCCCACTAGTGGCATTGGGGGTGCATTGGATGAACAACCATCTCAGTTTGCCTGGGCCTCTCCTGCTTTTAGATCTGAAAATCCCACATCTTGAGAAACCCTTCAGTTTCATGCAAACCGGGCTGATTGGTCAGCCTTGAAGGATGTAATTTCCCAGGCACTTCTGGGTTCTCTGAGCAGCAAAGTTGCTTCAACAGTCCAAGTTCAGCCTTCTGATGAAAGTCACAGGTGAAGGCTACCTGAAATAAGGTCCACCAAAGGGCACACAGACATGGCACAGGGAATGTAAGGGTATGGATGGAGCCATGTCCCCTACAGCAGCCACTTCCTATAACCAGTTCTCTAAGCAACAACTAGGCATTGGTTGAGATTATTTTAGATGTGGGGTTGAGGGCAGGAATTTCAGGTAAGTTATTTATCTTCCCCATACATAAAGTTTTTATATGTAGTGGGTCTTACATGGCTTGTAGGTTCAGCACTAGTCAATACTTACAGGCTTATGAAGAGAATATTAACATGTAAAGGAAATAGGGTACCAATCCATAAATTAAAAATTAACAGAGTGGCCTTGAACAAAATATCTATAGACTAAAGGCCTGGTGCACAAAATTCTTGCACGGGTGGGGGTCCCTAGGCCTGGCCTGCAATCAGGGCCAGGCCGATCAGGCCCTGAAGGCCCTGGTGGGGTCGGGAGAGAAGGCAATGGTCACCAGGCTGGGCACAGAAGGAACAGATGCCTAATGCCACTGCCGCCACCATGTGGTTCCCTGTCTCCCTGCCTCCTCCTTCCCTTGCCTCTGTGCCGCCACCATGGCGGGCGGGCGGGCAGGCGGCCGGGAGGTTGGCCACCGGCCCCAAGGAGGGAGCCAGCACTCAGTCCTCTTGGGAAAGGGGCCACATCTGCCGCCACCCACCCCCAATTCCCCATCCCAGTCCAGGGACCAGCCTCAATTGGCCAATCGGGGCCTGCCAGCCAGGGGGAGGGACTAGGCATGGGAGGTTGCTCGCCGGCCCTGAGGAGGGAGCTGGCCCTCAGCCCCCCTGGGAAAGGGGCAGCATCCACCACCACCCACCCCCAGTTCTCTGTCCCAGTCCAGGGCCTGGTCCTGATCAGGCGATCAGGACCTGCTGGCTGGCTGTTCAGGGAGGGACCACAGGAGGTTGGCTGGCTGGGGGAGATTGGCTGGGGGAGCTCACTGACCACAAGGGGGTAGCTCCTGCATTAAGCATCTGCCCCCCGATGGTCAGTGCACATCATCGCAACTGGTTCCTCCGGTCATTCTGGTCATTTGGTCCTAACGGTTGCTTACGCTTTCATATATATAGATACCATAAGAGTAGATTGTAAATAAGTGAGTCTCCTCAAATGTGTTGCTCTCTTCCATGAGGCTGTGAGGTCTAACTCTGAAGGTGCATGAGAATATCTGTGGTGAAGACATAGGTCACATTCTCCCCCAGGGCCCAGGATTGGTGAAATCCCATCATCCTTTTGATTTAACTTCTAAGCGTTAACAATAACTCCCTAAAGTAAATAATGAATAATCTGTAAAATAAACCTTTTTTCTTGCTTTCCTTTCTTGGGTTATAAACATACAAGTGAAACTTTTTTTCTTGTGTCCCTCTTTGGGCTTATAAAAATGAGAGTGACAAATTGGTCAATTTACTAACATGGGCAGGTAAATGGTGTGAGTGATTTTACCATAATGTGTTGGCAGTGACAATTGCCTCAAATTTCAAACTTGGTCCTTGCATTGTTTCCCTCGGGTATTCAAAACCCTCATGGACCAAGCTCACCCGGAGGATTTATTATAGGAGCTTCCTTCTGCCCGAAGCAGTGCATTATCCACCGAGAGGATGTCTTAGACAGCCCACCTTGTATCGTTGCTTCAGAGAAACAGGGACTCTACGAAATGGTTTCCAAGTAAATATCTATAAAAGTACCTGGCAGAATATAACAGGCACACAAAGAGAAATCTTTTTTTTTTCTATCATTGCTTAGTTAGTTGAAAGAACAACCAAGGTGCTGGGTTCTTGGTGATTCTTAAACTCTTTCCAAATGTCAGCCAGGTTACTGTTGGGTCATGAGTTTAAACTTTCAAAAATGTGACCTCAGTTTTTTTTCTAAGTTACCATCACTATTAAACATCAGCATGTTCTTTGGATGATGGGGGAGAATGAGATCTGAAATAAGGAAGAGGAAAAATAACAATAAATAAAATCATTATCTGGGAAAAATAGAGGGGATGCTATTTCTGAATTATTTATTGTGAATATTTTGGAAGGCCAAAGACTGATGGTGGAGTATGGACAAATTCAGTAAAATTAAGAACCATAAAACCATGAGCAAGCTTTTGAAGCTATAGAAGTGAATTTATGGCATGCTAGAGGAATAATATTTATTGAAACTCTATCTTAAAAAATGGCTTAGATAAAAAATATGGCTAGGTTTGTGACATTTTAGCCCTCGTTTTAATATAGGGTTTGAGGTTTGAGGGAGAGCTTACCTAAGCATTTAAGCTACTGGTTAAGTAATTCTGACTGGATCTTCAGACCTTTATATGACTGATGAGAGGCATTACTCAAGTGCATAACACAAATGAGGGTTTGGGTCATGGCACGTTTTAGACACTAGATAAAAATTTGTTGAATGAATGGTTTTCTATGAAGACTAAGCTTCTATGCAAAGAAATAGCAAGACTAAATGTGCAAGATATCTCTGTTGCTAAAGTGCATAAAAAGTAAGAGATTATTATTCATTTCTAAAAGGACATCTATCACAAACCAGTCTGGCCAGAACCTCCCTCCAAGTGCACAGTTTCAGAACATGAAAGGTTTATAGTGGCTTTTTAATGAACTTTGCTTCTTACTCAATTGGCAGCATTCTGTGAGAATTTAGTTGTCTAGCATAAGTCACTCTGATGCCCAAATATTTCCCCAATTAAAGACAAATTAATTATATTATTTGGGGATAGAATTTTTCCAAATTAGGTTTGCTCCCTATGTTTCCACTTAGCATCAATTGGCTTGCTTCAGTGATATATCTACAAATCAGTTAAATAGTATGAGATTTTTACAAAGTAGTATTGTCTTTATATTTCCTAAACTCCCCCTGCACCCTGCCCCCCCCCCCATGGTAAAGTCTTCATTGCATGCTTATATAAAGCTACAGACTTCTAAAGCTTTAGGGCTCTGCTCATATGTTTATGTTTTTTTCCTGCCCGTATTCCCCAATCACCCTGGTTATGGATGGTAAGTAGGCATCAAATAAGTAATGCCCATACCCTTATTTTTTTCCTTACTAAGCATGCCTCCCTGGTTGAGAAATCTGCCTTCCTCCCTGCAGTCCTCTGATCCCATCATAACTCTGGTTCAATTGTGCCACCACTTTCAACTTTCTGAAACTATAGCCTCCCAAAGATGCTGAGCTATTTGAGGACAGGTCCTTTGTCTTTCTGTTGCCACTATATTCAGGGTTTCTTTTTAGCCCTATAGCCTACATATAACAGAATACAAAAAATAATTGTTAAGTAAATGAATTTTCTAGAACTCAAGAAGCATATTAGTGAATCAAAAGAGAAGCAGTAAACAAACCACTGATGAGGTAGATGGTAAGGTGATAAATGGCCTTCAATACTACAAGGGTTTTTATTTTATTATTAAAAATATATTTTTATTGATTTCAGAAAGGAAGGAGAGGGAGAGAGAGAGATAGAAACATCAATGATGAGAGAGTATCATTGATTGGCTGCCTCCTATATGCCTGCAACCTGGGCATATGCCCTGGACAGGAATCAAATTATGACCTCCTGGTTCATAGGTTGATGCTCAACCCCTGGGCCACACTGACTGGGCCTGTAAAGGTTTTCATTTTATTTTTTTAAAAAAATATATTTTATTGATTTTTTACAAAGAGGAAGGGAGAGGGAATAGAGAATTAGAAACATCAATGAGAGAGAAACATTGATCAGCTGCATCCTGCCCACCCCCTACTGGGGATGTGCCCACAACCAAGGTACATGCTCTTGACCAGAATCAAACCTGGGACCCTTCAGTCTGCAGACTGACGCTCTATCCACTGAACCAAACCGGTTAGGGCCTATAAGGGTTTTTAATAGTTTTCATCCCACACCTTTGGTTGATGCTTACTCCTGGAATTATAAATCCAATACAATAAAGCTTTGCCTATAGGTGGCTATTGGGGCTGAGAAGTCACTTGGGCTATAAGAGCAGATGTATGGCTATAGAATGTAGATAAAATATAATTTGGAGCTTGAAAAGAAAGGGACAACATTCAAAACTGTGTATTCATGTGTTTGTGTAATGTAAGCTGTCAGAATGTCTAAAGGCTTTCATGCAGATAAACATTCGAGTTAAAAGTATACTCACAGATTATATCAAGTGTCAGTACAATCCATTTTATAATAAACTTTGATCATTAAAGTGTGGATGATGTAACTGCTCATGTTACTCTAAAATCTTACCAATTCAGATTCTACCATTTTAAAATGTAGAATATTTTAGACAGGAGCCAGGATTTTGTTTTGTTTTTGTCTTGTTGTTTTGTTAATTCTCATCTAAGGATATTTTTTCCATTGATCTTTTGAGAGTAGAAGGGAGGAAGGGGGGGTGGCAGAGGGACAGAGAGCGAAGCATCGATATAAGAGAGACACATTGATTGGTTGTCTCCTGCACACACCCCAACTAGGGCTGGGGATGGAACCTGCAACCCAGGTATATGCCCTTGACCAGGAATTGAACCCATGACCCTTTGGGTGTGGGGACTGGCACTGTAACCACTGAGCAACGGAAGAATTCGTTTTTATTTAGAAAGTGCTTTCTTTTAAGAATGAGTTGATTAGTTTAAACAAATAGTGTGTGAGGGTAGAAAATACTTTTAATTCCATCTTTTCTTTTTTCACATAAATGACATATTGGACTTCAGGTTAATTATATTTTACAATTTTTATTAAGGTACTAGAGGCCCAATGCACAAAATTCATGCATGGGAGGAGGTGTCCCTCAGCCCGGCCTGCACCCTCTCCAATCCAGGATCTCTCTCATAATCTGGAACCACTGGCTCCTAACCACTCACCTGCCTTCCATGCCTGCCTGATGCCCCTAACTGCTCCCCTGCTGTCCTGATGGCCCCAACTTCTCTCCCCTGCCGGCCTGATTGCCCTAACTGCCTAACTGCTCTCCCCTTATGGCCTGATCATCCTGTCTAACTGCCACCTTCTCCCTTCTCCCTTCTGTCTTCTTTCTTCTCCCTTCTGCCTTCTCCTGGGACACCACCTTCCCCCTTCTGCCTTCTCCTGCACGATGCTGGCCTTTTCACCTTCTCCCTTCTCCCAGCCTTCTCACTTTCTCCCTTCTCCTGCAGCGCCAGCCTCTTCACCTTCTCCCTTCTGCCTGCTCCTGCATGGCACCAGACTTCTCATCTTCTCCCTTCTGTCTTCTCCTGTCGCGCCGCCCACCCTTGAGTTGCCTCAGGCTGGTCCTGCCTTCTCCTGGCACCTCCCCGCTTTTGCCTCATCTCTGGAGCAATGCCTTGCGGTGCGCATAGGAGCTAATAAAGAGCTAATATGCTATTGGTCCGGTCATGACCCATTATGGTGTCCTGGCTAATTTGTATATTACCTCTTTGTATATATAGATAATTTACATACCGTAAAATCCACTCTTTCTAATGTACAGTTCTGAGAGTTTTGACAAATGCATAAGGTTGTGTAATCAACCCTTCAATCAAGATGAGAAAAACAGTTTACTCACCCCTCAAACTCCCTTATGCATCTTTACCCTCACCTCCCACTCTAGCAATCACTGATATATTTTCTGGCCCTGCAGTTTTAATTTTTCCAGAATGTCATTAAATGGAATACAGAATGCTGTATGTAGGTAGCTCTTTGAGACTGGCTTATTTCACTTAACAATTAATTTGAGATTTATCCATATTGTTAGGTGAAACAGTGATTTCTTCATTCCCTCTGCCCCCCAGGCTATTGCATGTTGTGAATAATTCTATAGGGATTTTCTTCTACTATTTTTAAAGATATTTTTTAAAGAGCGTTTTTTTTTTTAGTTTCATAGCAAAATTGAAAGGAAGGTACAGAGGTATCCCATATACCCCTTGTCTCAACATGCTTAGCCTCCCCAGTTATCAACATCCTCCACTAGTGTGGTATGTTTATTATAATTGATGAACCTACACTGACACATCATAATTACCTACAGTGCATAGTTTACATTAGGTTCACTCTTGGTATTTATTGTACATACGGTGGGTTTTATAACCCTTTTAGTGTCCCTGCCTCATTTATGAATTACTTTCCTTTTTATTGCTGGGTAACATTCTGTTATATGACAGTTTGCTTACCAATTTACCTATTGAGTAACATTTGTATTTGCTTCAAGTTTTGGTAATTATAAATAAAGATGCTATCAACATTCTTACAGCTTTTATTTTAAACATACATTTTCATGTAATACCTTATAGAATTGTGTGTTATATGGACAATATGTATTTAGCTATTTAAAAAAACTTGTCAACTTATTTTTAAAACTAGAGGCCCGGTGCATGGAATTCATGTGTAGGGGAGGGAGAGAGTCCCTCAGCCTGGCCTGTGTCCTCTCACAATCTGGGACCACTCAGGGGATGTCGAGCCTAAACCAGCAGTCGGACATCCCTCTCACAATCCAGGACACTGCATGCACCAGTGACCACAGTTTTCATACAGGTGGAAAAAACTGAAGCAGAGAAGAGTTAAGTAATTGGCTTTGTCACACCATTATAAGTGTCAGAATCAGGGCTGACCACAAAATGTGCAAGCCAGAGTCCATGCATGGCATCGCTGCATCATTTTTTTTTTTTCAGAGTTAGAGTAGCCTTGCCAGGTTTTAAACTTTAAATCTAAGAGACTGTTCCCAATATATAAGGTAGGGTCCCTAGGTCTGGCTGGCGATCAGGGACATCTGTGGGGAGATCAGTGGGTGGGGCAATCAGGGGGCCCCTGCTGGCACCCATTTTGGCTGGCAGCCTGGAGCCATCTGCTGGCTAGCCCTGCCCCCTTTCAGAGTTAGAGTAGCCTTGCCAGGTTTTAAACTTTAAATCTAAGAGACTGTTCCCAATATATAAGGTAGGGTCCCTAGGTCTGGCTGGCGATCAGGGACATCTGTGGGGAGATCAGTGGGTGGGGCAATCAGGGGGCCCCTGCTGGCACCCATTTTGGCTGGCAGCCTGGAGCCATCTGCTGGCTAGCCCTGCCCCCTGCTGCCACTGCCAGTGGCCTCCCTCTGTGGGGTGACTGGTGGTCAGGGTGATTGGGGGACCCCCACTGGTACCTACCTTGGCTGGTGGCCTGGTGCTACCCACTGGTTGGCCCCACCCCCTGATTGCTGATGCTGGTTGCCTCCCTCTTAGGAGGCAGATGCTCAACGCAGGACCTGCCCCCAATTGGGGTCAGTGTCTGCATTGAGCATCTGCTCCCTGGTGGTCAGTGTGCATCATAGCGACCAGTTGTTCTGCCAGTCATTCTGCCATTCAGTTGATTTGCATATTAGGGTTTTATTATATGAGACTAGAGGCCCAGTGCATGAAATTTGTGCGCGGAGGGGGGGGGGTGTCCCTCAGCCTGGCCTGCACTCTCTCGCAATCTGGGACCCCTCAGGGGATGTCCGACAGCCAGTTTAGGCCCAATCCTGGTACCACTGTCTCCTAACTGCTCACCTGCCTGCCTGCCTAATTGCCCCTAACCACTCACCTACCTGCCTGATCGCCCCTAACTGCCTCTGCCTCAGCTCCCCCCGCCCCCCCCACACACACTGCGGCTTTGTCCAGAAGGACATCCAGAAGGTCGTTTAGCTGTCCGGTCTAATTAGCATATTACGCTTTTATTATTATAGATGACGTGCCATTTTTTATTCCCACCAGTAATATAAACAAGTTCCCATCTCTTTACATTCCTTGGTATTATCAGTCACTTTAAAATTTTAGACATTCTTTTTTTTTTAATATATTTTATTGAGTTTTTACAGAGAGGAAGGGAGAGAGATAGAGAGAGTTAGAAACATCGATGAGAGAGAAACATCAATCAGCTGCCTCCTGCACATCCGCCACAGGGGATGTGCCTGTAACCCAGGTACATGCCCTTGACTGGAATCGAACCCGGGACCTCTCAGTCCGCAGGCTGACGCTCTATCCACTGAGCCAAACCGGTTTCGGCAATTTTAGACATTCTTATAACATTTCCAGATACCTCTTCTCAGTGACATCTCACTGTGGTTTTAATTTCCCTTTTGAGTACCGATGTTGAGCATTTTATCTATCCCAGTGTTCTGAACAGTTTAAGCTTAGTTCTTTGCTTTCTTATGTGTTTTCAAAGTTCACTATGTATTCTGGGTACAAGTTCTTTATCAGACATGTGATTTTAAAATATGTTTTCCTGTCTATGGTTTGTCTTTTTATTCTCTGGTAAGTGTCAAAAAACAGAAATTGTTAATTTTTAATAGTGTCAATGTCTTTCTTTAATGATTGTGTTGTGGGTACTATATCTAAAATGTCTTTACCCAACCCAAGGTCACAAAGATTTTCTGCTATGTGTCTTTTTGGAAATGTTATAATTTTATAATTATTATTTAGATTTATGATCCATATTTAGTTAATTTTTATGTAAGGTGAGAGGTATGGGTTGACATTGCATATGTTTTGTATAATTGTTCCCACATAATTTATTGAGAAGATCATAATTTCTCTATAAATTAACTTTGCAATTAATAGTAGATTTAATGTGTTTTTCTATTTTTGGATTCTTTATTTTATTCCTTTGGATATATCTATTCATTCTTCAATACCACAGCATGGTGTTTTATTTTTTTAAAACTTTTTTATCTTTTTGTTTTAAGAAATACCTTTACTCTGACTCAGTTAACAAAAGAACTTCAATATGATGAGTTCTTCACTTTCCCTTTTATATTAAGGAAATAAATATGGTTATCCTTAAAAGAGGGATAAGAAAGGGGGAAGAAGACATTTAAATATTTGGGAAAAATATGGGGGTGATAATTAAAACAAATATGAAGACTTAGTTTGCTTTTATATATTTGTTTTGTTACTGCTTATATAAGCTATTTATAAGGGAAAGGGGCTTTTTAATGTCTAAAAAAAGTGGTAGAAATTTTTGGCAATTTTTGTTTTTAATTATTAAGCAATGCTTTTATATTAGAAAAAGTAAGCTCCTCTTATAGCTTTAGAGTGCTAATCACAACTTATTTAATAATAATTTCATATTATATATTTAAGTATTGCATTTTATCTTAGCAGACTGTAATATAAAAGTAGTATAAAATGGGACGTAAATATGTATGCGTGTTAGCAGAAAATAAAGGTGATGTAATAATCACTGTTAATGGTTTTCACTTTGTTAATTGTTTTTTGATCTTTAAATATGTGGAAGTGATTTTTCTTATAAGTAGATGACCTGAAAAGTCTTTTGTACCTTGTGAACTCAAGGCAACTACCTAAGCTCAGTTTATCTATAGAATGCGAACTTGAATTAGTAGAAATATAAAGTTCTTTCCTTTTCTTCCCTTACCTTTTTACCCTCCTTTTCCCTTCCCTTTCTCCCCCCTTTCTTTTCCTTTTCTCCCTTTCTCTCTAGTCTTCTCTTTCCTTCTCACCTTCTTGCTCTCACCCTGTCTTCCAATTTCCCTTCTTCCTCCCTCTCTCATTCTTTCTCTGTCTGATCAGTAGATGGTGCTGTGCTGCAACACATATATTTGCTGGTTTCTTAGAACTTTTAAATATATTATGTCATCTGTTAATTCTATGCCTGATGCCTATACTTTGCAAAATGATTGTTAAATTGTTAATAGAGCAATGATGTTCACACCCTTCCCCCTTTGAGAAGTGAAACCCCAGGCATGGAGCAGGTCACTGAAACGGGTTTATACACTTTTACTGGAAAAGTTGTCGAGAGATAAAAGCTTTAGATTAAGAAGGAACATTTTTAAAAAGCAGTGGCTGGTAATGTCCCTAAAAACCCGCATTATGGTTCAGCCTTGTGTGACATTTGAGTTGGTGTTTGTTTCTCCAAGAGCAAAAATATGGACGGCCGCTAAGAACATAGGATAGGAAGCCCCTTTGCTCAAAATAAAATCCCAAGGTTAATTTGTTTGTGAATCACAGAGCCAGCTGGCTGTCCTGGCCCAGCAATGACTTTTGTGGTGACAGCTGTTTCTACCAGGAGTTGACGGGTGGGAGCAAGGGCAGAGCTGGTGGTTGCAAGATGGGATGGAAGCGGAAGATGGATTGCAAGAATGGACTATGGTTTCTTTAAAAAGGAAATCCATGGGTTGAGATGGTCTCAGTTGAACTCATATTTACTCTAGTTGCACATAATGCTTTTCCTTCCTGGGCAAGAGGAGGTGGGTGTGCATGGTTAGTTGTTACTTCACATACCCTCAGGTTATGATTTAATGGTGGGTGTTTAATTTTCCAAAAGCTTAGCAAACTGTGAAGATTTGCAGAAAGGGCACTATGTTTGCTTGCAAATAACCCAGCCTGTACTCCTCTGGTCCCCAAACCCTGAGGGATTATGGACTCTTGTATTTCCTATAGCTTGGTTTTCCAAAGACCAAATAAAAGGCCCTTTTTGGGATTGATGACATCATACTGGAATTTCCATGTATAAACAGTTATAACGTTCACTTTATAGTATTTTGTGATTTCAAGAAACAATTTTACAAACATATGTAATTATCCTTCTTCTTAGAAATGGAGATTTGAGCTAGAGCACTGAAGGTCCAAGCCAGACATTGGTGAAGAAGAAACACATAGAATAATGAAGAATTTTGGCTTTATTTAGATCTCCACTTGGGTGTTTAAATTTAACAAATTCCAAACTGAGCTTCTGATGTCCCTCCCAATTAGCTCAATTTTCTGTCTCCTCTGTCTTAGTAGATGGCAATGTCATCCTTTCAGTTCTCATCTCCCAAACTTTGGAGTTGTCCTTGACCCCTCTTTCTTAATCTCCTGATCCATAAGCAAAACCTATTGGATCTTCCTCCAAAACATATTCAGAAGCTGACCACTTCTTACCACTTCCCTTGGAATACCTTGGTCTGACCACCATCGTCTCTTGCATGAATTTGGAAACAGTTTTCTAACAGATTTCCCTTTCAACCCTTGTCCCCACTTCCTTCTAATCTCAGCAAGTAGCCATAGTAAAGCTGTTGAAATGTACATCCGACCTTGTCACTCCTTTGCCCAGAACTCTCTAGTGCAGCGGTTCTCAACCTGTGGGTCATAATCCCTTTGGCGGTCGAACGACCCTTTCACAGGGGCCGCCTAAGACCATCCTGCATATCAGATATTTACATTACGATTCATAACAGTAGCAACATTACAGTTATGAAGTAGCAAGGAAAATAATTTTATGGTTGGGTCACAACATGAGGAACTGTATTTAAAGGGCCAGAAGGTTGAGAACCACTGCTCTAAAGGCTCTCCATCTTACACTGAAAAAGGGCAAACACCTTGCAGTGGCCTGCTGAGCCATGTGTGATGAGGCCCTTGTAGTCTGGGGACTCTGTTTTGTGTCGCTCATCCTCTCACTCAGTTGTGCTCTCCTGCTTCTCTCTCAGAGTTATCAGGAATGCTCCTTCCTTGGGATTGATTCGCTTTCTGTTTTCCCTGAATGCTCCTTGCCCAGACACCATTTTCATTCTCATTTCCTACAGATATTTTCTCAATGTCACCTCACTGTGGCCTTCCTTGGCAGCTCTACATAAAACTGAGCTCTTTTCTAATCCCTTCCTATTCCTTTCCTGGTTTAATGTCTCCTTTCAGCACTTATTACAAACATATTATAATCTATACTTATCTTACTTATCATTCTCCCTAATTTCCCAGAGTATAAACTCCATGAGGGCAGGGAGTATTGTCCATTTTACACCCTATCATATTCTTAAAGCCTAGAATAATGCTCAATGCATAGTAGGCACTCAGTAACTGTGACTGGCAGACTGATGGACTGAATGCTGGTCTCCAGCTCACTTCTATAATATAAAGCCCTGGCAGAATCACCAAGTAAAGTTCTATAGCTTGACTAGATTCCTGGGATTAAAAGATTCCCTGGTTAGAAGGACTGGAGCATATAAATCAATGTCCCACAATCACTTTTGGAAAATACAGTTGTGGTCTTACCCCTAGATATTCTGATTCCATAGGTTTGAGAATCCACATTTTTTTAAAAAAATATATTTTATTGATTTTTTACAGAGAGGAAGGGAGAGAGATAGAGAGTCAGAAACATCGATGAGAGAGAAACATTGATCAGCCGCCTCCTGCACACCCTACTGGGGATGTGCCCGCAACCCAGGTATATGCCCTTGACTGGAATCGAACCTGGGACCTTTTAGTCCGCAGGCCAATGCTCTATCCACTGAGCCAAACTGGTTGCAGCAGAGAATCCACATTTTTATGTGTGGCCCAAGTGATGTTAATTTTTTAAAAATATATATTTTTATTGATTTCAGAAAGGAAGGGAGAGGGAGAGATAGAAACATCAATGAGGAGAGTAAATCAAGATTGGCTGCCTCCTGCACATCCCCTACTGGGGACTGAGCCTGTAACTGGAGCATGTTCCCTGACCAGGAATTGAACCCTGATCTCCTGCTTCATAGGTTGATGCTCAACCACTGAACCATTCTTAAATAGATATGGAGATCCATTCTCCTAGGAAACAGTTTTTCATTACTCCAACAAATATTTCTTGAGTATATTCTGTATTCCAGACAATTTGCCAGAAAATGGTCCCCTAGTCTGATACCCAGCAGGAGAGAGAGAGAGAGAGAGAGATCTAAATGATACAGGTAATGTGGTATAAGTAATGCTTCCTGAGGCATCTGTTAATTGCAGGAGTGGCAGAAAACAAAAGAAGGATATATCTGGATTGGCCAGTGAAGAATTCCCACTGGAAGTGACTCCTGATGAAGGGGAAGTGACAAGGCAGGTGAAGAACAAGGACACTGGAGGTGGGGAAAGAAGCTTGGCCTCTGAGTTCAAGGCCATTGCTAGGTTCCTGATACCTGTTCACAGTATATCAGAGCCCAGAGCGATGCTTTACCCATGAAGAGGGCAAAGTTAGGCAACTTTCCATTTTCCCAGATGCACCTACATTTCTTTTCATAGCCTTGTCTTCTAGTGTTGAGGATTCTAATTCTCTCTGAGATCATAAAAATGTATTTCTGGCTTGTATATCTAGATTTCCTTTTAAATGGATATAATAACATTCTTCTTAATATGGAGTAACTGGTGATTTTTGATATGCTCTTCTCTGGGAAGTTCACATTTCAACAAAAAGTGAGGCAACCTTTTTTTAAATAAATATATCTTTATTGATTTTCGAGAAAGGAAGAGAGAGGGAGAGAGAGATAGAAACATTAATGAGAGAGAAACATCGATTAGCTTCCTCTTCTAGTACCCAAAACCTGGGCATGTGCTCTGTTTGGGAATCCAACTGGTGACCTCCTGGTTCATGGGTTGATGTTCAACCAGTAAGCCACACTGGCTGACCCAGGCAGCCTCTAATAATAAAAAGGAATCAGCCCTAACAGGTTTGGCTCAGTGGATAGATCATCGGCCTGCGGACTGAACGGTCCCAGGTTTGATTCCGGTCAAGGGCATGTACCTTGGTTGCAGGCACATCCCTGGTAGGGGGTATGCAGGAGGCAGCTGATTGATGTTTCTCTCTCATCGATGTTTCTAACTCTCTATCCTTCTCCTTTCTTCTATGTAAAAAATCAATAAAAATAATTTTTTTAAAAAAAAGGAATCAGGCAGGCATTTGTGAAAATACATCAAGGAGATTATATTTTGGGCTTGAACCTCCAGTTTTCCTCAAGTCACTGTACATGGGAAAACCTTAAGGTTATAAGTGGGAATTGGTCACTGGTGATTCTCTGCCAATTCAACTCATCTCATTGGGGAAATAGTACCACTCCTGTTTCTTCCAAGCTTTGATATACCAGTAGACCTTAGACCAATGATTTTATTTTTCTGTGTTGCACTAATCCAAACTTATAATATCTTAATCGCATAGGGTTCTGTTTCCCCCCATTTATATTAGTTTAGGTAAATAGTGTTGGCTGCTGTGAAAAATAAGACCCAAATCTCAGTGCCACAACATACTAAAGTTTTAATTTTTACACATATCATGGTCCAGTCTGGGTCCCAAAAGAGTGGACTGTGCTGATTGTTTGGACAGTGGTCTCTGCTTCATACAGTCATCCAGAGACCCATTTTTTTCATGACGGGAATGCAAGTCCAATCATAGCTTCAAAATTGCCCTAACATCTTCTATCTAGCAGACAAGGAAAAGAGAGAGTAGAATAGGCATTCATCCTTAAGATGCCTTAAATCAAGTGTTTGCAGAATTTTTCTGTAAAGGATCAAACAGGACATATTCTAGGCTCATCAGGACACATACTACCTGTTACAACAACTCAGTTCTGCTGTTACACTGTGAGAGCAGCTGTAGACAACATGTAAATGAATGGAGGTGGCAGTGTTCCAAAAAATCTTTATTTAAAAAGATGGGTGGTGGTCCACCTTTGGCCGGTAGACTATAGTTTGCTGACTCCTGCATGGAACTAAAAGGGGTGTTTTCCATTCCACATTCCATTGGCAAGAACTAGTTGCATGTCCCCACCTAGGTACAGGGTATCAGAGGGATGTAGTTTGGCTGTGTGCCCAAGGAGAGGAAATTCTTTGGTGAATGAGCATCTAGCCAGTCTCTGACATATAATGCATCAGGGGTAGAGGGTTCTTTGATTTTTTGAAACAGTGGACGCACTGGTGTCTAGTTCAAACTTTAAAGAACATCTCACAAGCTTTCTAAGTGGGAAAATTTTCTTAAGATGGTTCTGGAAGGTCCTATATGGATCAGGTGGGAAGTTGTCCTTTCAGGCAGATGAGTGTTCTCTCAACTATGTGATTAAAGTACAACATGCTGCCCACTGGTAATAAGTGGTCATTACCAGTTGGCAAAGTTAAGGGCTGCTCTGTGTTAACTCAACTTTCAAACATCAACTTGGAACTGAAGCTCTTCTGTCAATTGGTTTCCTTCCTTCCCACCTTCCAGAGTCCCTGTGATGAGTGAAAAATCGTGCCCCGCAAGTGTGTGTGTGCAGAGATCTAATTATACCACTAGCAATTCAGTGTGTGGTGAAGTGTTTGTTTCTTTGACTCTCCAAAGGCCTCCCCTTTAATCTACTGTGGAGTTAGAAACAAAGGGTTCTTTCAACAGACCTGTGAGTTAAGCAGAGCAAACATTTGGCTAAAAATAAATTTGGGGAAGCCTTCCTATATGGGAGTTACAAATAATGTCACAATCACAGCCCTGGAACTCTCACACTCTATGATTGTAAGATAGATTTAGTGAGGAATTGCTCCAGTTCTCCACTCCTCCCCTTCCGTCTGGGCTGGCCTTGTAACTTGTTTTTGGTCAACAGAATATGCTCGAGACCTGCAAGCTCTACTGTTTCTCAAACCCTGCTGCTCCCATGTGCAAAAGTCTCGGCTAGCCAGGCGGAGGATGGGCTACGACATGAAGCTGAGAACAGTGTTCCCAGCTGGAGCTGCCCTAGGAAAGCAGACCAGCCAATGCCTACAGAGCCTGGCACAGGTCAGCAGAATGGGCCAGCTGACCTCTCGATGTATGGGGTTGTTCGTTAACCAGCAATAGCTAACTGAGAGAGGGTATGTCAGTTATGTTTGCGTTTGCTTTGAAGTAAGAAAACCCTTGGTCAGAGAGTTTTAGAAAGTAGGCATTTATTTGTCTTATATAACAGGAAGGTTAAAATTAGGCACAGGGCTGGTAGTGGCACACTTGTCCCATCTTCCATGCCTATTCCTTAATCTGTTGGCTTTCATTCTTTTCTTGGTAACTACATGGTTACAAGATGGCTCAATCTCCTAAATCATAATGGCATTCAAGGTAGTTTGAAGAAGGCAGGGGAAAGAACAAAAGGGTAGGCCAGCTGTCCATTTTTCCAAAGAAATACAAGTTTTCCTCATCTCCATTTCAACAGATTTCTGCTTGGACATGATGGAAGGGCATTCTGTTAGACAGAGCTGCACATACTAAGGTACTTAGTAATGAAACAGTGCCTATTTCAGAGATTCAAAAGCTGTAACTGAGTGCCATCAAAGAACAAGTATTTGCCAAAGGTAATAACGGTAGAGATTAAATGAGCAAAACTCAAGGGACATATTCAGATGTAAAATCTAGCGTCTTACTGTGTCTTGCAAAAGTAGAGGCAATTCTTATGATCTGAGAGTCTGCTGTACATATCCCTATCACATTGAAATGTAGTTATATTTTACTATAGGGTAGACCTGAAGGTCATGTGGATCTTAGTTGATAAACTTGTGCATATTCCTTATCCTTTTGACCTAGTTTCACCCAAATTTCTGCTAATGGCATCACTCAGTTTTCTAGAAAAATCGCCTCTGATTTACGCAATTTTAGGTCTCCCACATCTGATAAGTTGCAGAAGTCTATGCATTTTGCATTAATTATATCTCACATTTTTCCCATTGGTATCAGCCAATTATAACTTTAATTACTTCTCAGAGGTCTTATGTAAGAATCTAAATCTATATCTGTTCACTGTGGCTCCTCAAATCCATCCTGTGTCTGAATTCTGTAAGGCTCTTTCTAAGCTCAGTTCAGCCAGGCACTCTCTGGCTCAAGATTCTCAGTCTCTCCACCGCCTCTCTAAATACAAATGTCTGAAAGTGACTCCGACGCCTTTACAACTTTTCCCCTAGGGAGACATCCACGTTTGCCTGAAATTGTCCCACTGAAGCCTCAATCCAGTTCGCCTTTGTCCCACCCTTTTCACTCTCAAATCTAAACCAGTTTGGATGGTAAACTACATGATCGCTGTCTATGCCTTTAACTACTTCCTGTTTGTGGCCTTTATCACTTTCTGAAAGCACTGAGCCCTTTCTTTAAAAGACTAACACATAGCATTCTCCTCAATGCCTGAGCTTGCCTCTTATGAGACTAAGCGAAAATGAAAGATGTGTGTTTGCATGTGGAGAGAGGGAGGTGTTAACTAGCAAGCAGGAAGCAATTTTAAACCTTTACCCCACTGGGGGAGATAGGGCACTAGTTTACCTCTTACTTAAACTTTGTGATTGTCCCAATGTTGATCCCTTTTACCCCACATTGCTCCTAATGTTGGTAAATGGAAAGAATGGGGTTGTGACCCAAGGAAGAGAGGTGATTTGCTCCCTTCTTTTGGAGGTTGAAAGGGAGATAAATTGATAGACATAGTGGTGGGAAAGGAGAGTTGGTCCCCTTCCCTCTTGCATGACAGGCTCAGGCTTGCTTTGCAAATTCACCCTCAAGATGTGTCCTGGCAGGAGCCCTCAGGCATCTGCAGTTTCTCCTACCTGGAGAGACAAATCTACTAGTGGAAGGTCTGTCTCAAGTCACAGAGCATGCAGAGCATCCAAGGAGAAGAGGTTCAGGACCCCGAGTTATTAGAACACGACGTCTCCCCAAGTAAGCCTGTTGTTACATGTGGTGCTTGGAATATTCTTAAGTCCTGCTAATTTCCTAAGCAGCATTACTGATCCTGGAAGCTAACTATGATTGATCCTGGCACAAAACAGAAACTGTGCTTGCAGTTGCATGTAACTGACTCACATTCATACCTGAGCAGTTTTGTCCCAGCAATGGGGCGAAGAAACTCTAGGCAAACATGGGACAGTTCCAAAGAGCAGTCTATCTTTGTAGAGGAGATAAGCTGGAGACATTTAAAAATGATTGCTAAAGGACAAATGTGAAATATGACCA
>NW_006286587.1:4777546-4790462 GCF_000327345.1 Myotis davidii | reverse complement strand
GGTACAAGTAAAATAAACAAGTTGCTGGTAATTGTCCGATAAGAAATCCCTGCTTTTTCTTACTCCTGACATCTTTTTATTTATTTATTTGTTTATTTATTTATTTATTTAGTGTAAGGAAAAGGGCTTTGGGCAGCCAGAAAGCAGATACATAGGAAAGGGAACTTACCAAAGGGAACAGATGTTTTTCTAATTCTAAAAAAATATAAGGCGAAAGCATGCCTTTCAAAGCTAGAGATATGCACAGATTACCACCCTGAATGGGTTATGGGCGCTTGGGGATTTCTTGTCCATTTAATATATTTTGAAGTTTAATATCTCAGCAGTGAAAGGAAACAGAAGCAGCTAATTCAGAACCTAAAAGTTTTTTCCTGACCCCTTGGTACCTAGGCACAATAGGGTGAGTTCAGGACTGGGTAAGGTCTTAACTCTGTTTCCTGTCCTTTGTTAGTTTTAATCTGGTCCTTAAACATACTTCATTGTGAATTTTGTGTGAGAATGCCTTTGATTTTTTTTCCACTCCCAAGGAATGCCAGCCAAGAGAAGGAGAAAAATAGAATACATTTCTAATCAGATGTAATGTGTATCTTAAGTTACATGGTATCTCTTTTTTTATGTTTTAATCTGGGTATGTTGCAATGCCTTTCTCTTAGAGCAGTGGTTCTCAATCTTGGCTGCACATTATAATCACCTGGGAATCTTTTTAAAATCCTGATTTTTGGGCCTCATCCTCCAGAAATTGTTTCTTTGTTACTAATGTGGTGGCCCCGCCCCATAACAAAGAAACTGAATTTCCAGAGGATGAGGCCCAGAAATCAGCATTTTAAAAAGATTCCCGGGTGATTCTAATGTGCAGGCAAGGTTGAGAACCACTGTCTTAGAGGGAACCTGAACTTCAGTCTTAGGAAAGAAAGAGGGTGTACTACCCTTCTTTTGAAGTGCATATATCTCCATGAGAAACTCACACTACGGAGCCAAGAGCCACATGGCTCCTGGGGCTACAGCCTTTGTGGGTGGGGGCTGGACCAGGGATAACTGTGTTTAGGAAAGTGAGAGCTCTTCCCATTCTAGGGAATGGAATGACAGTCCCACTAAGTGCATGCATCTTCGGGTTGTGCATGTTTGGGGGAGGCTGGGGAAGGGCTTCTTGACTGGTCCCCTGAAATGCTTTACTGGCTTAGTAAACCCTTCCCTTGAGCCAGTTGACCCAGTTACCTGGTCAGTCATTCCAATGGATCATCCGTTGCCTATGACTAATGGGCCATTAGATTTTTTTGCTTACCATGGTCTGCTCAACTGCCTTTATGGACAAAATGCTATTTCCTCTTTAATGAGTGGGACCATGTCTGTGGAGTGGGGGAGGCAAAGGATGATACATATGCTTTAGTGAGGGAGAATGATGGAAAAGCAAATAGCAGGCAAGGGTGAATAAGAGTGATTAAAACAGTTAAGCAACACAGTTAACATTGTGCCCTTCTGACCACATGTTTAATAGAGTGTGATACATACTTGTGATGCAGAAACCTATAAACTCAGAATTACTGTATGGAAAATACATGGCTAAGGTATATCAGTTACATTTAAACACATGTACATGCATATGTGTCTATATTATATGAGTATATATACGAGGCAACCATCTGCTTTAAAGGGCGCTATTGTATTATGCTGTTGGTGTTTTCATTTAGTGCTATTATTTTAACAGATATATTCATTTCACTTTCATATTGCCTTGCAACTATTATGTTAAGCTGTTTAATACAAAACATTCTCTATATCACACACACACACACACACACACACACACACACACACCCTATGCTATTTGGTAGTTAATGCACAAGCACATTAAATGAAGATATTCTGTTATAGTGTTAAAGTAAAATTTTCAAAAAAGGTGAAATCATGATTCATACAAATATAAAAATGAAGGTATGCCAAAGATATTATTTAGCTCATTAATAAATGAGGAGACCAGTAAGATACTAAAACAGGCCAAAATGAGAATTTGACTTACTGGGATTCATATAATTCATTTGTGCTGCTATGAGCAGGAATCATTCACATTGTTATTCATTTCCTAGATGTTTAATAGCCACCCCTAAAGAATTTTAAAATAGCCAAGAAGTAATTAAAAATCATTTCCAAGTCTTGGATATATTCTCCTGACAAGAGTTTTTATTGCTTCATTCATTAATTGGAGTCCTTTTCAGGATCTGTTATGAGCTCGTATTAGAGACTGGTATACACAGGTGAACATGAGAAGGTGTCTGTTCTCTAGGAGCTAACAATTTAGATGGAGGGGAGAGATGTACTCAGATAACTAGAGTTTGTTTGATAAACGCCAATAGAATTTTAATGAATCATTCTCCTAGGGAAGGGCATGCGTGGCTCCACAGAAGAAATCCTGTTTGAGCAGTCTCGCTGGTTGGAAAGCTCACCAGCCAGTTAAAGAGAGGTGATGGTTGGAGGTTAAAAAGCAAACTTTCCATTCTACCTAGAGGGAATAGAATATGAAAAGGCTCAACGGTGTGCAAAAGCAAAGCATATTTATGGGGACTGCAACTCTCAACAGAAAAGCCAGGGCCCTGGGGAGGGCTGTGGCTGGGAGGTGACCTCCTGGGACAGGAGAGGCAGACCTAGCTGATAAATCAGCTGACACTGAGGGAGGCAGAGGCACAGTCCTGCATTTTCAGCAGGGGAGAGCCACGTGCTTCGGTGTTTTAGATCTCACCCGGAAACAATGTAAATTTGTATCAGGAAAATCAGTTCAAATGCTGTTTCAATAGATGAGCCTGGAGAGCCACGGGGCTCCAGCTGCCCTCACCCGGTGAGCATTCTAACACACCCAGTGACCAAGTTCTGCTAGTTTTTGGAGAAGGGGGCCTCCCTCTCCTGGGTTCCTTTGCTTTGCCTCCAGTCCTTTCCCTCTTTGTCCGCTCTTCCCTCCCGCCAGGTGTCCCTCCCTGCACGTCCCCCCTCCCTCCTTTCTCTCCTTCTCTGTGACCCCGTTTCCCCGCAGCTCAGTCTAGGAAACACCTGCTCCACGTCTGCAGCCCTGTGGTCCCTCACGGAGAGCCAGCCTGATTCTGGGGAGGGCGCTGACTTTCACAACAGTTCTGGACAAACACTGACACATTCCTACTCTCTGATTCTTATTTTAAAACCAGTCGCCGAAGCACCATGACATCATCCTAAGCAAGGTAAAATACAACTGCTGTTTTCTGCTTTATAATTATGACATGCCAGCCGGCTTTCCGGCTCCCTCTCAGGACTGGAAACTCTTTGCTCCCAACGACAAGGCATTTACAGGTCACCTCCCAGGATGGGTTATTTCCACAGATGGCTAATTTGGGCCATTTGTCTTGACTCGTGCTAATTTCCTCTCCGGGGGGTGAGATTTTTCTGACAATATTAATTTTTTTAAGTAGTCATAGTGGGGAAAGGTGGAGGAGAGAGTTAGCAACATGGCATGAAACTTCTAATACTCTAAATTCATCAGAACTTCCAACTCATTCCGGGAGTGATTTTTTTCCCCCTGTGTCTGGATATATTTAGCCTGATTAAGACAATTCACATTGAAGTGTGAAATGATCAATAACCAACCCATCTAACCTTGATATTCTTTTCAAAATAGATTATTAACCAGAAAGCATCTCAAATTGAGTAAATTTGGAGAGTTAAATAGAAAGAAAAAACATAAAATAGATGAACAGAAATATGTTTAATCAATTACTTTCTACTGTCCCCCCCCCAAAAAAAATAAAATTATCCTTTATCCTCTAACAAGATGGAATAATAATGGGCTGGTCTACAACAGTGACTTCATGGTTCCGATCCCTGAGGATGGTTGGCCATGTCATAACTAAGGCTCAGTATGTACAACCCTGAAATGAGCGGGTTTGGATGGAGATAAAAGTGAGCTGTGAAAAATTAGAAAGCTAATATCCTATTATCCCTTTTCAAATATGGCAATAAGAGAAAAAAGCTAGCTTCAAAAAAGCATGCACGTAACAGGCTCATGATGAAAAATGAACACAGCAAATCCAACTAAAGTAAACCACACTAACACAACGTTGAATGGTACAGAGTCTGAAAAGCAAGCAATGGAAGTTCCCAGCTATACCTTCAGGATCCACAGTCCCATTCATTTCTCAGAGGTCATTAGTGTTCATTTCTTACGTATCTGTCCAAAATGTTCTCAGGGCATTGCATTTGTTAAGGTTCTTTTGGTTTCAGGCCACAAAAATAAACTCCGGCTGACTTAAGCCACAAAAAAGAATTTACTGGAAGGATGCTGGGGTATTTTGCGGAATTAAAGCAGGATTAAATCCCTTAGTCTTTGGAAAGGGTAGGTTAAAGGAAAGTTACAAGACATCCCTCCACCATATGTCAGATGATTGCCCTTAATGTGACTTGGCTACAAAGATTCCCTGCCCTCTGGTCCTTCTGTTTTAAATTTCAAATATGATTGGCCAAGCCAGCCTGGATCAGTGAGTTGTAGTGTGGCTGAATGTGTGGGGGCAGAAGGGTTAGGAGCTGGGCAAATCCCGTAGTGTAGAAAGCTGGGGGAATTTTTTGGACAGGTTAAATGCAACTTTCAGGACAGAGACCCCACGATGTATCTATTGCACATATGTATGTTTATATTTGCTCACATACAAAACACATGCTTACACTGTACATATTTTATTTATACAAATATCTCTTACATTTTAATTATATAGGGAATCAGGGATGCATTTTGTAATTGATGGTAGCTTAGAATTGGTGGATAGTTTTTAGAGACTGTTTTGTCTTGTTTTAAAAAAATATATTTTATTGATATTTACAAAGGGGAAGGGAGAAGGATAGTTAGAAACATCGATCAGTTGCCTCCTGCACACCTCCTACTGGGGATGTGCCAGCAACCAAGGTACATGCCCTTGACCGGAATCAAACCTGGGACCTTTCAGTCCCCGGGCCATCGCTCTATCCACTGAGCCAAACCAGTTAGGGCGCATTTTGTCTTTTTGTGTGGCATATATAAATAGTGAAATCTTTCCAGTTTGGCATTCTAGTAACTTCTGCATAAGCGGAAAAATTATTTTTTGTCCCTGAGCCAGGTGTCACTTATAGGCATATTGGAATTTCCTACCTGGAACTATCTTTAGAAATCCCTACATAAAAAATTGGTGCCTGAAATTACTTTCATAAAAAGGCCTCTTGACCATTACAATAGAATTAAACTTTACGTAAACACTAGAGATCTTATTTTAGAGGCAAATTGCAAAGCTGGGTGCTGTGGGTTAGAATAAAATAAAGGCCCTGTTTTTGCTCTCAAGATAATTACAAATTGAGCCTTGATTTTGAAATTTTAGGCTCCAAACTGTGAGAGAATAAATTTCTCTTAAGCACCATGTTTATGCTAATTGGTTACAGCAGCCTTGGTGAAGCTAATGCATCCTGGGAGTGGTCATATAGTGTTGTAAACATACAAAGCATCATGAGATATAGTGGATCTTTTTTGAGATCTGGTTTTGGTGGCAGAAGGGGCAGTATGAGTATGAAGCTGTGGACCTTCAGCAATTGAATTCACCAAATACAGCCTGGGTTTCTATATACTCGTGGCTGATGGGATTTCTCCTTCTAGTTAAGATGGAGTAAGAGGAACTATATTTACCTGCTTGCCTAGAATAACCACAAATTCATACTAAATATATGAGAAATTAGTTTTTTAAAGCATTATCCATCAGGTAAAGCAGGCCAATGGTACCCGAGAGATAGAAAACAAGGGTGGGGAGCCTATGATTGCCCCAGTTTACTGCTTTGAGTCTGAGGCTGCAATTCATGGAGAGAGAACCCAAGCAGAGCTTGATGAACAATATGAATAGAAGAGACAGAGCTAAAGTCTGGGGAGAGCAAGGTATTAAGAGGATAGAGCACTGGCGGAGAAAGGAATATATGTGTGGGAATCATGCACATTGCTGCATCTAGCTCGAGTGTGATGATTTTCATCAAATGCTTGTACAGTTCTTCACAGTCACTCCTCACAGTTTATGACTTCTATCTGGAAAGCCTTTGGCACGCATGACATAATTTTTAGATCGTTTCTACGTAAGAGCATGCAGAACCTATCACTGTGATGGATAAGAACCATTCCTCTGGACCTGTTTAGGCTCCCTCAGCCCCTGACGGTTAATGAGGCCTTTGGAGCCTTCACTTCTGCCATCTGAGGAGGGTGTGCCCAGTCCTTCTGGCGTTTGTAACGATCAGGGCCTGAGTGTAGGGGAACAGGACCTGAATGCCAAGAGGAGTCAATCAGTTGTCATGATATAGTGATGAATTGGGAAATTAGGAGTAAATGTCTGGAGAAGGCCTAGGGAGGATTACGCTCTTGCCATTCTGAAGAAAGTTCCTTGGGTGGGAGTGACTTCCATGTGGATGAAGCAAAAAAAAAAGGTGGATTTTTTCCCTTAAAGTATTACTGGCTACTCTCTGTCCACATTAAAGAGTTTTAATGAAAAAAAAAAAAGAGAATTTAGGGTATTTTTAACAGTTCTTATTTTTGTGTGTAAAATAATCTATCATAGGATGTTGCAAAACCTCTAGTCCTCACTGTTTTATTGGAACTTAGAGTTTCCATATTACAAGACTTTAGAAAATATTTAATCATGCTTCAAGTGGCACATCTCAGACACAGAATTATAAAAATCTAGAGTGTCAGGGGATTCTCATTGACACTTTTCTTTCTGTAAGCCACATTTCATGAGATTGGTCTTTTCTCAACTCTGTGAATTCATGAAGTTTTCTTGCAGTGTCTTCCACTTCCACTTAATCAGACTTTCTCATTAAACTCGTGGCTGCATGACTGACTGCTTCCATCTCTTTCCATTCCTTAGCCAAAGCTGTCAGGTAAGGTCTGTAAGGCTCAAATCCCAAAGTCTTTAACTTGGTTGTGTTGCTCTAAGATGGACCTGTCTCCAAGATGGCTGGCATTCAGATGTTCAGAATGGACACATAGAAACAGATTGAGGGGCACATCTTGCTTGAACCAATTGGAAAGGGAGAAGTGAACTTACTTGAGCCTGGTGGTTACAAGTGTGCCCTCTTTTCCTCTATGAAAATTTGGTCCTGAAAGTCATTTTCAACTAGCCATGAAGACTATTTTCCAAGACCTCTTACACATACAGGTGGGGCAGTATTAACACATTATTTATATTAATAATTCAATGTTATCTCTCATAACTAATATGCTGCAAATATTGAGCTGGGAGCAGCTGTGTAGCTGCTCATATCTGAAATAAACAAAGAGCTAGTGTCTGTGAAAAGAAAGAGCTCGATTCATAACAAAATCGCATATATTTCTAATATGGGAAATCTATCTGCTTTGCAAAGTTCTTTCTAGGACAGTGGGAGATGTTATTTTATACACTCAGCATTTACCAGTTTTAATTTTCCAAACAGAACCTATTTCAAATATTTTAGGGATTTTTTTTTTTTGTTCTGTTTTGTTTTCCCTTTCCTTAAATTGGATGGCCGAAGATTGCCTTCTGGAGGGCAAGTACTTGATTGACAGCTGAGCTCTGGTCTGAGCAACCAGAAGGCATCAGGCAAAGGTGCAGACAGGAAGAAACAGAGGACCATCGGGTAGAAAACGGGCCTGGGCCTGGGAGTCTTGCCACATGTCAGAAGCAGGGTGTGAGGGGGCTGAAGATGCAGTGGATGCGAGCCAGGGAGACAAATGATGGAGGGAGGTTGTGAGGGAGACAGAGGCATTGGGAGACAGGCATGCAGAATGTTGGAACTGTATAGGGCAAGACAGACTTTTTTGTTGAGGTCTGCATGCAGGAAAATCCGCCAAGGCTTAGTTTTAAACTTAAGAAACCAGGTTGATTGAAGGGAAAACTATGAAGGAGGCAGGAGTTGTTTCCAACATTCTGCCATTACTTTTCAACACCCTGTAGCTCTTTTGGCAGATTTTCTCCATCCAGGTGTTCAGACCCTCCCACGCCCTTCCCCTGAACTACAGCATGCAGAGTCACCAACATTGGAGCAATCATTGGACAACCTTCCTACTCCAAATTTTTCTTCTCAGTTTTTCTGCCTCCCCAAATCTGGTTCCTTCTTTGTTCATATCCTTGATCCTCACTGGAATGAATTTGACAATTGATGTCAGTGACCAATATTGTCTCATCGTTTCCTCCCTCTGTAGTCACATTTGTATTCTTCCTAACACGGTAAATAGGGAATTCCAGTGGAATTGGGCAGGAAAGAGGCAGTTCCTTGATTTCTTATGATTACTGTTTTGCTCATGAGTAAGAGCCACCCCTGAGAGTGTGAACTTAGCTGTTAGAGTAGCTGTGATTTAGGAGAAATAGAGGGAAAGATGGAGATTGCTAGGGGAAACAGAAACTTGATGGAGAAAGGAGGCCTGGGAGGTTGGGGTGGGGGCCAGATTGGAGAGTGTCTATAGGCTAGCTTCGAGGGATAAATGCAAAACTTTTGAAGGGCCTGGGTGAGTGGCTGAGGTAATTCCATAAAACCATTAAAAAAAAAACCACATGGCTTGAGCTAATGGATTTCTCTAGGACAATTTCTCCTTTCCCCTGCTCTGTGAGTGTAGCCCAGCCTTCCGTTCCGCTAATGTTCATTGGTTCTGTTCCTGAGTCTGGGGATGGAAAAGGTTGCTTAGGTGTCAGCCAAGACACTCCCTCTGTTTGGGGGAGAGGGAGCTGCCAGCCCGACTCTCCGCTTCCTGCCAGCTTAAGGAGCTTATGACTCAGATTCAAGCAAAACACTGAGCCGAAGCAAAAGAGAGAGGGAGGGAACCTCAGCTCAGATGAGGGCTTTGGTGCCAAACTGCATCACTGAAGCCATCACACCAGAGGGCTATGTGATTTGGTGTTCATGCTCTGCTTTGAAAACACACACACACACACACACACACACACACACACACACACATTTCCTTTCTCTCACACACAGACACAGTTCTCCCTGACCTGAAACATGGAGGCTCTTGTACCCTTCTGTAGGAAAAGCTACTCTTGGAAGCTGGAATGACTATTAGCATCTCAGGTTCTGTGATAGCAGAAAAGTCACCGCTACATGCTGTGATTCAGCTGGTGTGTCCAGTTGTCTCTTCTTGCCATGTGTCACTCTAGTTTCCATTCCTCACAGAGGGAGGTGTTGGAGGGAGACTGCAGACATTTCTTGGGAATAACAGTGAAACCCAGACTCATCTGTTTCACAGTCTTCTGTGGTTCCAGTAGCTTCCTGGATATTACTCTGGTGGATGAGTTGCTGCCAGTGTTGACTTGCTGGTCATTTTGGAAGACAAACTCTACCCCTGAGGAAAGGTACTGAGTCAATTAGAGAGATCTCCATTCTTTCTTTCCCTTCCCCCTTTCATTACTCATGGACAGGCCCACATCCTTCCCCTCCCCCACCCCAGTTGTCTCTGTGAGTAAATGTCTTAGTCATTTTCCTGCAAGTGTCTTTCCAACATGTACCAAGGAGAAATGTGTGATCTCTTTGAAGTTCAAAGTACCAACCTATATACTTTTAGTTAAGTATAGTTTATAGTGTGACTCCCTCATGTGTGATCATATACAGCATGCACAATCTTCCTATTATTCAAATTTATCTAGGTCACCACCTTTCAAGCAGCCCTAAAATTTCCCATAGACAACTGTTCAGGACCAAGTGTCTTATTGCCCTTTGGTAATCTTCCTGATCTGAATCCAGCTTAAGTTTCTAGTCTCATCTCACCTGACATAACCATTCCTTTTTAAATTGACTGGACTGGTCTACTTAATCCCCCAACCCAAATTAATCATACCTTCCTTTGAAATGTCCTTTTCTAACATCTGCCTAATTCCAACCATTCTTAAAACCCAGACTCATGTCTGTTCATTATCTTTGCTGGAGGAGAAAAGGAGGATAAGAATGAGAAGGACAGAGAGCAAGAATAAGTGTGGTGAAATGTGAGGGAAAAGAAGGTGGTTGTGATAGGTTGTATTCCTTGGGAAAGTCTGTCATTGGCCTAATAAATTTATTATAGGTGGCCCCTCTTCTCTAGAACATGTAGAGAAGCTCAAAAATGGGATTTATTAGTGCATCAAGAGCTGTCAATCTCAGTCATAAAAATACATTACTTTCATTCTGGAGTGGGAACAAATTTTTCACTTGATAGTGACAGATGCATGGGAAGTTAAATTTGAATAGGAAGGTAGTTTAGTGGACATGAATATGGTAAAAGTGGGATTAGTTAGAACTAAATGTTGGCTACAGTTTAGCCTGATAGTTATTTCTTTTATTCTTGAGAATCTCTCCCAAGGGGTGCTTGTATATCTGAATTGTCCTACAGACAGGTTCTCAAGATCATATCTCTGAATTTCTAAGGCTCACTAATGCTGTTCCTGACAGACACCTTTTTCTTTTTTTTAATGTTTTTATTGATTTTAGAGAGAGAGGAAGGGAGAGGGAACATTGATTGGCTACCTCATGCACACCCCCTACTGGGGATGGAACAAGCTTGAAAACTAGACATGTGCCCTGACTGAATATTGAACCTGTGACCTGTTGGTGCCTGGGATGACGCTCAATCCACTGAGCCACACCAGCCAGGGTGCAGACACTTTTCTTTATCAGATGCCATACATCTGGTGACTAGCCAACTTTAGATGGGAGGTGACTCTGCCTCTTTAAATGTCTCTGCCTATCTCTTCTTCTTTGACCCATGGCCTGTAGGCTTCACTGTCTAATAACATTTCCACTTCCAACGGGGACAACCAACCACTTCCACCATAGTTGGTTCTCAATGAGGCTCTAATACTTATCAACTTGATGTAGCACTCTGTCTCTGGTGGATTCTTAGTAAATATTTGCTGGCTAATAGTTAGTTGCCACTTTGGTAGGCTGTTGTAATTTCCTTTGCCTGAGATGGGCAGCCAGGAGCTTAATTAGTGATTCAGAGTTAGTTGCTGAAATTTTCTAAAAAGCTTCAGTATTTAGAACAAGGATAAAATTGATGGAGAGGACAATGGACAAAGCACACATTTTTTTTCTTTCACTTTTAAAATATACTAAAATTTTATATGTTTTATTGATGAAAGGCACTTCAGATACCTAAATAAACCATTTCTCTGATTGATTGATTGATTGATTGTCTTATTCAAATTCAAACAATAGACCAGTGACAAAGTGGGGCAGAAATCTACATCTAACTTTAAGGCAAATGGAAATCACCCTCATTAAACCGTAGTTTAACTATGGAGTCTAATTGAGGACATAGTCACTTGTTCTCTATATTTCACTACACTCTCCCTGGAGCCAACAGAAGAGCCACTAGAGCTAGGCAATTTCTTTATTGCTGCTGAATACTTATGTCTAAAGTTCTTTATGTTCCTTATAAAGTTAGTAATGAAATAGACATCGCTATGGTTACCATAACATTAGACTAAAATTTCAACATATGTGGCTTGAATGGATTGATCCAGCCACGTCAGATGTAATTTCCAAAGTAAAGATTGTGGTAAGGGTGACTCCAATGAAGGAGTCAGCTACTTGTGAATACTGGGCTTCCAAGTTGCAATGTCATTTCATACATTTATTCATTCTGGGTTGGGTTGGAGTCTGGAAGCATTGTTTTATTAGACTGGCTGATACCATGGAGGCAAAAGAAAAAAGAAACAGTATTTTTTTCTTCCAGAATGGAACCATGTGTACAATACTACTTTTATAAAAATTTTGGGGTAAATTTTCCCTTTGTGCCCAACTGTGAATCAATTAAAGAGATATTAATTGGAAACAGCTTGGAGTAATGCTAAAATAACACAGTTTCAAGAACAACAGAATTTGTTTGATATTGAACCATATTTGGTTGGTGCCTCTTATGAAGTTAAAAGGGTCTTGTTAATAAAACTAGAATTTGTAAAAGCTTGACTTGATTGTAGTGAGTAGCCAGGATTAGAAGAACATATTCTGTGTATTTTGAGCTGTTTTCAATATTTTATTCTTTCTTTTTTTTGGTGGATTTTTTTCTCTATAATTATGAAAGATGAAATAAAGCCATAATATTATTCACTGTCTTTTTATTAGCCCAGGGAAATGATTATTCAAAATGTTAGTAATTTTTACATTGAACAGACATTATTTTATTGGAAAAGGTAAAAAAGATCTTTTCATTGTGTTTACAATGGGAGATAATACACTGGAATGGCAAGGACTTACAATGCCAAAGGGTGCTTCAAAAAATAGTAGCATTATGAGAACAATTCCTCTGATTATAGCTAACTAGAATCCAGATAGATTTTTTTTTCACCCAAAGTTAAGAGGTACTATGTTTCAAATGAACATATTTTTTCTTGTGTCCTAAAGACCTGAATAATAAATTGGCTAATAGAATAAAGTAAAGAAACAGCTCAATGTGCTCCTGACTAACAAGTAACCACAATACCACTAGGCACGAATCATGTTGGTATTGTAAGTATTATGGCCTGTGTGTTGTATGATAACAATTCTAAGAGAATACATATTTGTGCAATATTTAGTCTGAGTGGTAAAAACAATTTAATTTTATTTTGTGGGATTTTTACTCCCTTCTCAAAGAGTGAAGAGAAGGGATTGAGTGTTGGTGTGACTAATTGCAACAGTGAATGTAGTAATACTTGCTAGAAACAGAATACATTTTATTATAATATTAATTTGTTTCCTATCAGTTCTCTCACAAAATGATCTATAATCTTGTAACATAACGGTGTTCAGTGGACTTTTTCAATAAAAAAGCAGATGAAATTGGAAGTATAAGAATAATAGAATTCTCTGAATATTATAGACTATGTCAGTAAAAAAGAAGGGTGAGGGGAAAGAAGGGGGATTTTAATCCTTCAGACAAGCCTGAGATCAAAGGGGACAGATGAAGTGCTTTGTA
>NW_006286587.1:4758567-4777479 GCF_000327345.1 Myotis davidii | reverse complement strand
TGCTGGTACATAGAGCATTTTCCCCCCTATAAATGCCTATGCAGGTAAACATATGGAGTTTCTCTGATGATGTGTAAAGTGAGACATCCTTCTTCTCCTGTAGAAGGACACACAGTTCTAATATTCTAATTCCAGAAGCATGTCTATCACTTCTTTAACAAATCCTGGGGCAAAATGGGGAAAATAATAGATATAAAAGTCGAACATACAGATGTTCCATGTAAATCCATGTCACCCTGCTGCTATGACTAGGGAAAGTCAGTCTCCTGAAGGAGAGAACATGACTTTGTTTGGGAAAGTATGGAAAATGCTAGAAATATGAAGTCACTGAAACATGTGTCACTCCACCAAGCTCTGAAGGTCAATTTGAATGACTGTTTCACTTACAAAGATTCCAGGATGCATTCTTCAATGTGAGAGATGGGAGAGTTGAACTTCTCATTCTTTCTTTGCCTGCTACTTCTCCACCTCTCCTCCCAGGATTTCATGAGGTCACCTCCACAGTAAACTCCTTGTATTAGAACATGGCTTCTGGGAGAACCTAAATCAAAACACTTAGTTTTGAATAAATATTAGGCATAAGAATAACAACAAATTTGGCTTTTCTTAGAACTACGTTAATAGGTGACAGCAAGAAAACGGAACTCCTACTGTGTATCACTCTTCTTCATGAAGGAAAAGTTTTCTCTAACTGGGAGGAGTAAATGGAATACTGTAATATTGAGTGAGTTTGAGACCTAAGGCCCCTCAGTTGACTAAATGTTATTTCTTCATTCAGCATGTCTCTGTGCAGTGGGCTGTTATGCCTGGGGCACTATTTTGGTACTGTGAATACAATACTGAGAAAGGCAGACAAGACCTGCACTCTTGTCTAAGTAGGGGGGAGACAGAACTGTAAATGAAAGGAATAATAAATTAACACAATAATTTCAGGGTGATGTTTTATGAAGAAAATAAAAACACATAAATGGAATAATTAATCTTTTAATTCATTTATTAATTAGTTAATTAATTTAATAAATATTAGCTGTTAGTGTAATTCAGTTACATTCTAATTTTTTTAAAAAGATCAGAAAATATGATTTTTGATAAAAGTCTGAACTAGGAACATTATATCTTGGGCTTTAAAAGGGTGATAAAGTCTTATTATGGGGATTATTCCCTTTTCTTTTTTAGCTTAATACTATATTCTAGAATGGATTACCATCATGTAGTTTATAATCTTTGGAAGATACTATAGATAACCTCTAGGAGGTAGCACACATTGTTCACTGAATATAAATTATGCTAAATTCACATAACTTCCCCATTTTGTTAGAATCTCTTGGGAACAGAAAACTTCTTACATAAAATGCAGTTCAATTACATGAACACACAACCAGTGACCGAACCTGCAACCAACCTTTTGGTGAACAGAATGATACTCCAACCAACTGAGCCATCCACCCTTTTACCTGAACATCGTGATGAGAAAGTGCATTGAATATTAAAGCTGTTGATAATTAGTGCCTTTTAAACATGCCTACTGTGTGCTAGTACGTAGTTCTGTATTTTTCTAATGGAATTTGACTATACGCTTAGTGCTGTTGGCTCAATATTTATCTAGATATTTTTGATAGAGTTTAGAAGTGATGAGGTATAGGCAGGATGCATAGCTAAAACTATAGGTGACAAAACCAAGGATAAAAATGATGTCAACTGACAGAGACATATTGGCCCCAAACCAATAAAATGAAATTAAGCAGAAACAAATTTCAAGTTCTGTTTAGCTTCAGAAAGTCAGCTGTATGAGAGTGAGCTGGCTTGACTACAGTATAGATGGCAAAGTTCTGGGACTTCTATTTTTTTATAACAACCATAAAATAAGGCAATAGTATGATGAAGCTATTAGACAAATAGACTAGCACAGTTGTAAGTGGCATTAATGAAATATGGTATCTAACACAATAAAAGCAATAGAAAAAAAAGAATTATGCCAAATTCCATTCTCGTGAGATCACTCAGGGAACAAAGCATCACACCTCCTGCATTATATTGTAAGACAGGCTTCTCCAAGGGGAGTATGATCAGAGGAAGGCACAGGAAATCCTGAAAATCATGTCTTTTGAGGAAGTCTGAAAGAAGGGGTATTGCTTCCCTGCAGGAGAAAAGACCAGGGAGATATCGGCAGAGTCCTTTTGTCTATGTGGCAAGCTTTCATGCTTAAGAAAGCTGAGATTTGCTTTATACTGAACTAGAAGGTTAATCTAGAACAGCGGTTCCCAACCTGTGGGTCGCGACCCCTTTGGGGGTCAAACGACCCTTTCACAGGGGTCGCCTAAGACCATCAGAAAACACATATATAATTACATATTGTTTTTGTGATTAATCACTATGCTTTAATTATGTTCAATTTGTAACAATGAAATTGGGGGTCACCACAACATGAGGAACTGTATTAAAGGGTCGCGGCATTAGGAAGGTTGAGAACCACTGATCTGGAATATTAGTCCGGCTGGCATAGCTTAGTGGTTGAGCATTGACCTATGAATCAGGAGGTCATGATTCGATTTCTGGTCAGGGCGCATGCCTAGGTTGTGGGCTCTATCCCCAATGGGACACATGCCGGAGTATGATCAAAGGAGGCAGCCAATCAATAATTCTCTAAGACTGATGTTTCTATCTCTCCCTCTCCCTTCCTCTCTGAAACCAATAAAAATATACTTTAAAAAATCTAGAATCTTAGTTCGAAGTTAGAGAGATGAAGATTTGGCCCAATATGAAGAACAAAAATAGAGTTATTCAAAACATGGTTAACATACATGAAAAGGGGTGATACCTATTACTAGAGTCATTTAATCCAAAAGCTTCATTCCAGAGTGGAGATTTGGGATCAGATGGTATACCATTATTTGTCACTGCATAACAAATTACTCCAAAACTCAGAGGGGTAGAACAGCAATTTTATTTTCTCATCCTCTTGTGAGTCAGGGACTCAGAAGGGCTTGCTTGCCTAGGCAGATCTCGCTTGGGGTTTCTCATGGGTTCCAGTATATACTGACTGCCTCCATAAGAGGTTAGGTACTGACTGGAATCATATGGAGGCTTTACTGGGTTGGATACTGAAGGTGGGTCATTCACCTGGTTGGCAGGATTTGCTGGCTGTGGGCTGAGAGCTCAGCTGGGGCTGCCAATTGGAGCACATAAATGTGGCCTCTTACTGTGTTCTTGACTGCCTAACAGCCGAGTTACTTCGGAGTAGTTGATCTTCTTTCATGATGGCTCAGGGATGTAAAAGCACATCTCCCAGAGCACCAGGCAAAAGCTGCATTGCCCCTTATCATGCAGCCTTAGAAATCAGAAAGCCTCACTTTTCCTGGACTGTGACTATTTGCAAGTGAGACAGAAACCTATGTAGGTGCATGAAAGGGTGACAAAGATCCCATTTTTTATGGACAGAGTGTGCAAAATTTGTGGACATTTTTAAAACCTGCCACAGATAGCCTCTTAACTTACAACTTCAAGTCTCTGACTTTACGAATCTTATTGACTATGTGGTAAGATTTTAAGGTAAATAGGATTTTAATGTTCTCATAAAAATTTGGGGTTGATAGCTGGAGTCTCTTGAAATTATTCACAGATGAGTGGATTAGAAAATTGTGGTACATCTTCACAATGGAATACTACTCTGCTATAAAAAAGAAGGAACTCTTACCATTTGCCACAGCATGGATGGAACTGGAGAGCATTATGCTAAGTGAAATAAGCCAGTCAATGAAGGATAAATACCACATGATCTGACTCATTTGTGGAATATAATGATCACCATACACTGATGAACAAGGACTGATCCAGAGACAGAGAGGCATTGATTGGATTGTCAGGCCTTGGAGGGAAGGTAGGGGAGGGTGGGGGTAAGGAGGAGAGATCAACCAAAGGACTTACATGCAAGCTTATAGGCCTAACCAATGGACACGGACAACAGGGGGGTGAGGGCATGAGCGGGGGGTAGTGGATAAGGACACATATGTAATATCTTAATCAATAAAAGATATATTAAAAAAAGAAAAAAAAGAAATTATTCATTGCTATTATCACAAAGAAGTTTTAGTTTGTGTGTACACATACACTGGCTATTTTGAGACATACACAACTAAAATTTTAAGTTCTCCCAAGTAATATCTTGGAAAATATGAATATAAAATACAAATGAGGCTTTAAAACAGCATGCTAAACCAGGAGATGATAGCTTGCTTAGGCAGTGGAGAAACTGAAATAAGACAGGCATGTAACTGACAAGCTCAAACAATTGAAGCTTCTATACTTGTCTCTTTATGGAGTACCAGCCTCTAAGTAACTGCAAATATTTGATAGAGTTAACCATACCTTGATCTTTTCTTGGTGTTTTTCTCATTCTTTTTCTTCATTTTTATGATGCAAGAAAATAGAAACTGGAAGACTTTCCTTTTCCAGCTATTATTTTCCCATTGGCTCAAACTTTCATTATCTTCTTTCCACACTGATTAGTAGTTTTTTTGAAAAAAATATATGCATGAATGTCCATTGTTTTACTGTTGCAGGACTAAGTAAAGACCTATTTAGTACCCTCCTAAGAAGATTCAGATAGCATTGTCAAAGATCTTATTTTAAAAATGCAACCTGCTACTCTGTCTAGCAAATACTCTTTCTATTTTGACTTTAATTTTCTTTTAAATCCAACTTTCACTCAAAATAGGAGACCTCTCTGCAAAAAGAAGCACCAGCAATAGCTTCCCATTAAAAAACAAAATCAAATTATTTTCATCATGAAATATTAGCTGAAACAGAATTGCCTTTTAGTATCCAAAATGCTGTAAAGAGTCATGAGGGCCAAAAGGGCAAATACTAATGGCCGCTGGGGTGGGCATTCAGAAATGGCAATTTGAATAGATAAAATGCTGGTTTTCAGGAATGGTGATAAGACTCTTATCTCACAGCTTAACTGTTTCCCCCTTAAAGACAAAAGAAACTAACTTACAACAAAGCAACAAAACAATTCCTGCAAGAAATGTAAATCTGCTCCTTCAGCAACACACTGCCCAGTGGACTGTTTCCAGCCCGGGCTGATTTTAAACTTTTTCAGGCCTTTCATGTAAGGCCCAGTTTGTGGTAACCCAATTGTGTCAGATGTATCAACCCATCCAGGTATAAGCTCAGAGTTCAGGCCAACATTTGGCCGATGTCTGCAAAGTCTGGTCAAATAGATTATTTATTTTGTTGGAAGGTGAAGGAGAGATGAAATATGGTTTGAGTTTTTTGTGCCAATTTTTTTTTCTTGAAAAAAAATCAGAGAATTTACTGATAAAATGTCCAGTGAGGGAGTAAGAAAGTAAAAGAAGACAGCCTGTTCTTCAGCGCTATACATGTTCTTATTATGGCATCAGTCATACATATAAGGCATTATTCTTGATCTTTTACTGGCAGTTATGGCCATTCAATCACTATGGCCAAAAGAATGTCAAAACAAGTGGATGCAGAGCAGGTTCTCATGAGGTCATCATTGCTCAATAAGTTGGGGATGCTCGACTGGACTCCTGAATTGCTACCTGAAAAATATTTGGTGACTTTGGACTCAGTAAGAATTTGCCATTTCATTTCCTCAGGGCATGTGGTTATGGATCCAGAACTAGAGTTCCGGGGTTGCTCATGGTAAGAGATAACTGAAAAGAAGAGAACAAGTGTTAAACTTTGTCTAACTAGAAACAGGTTTTGAACTAGTGGTAAGGTAAACACAGTTTTCAGAATGTTCAGGTGAATTGAAACAACAACAAAAACATTAACTTTTACATACTTTACAAGAGATTAGCAGGAAATCTAGCCATGTTTACTAATGTTAAAAGGAAACTATATTTATTTTTGAACAGTGGTGAATAAAGTCCTCACCAGTTTTAAAAATTCTGCTGAGAAAGAATAATCTTCTTTGCAGAAAATTATCACATGAATAAAGCACACATAATGAAGAAAACAATAAAGTAAAGAACAAGCAAACCATAATCCTAGATTAAATAAGAACTGGTTACAGTTGAATCAGTACAACACGAGTTTGAACTGCTTAGGTCTTCATATACTTGAATTTTTAAAAAATATATTTTTATTGATTTCAGAGAGGAAGTGAGAGTGAGAAAGAGCTAGAAACATCAATGATGAGAGAGAATAATTAATTGGCTCCCTCCTACATGCCCCCTACTGAGGGTCACACCCACAACCTGGGCATGTGTCCTTGACAGGAATTGAACCCAGGTCTCTTCAGTCCACAGGCTGATGCTCTTTCCACTGAGCCAAACTAGCTTGGGTTACTTGGGTTCCCCCCCCCATAAATATATGGTTGGCCTTCTGTGTCCCCTGATTTTATATCCACAAATTCAAACATTCTCAGATTGAAAACAGTATTTTCTGCCCAGCCAGCATGGCTCAGAGGTTGAGCATTGGTCTATGAACCAGGAGGTCACGGTTCAAATCCTGGTCAGGGCACATGCCTGGGTTGTAGGCCCGATCCCCAATGTGAGGCATGCGGGAGGGAGCCAGGCAATGATTCTCTCTTATCCTTGATGTTTCTATCTCTCCCTCCCTCTGCCTTCCTCTCTGATACTGATATATATATATCTATCAGTATTTTCAAGCTATGGTTGGGTTTCATGGTTGCAGAGGACCAACTGTAGTCATTCTTCTAAGCCATTTTATATTGGTGACTTGTGTATCTGAGGATTTTGGTATCTTTGTGGGGTCCTGAAATCAATACCCCTATGGATACTTAGGGACAACTGTAGTGAAGTTTTGGAGGAGTCAAAAGTTATATGTTGATTTTTGACTGATCAGGAGTTGGGGCCTCTAACCCCCATGGTGTTTAAGGGTCTACTGAATTTATATATAAGAATTTTTATACTACTAAACATAGGTTATTTTAAAAAATGGGTAGATTTCATTTTGTGCTATGTCTTACACATATGTTTATCTCTTAATATACTTTAATGCCACATTTTTCTAAGCATTTTTTGTTTCCACTGGTTATATGGTATTTCATCCTAAAGATGCAATGAACCTACTGTTTTTGAATAGGAACTGGCTGTTGAATTTTTAGGTTTATCTACCATTTAAAAATTTTTAATACACACCACTGTGGCATAGAAGCCTGTAGATTAAGCTTTAATGCAACCACATGGTTTTTAATCTTAGGAAAAATTCCTCAAAGTGTAAAGCCTTCAGTGACTATTGCTAATAGGATGAAGACAGGTTTTCTTACTCTGGTTCATATTTCCTTCTCGCTTAGCTCCAGCCACACTGGGCATGTGAGCAGTGTGCTCTTTAAGTATTTTGGCCATTTTGACATCTGGAGAGAGTGAATTCCCAGGATCCTTTTGTGGTTGGTTGAGGCCATGTGACTACTTACAGCCTTTTAGCCTTTTTCTCCTTACAACGGAGATTGGCAAGTAATATTTCAGCTAGTGGCCCGAGTGAGAAGAGCAAAGACCAGAGCTGACTGGAGAACTTGGATTTCTTAATGACTATGAAAGGTGAGTGAGAAATAAATCTATGCTATTTAGGCATGTTATTGTGTTTTCCTGGCACTTTCTTCCTTAGCTAGTAAACATTCACTAATTCTTTATAGCAAAGGGCACTCTAGGAAATGTTGACAGAATTCCGGGACTGTTCAACTTACCCTTATTGTAGGCTTTTCTAATTTTATAGAAATCTTTTTCAGATTTGTATAATTGTAATTTGTCACAATTGTAGTTTTCTATTGTTTACTTTCTTAGTATGCTTAGTTTTGTAATATCTACCATGTCTTTTAGATCACCATCACATAATAGGTACTTAGTAAATTATTGGTTTAATGAATGGATAAATGCTAAGGCACATTTTTAAGCTTTGTCATTTTCTAGCCCAATCAATCTCCTGAAAGATCTCATACCACACTGCATCCAAAAGACCTTTCTCTCTAACCTTATAAACAGCCTAACAATTTTAGAGACAGGAAGATCTTATTGCTCACTGTTTTAATTTATTCTTGAAAGGTAAAATACTTTCATTGGTGTATTGGCCATTTACATTTTTAGTGGCCTCTGAATATTCTTTTCTCAATTGAAGTTGAATTCCTATTATTTATAATTGACAGGGTCCTGAGTAATGCAAAATAGTGTGTAAATTCTACTTGTTGTGTAGACATGGAGTGCTCTCTTTAGCTCTGGATCTCTGTTCCTCTCTCCTCTGCAATGTCCTAGAAGTGCCAAAAGCACTGAATTCGAGAACATTAAAGCTTTTGAACAGCTAATAATAAACAGCTAATAATATTTTTATTCCAACTCTGATAATTTTCCTTTGGTAGAATATCCTCAGGAACAGGTCACGGAGGGCCACATGACCAACTCGACAGTATTCTCTAGAGTCTATGGTTGTTAAACCATCATTAAGTCACCAATTCTTTAGAATCTTGATACACAGCACATTTTATCTAGCTATGAATTTCACCTGTGAAACCAACTATCCTTGATGTTGTATGCACAGCTCAAGGTCCCAGAAACAATAACCCGATCATTGCTCTGATACTGATAGCATGGCATTCTAAGAATTAACTTTAACCTAATTGTTTTCTATTCTCAGGATGTAGACAGTTCAAAGCGTGAATAAATATTCATTCAACATAAATAATTTTATTTATGCTCTATTGTTCCCACTCCTTGGCAAATGGCACCCTTTCTTTCTATATGGGCGTCCTCTATAAAATTTACAAATAATTAGTTTTTTATTAACCTTGTGATAGAAATTCTATTGCCTTTTATTTGTAGCAAAAGTTAATTTTATATGTATTCTATTTCCTGGTGAAATGCTAATTGTGTTTCATTTGGTCACCATCTATATCTATATCCATATCCATATCCATATCCATATCCATATCTATATCTATCTATATCTATATCTATATCTATATCTATATCTATATCTATATCTATATCTATATCTATATCTATCTATATCATCTATATCTATATCTATATCTCCCAATTTTGATTCTAATATCTGCCTGAAAATCCTAGTAAACAACCTTTGCAATACTGACTTCATTGTAGTCTTGTTCACTAGAAAAAGGAAATTTTTTTCTTTTGTATTTCTTTTCTGTGACACTTGTGATCTTTCTTCTCTAGAATTTGCTTTTGTTCAGTTGATTATTCTGTTTCCCTGGAGTAATTGCATTTTCAGATTTAGAGATACATGAAGGGAATATAATACTATATCACCTATGTATTATGTGTTGTTTCAGAAAGCAGATACCTGCAGAGAGAATTGACACCAGTGTCCATCAGATTCATTTAGCTTTCTTGGTGTGTGAGTGGGTTTGCCTGTCATGTCACAATCACAGTATCCCTTGCTAGTCCACAATATATCACTGTTCAATGTACCACACACATGTGCCACAGATGGTCACTTTTAATTCAGAGCTCACATGTAATAAATTCAGCACGTTAATATTTGGCTAAGATTAAGTGCTGGGAAGCTACCATGGAAAACCCATCAGTCAAGTTCATGTCTAACCAGGCAGTTGTGATTCCATTGCTACAAAATAAACCTTTGTTATGCCTTCTCCTCAGCCTCACAACCCTTTCTTTTTCTCTGTAAGATGTAAATCTAATTCACACGCTAACATTTGCTTACAAGCTGTGCAAAAGAATTCAGGGTTTTGGTATTAAGTTAAAACAAACCTTTCAGGGAGATGCTCTACTAGTTCTATAAGTCAGAGCAGGCCCTAGGTTTCTTTTTGCCCTCTGTTTGGACTCTGCTTTTATTTTACTCATTTTATTTTTCTATTGAATTCAGTGGAAGGATTTAAAATCATTAGAATCGATTTCACTGGAATTACTATGTTGATGGCACGATGGGAAATATTTAATGGGCAACCTGATTTCTGTACTCAAGCCAAGAAAGAACACAGCATCCTTGGGTGGCGAGGTAATGATAATGCCACACAAAGTTAGAAAAATGATCAGAGATCCTCAGGATATCCATTTTTTCTTTTTTTCTCTCCATTTAAGTTTATATTCCAAAGTTTGCCATTTCAATAATATCCTTGCCAATACTTACTTGCTCTTCTTTTATCTATAATTACCTAGTAATATCACAATCCTTATTGACCCCATGCATTTATCTTCTCTTGGCTTGTACTTGAACCGGTAAACATTGCAGACATATTTTGCTATTTTCTGAGTTACATATTCCTAGTCGTGAGTCTCAATAGTTCTTCCATATGCTTGGTTATGCTGTTACAGTTTGTGATCAGCTCACAGTGTTGCTCTCCCTGATGACCATTTCAAACTTTTCCCCTTCTTCTCCATTGTCCAACATCTCTTCTCCTCAGTCTCAGACAGGACCTCCTGTTTAGGTCCTGTGCCACCACCAGCTTTTGTATCCCAGCCATCTGCTTAACTTTATTTATTTATTTTCATCTGCTTAACTTTAACTATTTATCTCTTTTCTTCCTTGAATATTTAGCTACTCACTCTTGCCTAGATCCTTTCCTTTGTCCTTTAATGGGTAGCTAGTATAGACTCTGTTCTGTTCCATTGACCTATTTGTTTATTTTTGTACCAAAACCCCGCTGTCTAGTTTTGGTATCTTTATAAGAAGTCTTGCTATCTGGTGCTTCATGTTCCTTAGCATTATGCTTCTTCTTCAGGATTTTTTTTTTTTTTTGCTACATTGCATTGCATTTTCTTATAAACGTTAGAATAAGCTTATCAATCCAAACACATACATACACCTATGCACAATGCTCACATACATACATGCACTACTCTGTTGGAATTTTGATCATGATTGTATTGAATCTATAGATTATCTTGGGGATGGTAGGCACCAGTCCATGAGTGTATTATAGCTTTCATTATTATGTAGATCTTTTTTAACATCTCTGAATGTAAAATTTTACCATTTTTTTCTCTAAAAATCTTGCCCATCTGATGTTACATTTCTGTTTTAGTATTTGTAATTGGAAGTATTTCTTTTAAAATTTTACTTTTCTGTTTGTTCTTTGTAAACAGAATATAAGTTCACTTTGTATATATGTATTTTTTAAATATATTTTTATTGATAAAGATATTACATATGTGTCCGTATCCCCATATTATCCCCTACCCCCCATCACTTTGTATATTAATATGCATTCAACAACAATCCTAAATTCTCTCATATATTTGGGTAGAATTTCTTTCAATCCCAGTTGCTCTTCCTTCCTTCCTTACATTCTTTCCACCCTTCTTTCCTTCCCTTCCTCCCATCTTCCTTCCTCCCTTCCTTCTTTCCTTCCTTCCTTCCTGCTCTCCCACTCTTGCTTCCCTCCTTCTTTCCTTACTTCCCTCACTGGATATTACAGTGAAAAATCGAATAGAAATGGTAAAAGAGGTCATCTTTATCTTTTCCCTGATATAATTTTCAATATTGCATTATTAAATATAATGTTTGCTGTAGTTCTTTTTTTATTAATTTCCTATATCAAATTGAAAAGGTTTCTTTCTAATTTATTTTATTGAACTTTAATTTTTAATTTTTTAATTACAGTTGACATATATAATATCATATTACTTTCAGCTGTACCATTAGACATTACTCATTAGACATTTTATAACTTACTAAGTGATCATCTTGATACATTTCATACCCATTTGACACCATACATAATTATCAGAATATTATCAACTATATTCTCTATGGTGTACTTTACATCCCCATGACTATTCTGTAACTACCAATTTGTACTTTTTAATTCCTTCACCTTTTTCACCCATCACCCCAACTCCCCTTCTATTTGGCAACTGTCAGGATGTTCTCTGTATCTATGAGTCTGTTTCTGTTCTGTTTTTTTCATTAGTTTTATTTCTTAGATTCAATTGTTGATAGATATTATTTATTGCCATTTTATTATTCATATTTTAATGTGTTTTTTTTCTTTTTCCTCTTAAATAAAATCCTTTAACAGCAAATGTTAAGAAATGATGATTTTTCTTGGTGGGTGTTAGGATGTTTATTGTGCTATTTTTTTCTCCCATTTACATTTGATTAGTTGTTCTATTAGAAAAAAACTATATTGTTTATAAAAGACCCACCTAAAACATATATGTAAAAAGGTTGAAATAAATGGATAGAGGGGAAAGATTAATCATGAAAATACAAATCAAGAGAAAATGATATAGTTATAGAAGTATCAAATATAATAGACTTTATTATAAAGAGGGTCAATCATACAAAAGTTAATTCTAAATGTATAAGGCAGAAGTAATATGTGTATCTTTTCTTTAACTACTATTTTCACAGCAAGGAATTGCTGTGTTAGATAATTATTGAAGTGGTATGGTCCTCTCTTTCATTTTATCATTAAAAGAATCATTATGTACTCATGAATTTTTGCATTTCCAAGTATTCAAATTATAGACAGGATTCTTTCTGATGCTCGAATCATATCAAATTTGGCCAATATGAACCTCTTTAAACATTTAGTCCTTTTATACATAATATAATGTGAGTTGTTTGAGCATTTAAATCACTTTTTATACTTCATATTTTTCCAGCTTAAAAAAAATTTCTCCTCCTTCTTCTGTGCTTTCTTTTGAATTTGTATTTTTTCCCCCCAAGAAGCTTAATCACTTTATGAGTCCAGGGTTTTATTGTTGGTCAGTCATGTAGGAATGCAGTGCCCATGTCACTGACCTTAGCTACATAGACTGTACCTCCCCAGAGATCAAACTTACATAGCATGGTCCAAGCCCTCAGGCATATAAAACACTCTTATCAAGCAGGATATTTTAAAGATTTAGCGATTATCACTCAGGATCCTGTCAAGGGCCAGTCTCAAGACAGGCCTTTCTTTGGAACGTGAGGAATTGAGCACCTCAGGCCTGTGGAGTTAACCCTTTCTTGCACACAGGCTGTGAAGAATAAATAGAAGTTCAGGAAAATTTTTCACCATTTTCTGCCTCACGTGTATCAACATAATACTTTATCCCAGAATTAATATATTCCTGAAATTCAGCCCTCTCTAAAAGACACCTGTAAGGGCATGTTACTTCCCAGCTTTTCTTATTAAGAATCTTCTCCTCTAAGATAAATTCTTCTGTCTGCTTATTGTACACATTCAAGTAGCATGATTTTTACCAGCCTATGGATATAAATATTTATTGTTGATAATAAACACCAATTAAATGCTTTATATTATAAAACAAATGTCAGTGTTCTTGACCACATGAATTTAGGTTCTACCTCCATCCGTTTCCCACCCCAATTCTCATCAAAATCTCTCTCTGCTGAATCTAGGAGAATAACTAATCTTTGAAATGTTAGAGTGGGGATATTCCCCATGGAGACCTCAATGAGTACAAGTTATCTTTGGTTCTAGGCAGAGACAGAAAGAACATTGGTGAAACAGGGCTAAAATGTTCATATCTTTCATTTCCTGAAGAAAGAATATTATGAAGTTCAAGAAAGAATATTACAAAGTACAATTATCATCTTCTATTCATTCATTCATTTTTACTTATAGAACACAAGTATCTGCACACAAAAAAGTAAACAGAGCATACTGTAGAAATAAAAAATTTATTTAAATGAAGTAAATTTAATGTTTTTTAATGTATTTTATTTTATCTCAGGGATGAAAACTTGGCCATGGACCTGTGTGAAAACCAACATATGGCTGCTTCCTCAGAGGTAATAATTGTTTTGGGGACTTATCTTCCAAGGGTAGAACTCAGTGCCTGGCACATAGTAGGCAATCAATCAGTGTACAAAATAAATATAGAGGTGATGGAAGCAATGTATGGGTGGAATGATAAACAATGGATTGCTGGTACTTTACCAATTATTTTTAATTCTCAAACTTTTTTCACAATTATAGTAAGTTGAATTGTGGCTCTCAAAAATATGTCTATGTAAAACTTCAAAATATGACTTATTTGGAATAAGAGTGTTTGCTTATGTAATTAAGAATCTCCAAATAAGATAATCTTGGATTAAGATGAGCCCTACATCCAATGATGGGTATTAAACAAAAAGAAGACATGTGGAGACACACAGAGAAAGTCATGTGATGATGGAGGTAGAGATTGCAGTGATGTGTCTACAAGCCAAGGAGCACCAAGGATTGCCAGTAACCACTGGAACCTAGGAGAGAGGTATGTGAATGGATTCTACCTCAGAGCCCGCAGAAAGAAACAACCAGGTGACACCTTTGCACTTTGGATTCCAAAACTGAGAGGCAATACATTGCTGTTGCTTTAAACCACCAACTTTTTGGCAGTTTGTTACAGCAGCCCTAGAATTGAGTATAATAATCTATATATAAACTTGTAGTCACCTTTATTTATTCAAAAAATCATTGTGGAATATTTGCATGATATATGGTAACATACTTTTAAAAAATAATAATTTGGTTACTAATCCCATTTAATAATATTATTTAAATTGAATCTTTCATATACACAGACAATGTATAAATGGGTTACCACTTAAATTGGGAACAAAGGCTATTTACTTATAAAAGTAAAATTATAAAAATATCCATCAAATCATAAAAGAAAAAATATGATTTTTTGACAAATACATTAAAAATGGCATGTTATATATCATATTTTGTTACAGAATGGATGTTCATTAGATATATTTTAAAATTTAGTTTTATGTTTTATATCATAAAAATTAAGACTGCTATTGTGATCTTACATTTAGAATATTACCATTTTGGATTAGCAATCAGCTGGTCTATTTTTCTAAAAGATGTGCTTGTTATTCTATTTTCAAACAGGAGGCATCTCTGGAACTTCTTCACTCATGTTAATGAAAATTCAAATTGCATATAACCACTTTTGTATTTTCTCTTTTTAATCACTCACTTTATGAGATCTAAAGATATGCTGATTTGATCTGGCCATTTGGTCGGGCTATCCAAGGAATTAGGGGTGAGGAATTTTTTTTAAATTTTAATATATATATTTTTTTATTTCAGAGAGGGAGAGATAGATAGATAGATAGATAGAAACATCAATGATGAGAGAGAATCATTGATAGGCTGCCTTCTGAACACCCCATACTGGGGATTGAGCCTATAACGTAGGCATGTGCCTTGACCAGGAATTGAACCATGACCTCCTCGCTCATAGGCTGATGCTCAACCAACTGAGCCACACTGCCTGGGCTGATCTGCAGGAATTTTAATCAGATTAAAATGTGCTGGTTTGGTGCTGCTCATATTAAGAAAAATATATATAATTACTATAATTTATGCGATCTTCGTATAGTAATTAATGTTTCTTTGCTTTGTGTCTTCAACCAACCATCATCTATGAGTTAAAAATATGTTAAAAACTGTGGTAGATTACATTATTGTTCAGAAATATTAACTTCCTCCTATCTGCTACCTGTGATGTCTCCCTACCATATTGATATTTAACTTAGTCTTATCATGTGTTTCAGTTGCCTGTTGTTGTATATGTTTAAAAATAACATTTTATTAGTATAATTTCCTTTCTAAATTCAAATAAAAAATAATTACTTGAAAAATAAGAACAATAGGATGGTAGTGATAAGCACAAAATTGATTATTAGCTTTCATGGTTGGCAGTTATAACATTCAATGTATTAAATGTTTTAGCATTCAATTTATTTATATTTTTTGGGCAATATCAAGAAGTTTTCAATCACAAAGAATAATAATTATAATGTTGACTTATATTTTAAACCTCGTTTTACAGCAGGGGTGGGGAACGTCCAGCCTGTGGGCTGTATAAGGCCTGTGAAATCATTTGGTCTGGCCATGCTAAGGAATTAGGGGTGAGTTTGACCAAATACAGAAGGCTAATTTTTAAGTTGATAATTTTGTATGGCCTGTGAATGATGTTATAAATATACAAATGGCCCTTGGCAGAAAAAAGGTTTCACACCCCTGTTTTATAGTGAAAAGATTATCTTTAAACTAGAAGCCCTAAAATAAATTATTGGGAAGTTATTTTATTATAAATTAAAAACAATATCATAATTATTTATATTCTTTGATGTAACTATGAAAGTTAGGAAATAAAGAATCCAAACTTATCATATAAGTGGCAATATACAATAAAAATTATAGGCTGTTATGTGCAAATGTTTTTACTTTAACCATTTTTAAAATTTTTATTTTTACTTACAGTTTACATTCAGTATTATTTTGTGTTAGTTTAAAGTGTACAGCAGAGTGGTTAGACAATCATATACTTTACAAGTGATTCCCTTGATATTTCAAGTACCCACCTGACACCAGACATAATTATTACAATATTATTGACTATATCCCCTATGCTGTACTTACACTCCCATGACTATTTTGCTCCTACCAATTTGTACTTCTTAATCTCTTCACCTTTTTCACTCAGCCTCTCAAACCCGGTCCCCTCTGGCAACCATCAGGCTTTTCTCTGTAGGCATGAGTCTGTTTCTATTTTGTGTTTTTGTTTTTCTTTTTAAATGTTTGTGAAATTATTATTGAACAACTACTTTGGCAGATGCCTCCTCTGAGGGGCACACCTAAGCCTTGGCTGGGGTTTGAGTACAACACACAGATACTGGTGCTCTCCCTCCTTGATCTTCTAAGAGTGGTCTGTGTATAGCAACATTAACATTGCCTGGGAGCTACTCAGAAATGCAAAGTCTGATTAGCTGGAGACCACTGAATCAGAACCCAGGGGTGTAGGGCCCAGCAGCCAGCGCTTCAACAAGCGGCCTGTGTAACTCCGATGCAGTTCAAGTTTAAAAGGTGCTGAGCCAGATGGCAAGACACTGGGAAAATGCACTTATATAGATATGCATAGGCCAGGAATGACATAAAACATCACTCTAGAAGCCCTAGTGTAGTATAATTCTTGTTAATAGCTAATAGCTCATTTAGAAATTTTCACATATCTAAGAGAGAGGCAGGAGGAAATGTATTTAAATTTCTGCATCAAAAAAGAAATGAACTTGAAAGCAAATGATTATTCCAATATAGCTATTTTATAGTATATAAAATAATTAATTATTTTGATTTAAAAAATTATTGTTTTACAAATAACTAAGTATATTTAAAACAGAAATCTGGATCAATTTTCTGGAAATCTTGAGATTAAACACTCACCACTCCCGTGCAGCTGCTCACAATTTGGTGGGAATAAAAGGCAAGAAAATAGACGGTAAAGATGCTGGGGCCTCTGGGAACCAGGCAAAGGATACTGTCAGGTACAAAGAATCAACCCTGGCCAAGAATGTAAATAGACAGGGAACTTCCAGACCAGCCATGGGCAGACTACGGCCCGTGGGCCGGATCCGGCCCGTTTGAAATGAATAAAACTATTGAAAAAAAAAGACCTTACCCTTTTATGTAATGATGTTTATTTTGAATTTATATTAGTTCACACAAACACTCCATCCATGCTTTTGTTCCGGCCCTCCGGTCCAGTTTAAGAACCCATTGTGGCCCTCAAGTCAAAAAGTTTGCCCACCCCTGTTCCAGACAGAGACAGCAAGGAATTGGACACTTGGGGTCTACAAGCCAATGAATATGACTGTGATTTTTCACTCTGATGGGCAAAGAAAAGTCACCTTCTCTTTTGATTTTTTTAACCACTTTATTGAGATTTAATTCACATGCCATAAAATTCACCCATTTCATGTGTACAATTCAGTGTTTTTCAGTATATTCACAGAGTTGTGCAACCATCTCCACTCTAATTTTGGAACGTTGTATCATCCCACAAAGAAAGTCCTGTACCCTTTAACAGACACTACTCATTTATTCCGACATTTACCACTCCCAGCTCTCGGCAAACACTAATCTGCTTTATGCTTCTATAGATTTGCCCATTCTGGACTTTTCATATAAGTGGAATCATATGATATATGTCCTTTGCCTTATTTTGTGTCTGGCTTCTTTCACTTTGCATGTTTTCAATGTTCACGCATGTTACAGAATATATCATTACTTCATTACTTTTTATTGCCAAATAATATGCCATTGTATGGATATAACAGATTAATCCATTCATCAGTTGAAGGACATTTGAGTTGTTTCTACTATTCAGCTATTATGAATCATGTTTGCTATAAATATTTATGAACAATTTTTTGTGAACATATGTTTTCATTTCTCTTGGGTGGGATTGCTGGATCATATGGTAACTCTATGTTTAATCATTTGAGAAACTCAGACTGTATTCAAAAAACATTGGCTGCATTATTTACAGTCTCACTACTAATGTATGAGGTTCCAATTTCTTCACTTTCTGCCAAAAGATATTATTGAATGTTGTTTTGATTGTAGCCATTCTTGTGTGAAGTGGTATCTCATTGTGGTTTTGATTTGCATTTTCCTAATGACTAATGATATTTTTCTGTGCTTTTTGGCCATTTGTATGTCTTCCTTGGAGAAATGTCCATTCATATACTCCCCCCCCCCTTTTTTTAAATAACTGAGGTCTAGTAGTTTGTCCATAATCCGGGTATAAGTCACTTGTCCAGCTTAATGATTTTAATTGGTGAAGTACAATTTAATCTTCACTATCCATGCAAACCCCCGCAACAATGGCACAGCTGGGAGCCTCAGGATAGCTTTATGGGCAAGGGCAGGCCCTATCCAACAGGTCAGGTGGGCCTGATGACTGAGGGCAGGTGTGTGGGAGCAAACTGTGCATGGCTTGTCACATGGATCAGCAAATGGGCTCCCAGGTATAGGTCCCTGAGTTCCTGCCTTGCAGGGATAGATGGGCTACCAGCTGGGATTTCTGGGGACGACAGCACATTGCCCATGTGGTTCGCGCTCTGAAAGAGATGCTGGTTCCCCAAAGCCAGATCTATAGGAACTCCTTAGATTTACCATCCATCCGGGCAGTGCCAGGGAGTCCACAGGGAGAG